>NC_028640.1:20375183-20429861 GCF_001406875.1 Solanum pennellii
TATATATATATATATATATATATATATATACACACACACACACACACAGACACACACACACACACACATACTCAGCTTACTGGTTGAACCTTCTTTTTCACTTTTTCTTTCTATTTGGATTGCAGTACCCTAAATTTAGGCTTTTGGCCTGAATTGTAACATCGTACCTTGGAAGAACTAAGGATATGATGTGTTGGGTAAGAACAAAGATTGACTTTATGCTCAAATTGGGTTGAAGTGATAAGCTTTTCATTTGGTTATTTTATTTTGGTTTTTTACTAGTTTAACAAAAATAGCCTACTGATCCTTTCCTATCAGTTTATTCTAAGATTCAAGAAAGACTACTCGGGCAAGTTATAGTTTTTGCTCCTACTATTAGACTTCAATCAAAATTTTGCATACACACAAAACATGACTGCATTTTTCAGTTTGTTAGTTCACCAATTAATTCATCATACTACCCGTGTTCAATATCAGTATCAAGATGTCATCTAAAGATCCTATCAATCAAACTCAGATTCAGGTCCTCATTTTCACATACTAGCTTCTTCACAGCTCAACACACAAAATACCCAAAAATAGTAACACAACATAAGAAAAAAACAAAAATTTTATATAGAGTCAACCTCCATTCAATCTAACAGCTATAATAGCTGGTTGCTAACCACCCCCTCCCCAAGAGAAAGGACTTTTCCCTCAAGTCAATACAAAACAATACAACACACAGAACTATGAGAAGGGGTCATACCTACGACACTCCAGGTGCCCATTTTTAATGAGCATTAGCACCCTTATAAATGGGTGCAGTCTTAGAACTCAACACATGATCAGGTTGGCTACCGCTTGCCGAGTAGGTGCTCCACTATACGAATCTCTAGCATACAATGCATCTCTTTGTTCTTTTTTCTCTCTCTACCTTCTTTAATGCCTAGTGGGATTTCTTTTCTTGCCTTCTTTCCTCTTTGGATAGGTCTGCAGGCAGCTCCTCATCAAATTCTCCAAATTTGTGTTTCCACTTGCCCGACTTACTCTTGGGTAGCTCACCCCATACATCGTCAATTGATTGAGTGGAGGGTCCGTGATTTAGCATTTGCATTAAAGAATCTAGCATAATAGGAGTGGGTTCATATATTATCTTTTCATCCAAGTTAGCAGCCCGAGTTCTCATCTCGGCTAGCTGTGATTTGAACTCTTTAATATCTACTAAGTTGGTAGCCTGGAATCGATCTTGGACAAGGTTCTCCAAACCATCCATTATGTCTTTTAAGAAATCAAGCTCCTTCCGCATCTCATCTTTGATCTCATTTTTGTAGATAACACCTTTGTCACTATAAGTCGAGGCATCTGGATTATAATTTTGTCTATCAATGTCCTGGTTTGGTTTTGATCTGCAACCAATTTCTCAAGAAACAATATAGGAATAATGACAAGGTTACTTGGAGCCTAGGAGGCAGAAGCTGGTGGTGGTAATGTATCTGTTGAAGGCTGTGATGACTCTCCCTGGGTCTCTATCTAGCTGTGGAGTATGAAATGGTACATGAGAAGCAACAACTAAATATTAAACACGGAAATGGAAAACCAATTCTCTCATTGGATGCTCTGTCTCTCATCTTAGTAGCTATGATCCTCCCCACATTGATCGGGTAACCATGCATGAAAAAGGCTACCAAAGATGTTAAAAAAGGAGACGAAGTGTTGTCATTTTTTGTAGGTCTTAATTGGGCATGCCCGAAAATCCTCCACACCTTGGATGGAAATTATAATGAAGCTTTTGGAATAAGTGTTTGTATTGTGGTTAACAAAACTTCATTCTCCCCATGTATGGAAATTTGCTTTGCAATCCAGCGCAACACCTCCTCACGAGAAATTTGAATCTCCATGGCAGTGTCATTAGTGACTTTATGATGTTTTCCCTTGAAAAAGGCCAACATAAGTTAGTGCAGAGTATTCTAATAAAACATCCTTTTAATAGTGGCCTCCGAGATATCTAATAATTGGCCTAAATTATAATAGAATTGAGTGTATCCCAGGTAATGACAATGTCTTTCTGTCCACGCTTGGTAGTCTCTATGTCCGCAACAATATTCATATTTGTGGGTACATATGAGGAGTAGAACTCCCTAGTCAGTAAGTAAGAGTAATCCCTAAGTACAATTGTACATCCAGTGGAACTGATGAAACCAAAACTACAGACAAATGTCTGGGAATGCTTTAATGTCAGCTATCACCACTCTAGTCTCAGGCATGATTGCATGCATCTTTAAGATACCAGTCTCGATCACAATCCCATTGTTGAAAAATTCTTCAGAATTGTTCAGAGACCACATGAAGCGGTAATAGGAAATCACTTATGGTCTTAGTGCACGATCAAGTTCATGGGAGTTCACATGCATCATCATCGGTGATCTCTTCATCATCATCTATAATAGTCGCTTCCTCTGTATTCTAGTTTTAGGTTCTGTACTTGCCGCAGGTAGATAGATATTTGTATCTTCATGATAGCTTCTTTATGATTCTGCACTAACCCCCAAATTATCAGTAGACTGGCTACCTGAATCAGCATTAGATTCACTACCCAGTGCCTCAATACTATCGGAAGGATTTTCCCCCTCTTCAAACTGGGAAGGAGAGTTTTGGAGAATGGCTCTCTTTGTCTGTGATCTAGTGTCTCGAGGTGAGTGATATTCACCTGTGACATTTATTTGCACCTCAGAATAACTAGATTTGAAGTCGTCATGACCCTCTTATTGAGAAGCAGTCGGGGGGCATGTTTGGTTGTATTATTTCTTCGAGGAGGCATCGCACCTTAGAAACACACAACTCATTAGTACAAAACACAGTCAAATGACACACTATCGGGTACTCAGACTTTCCATGTATAATTGTATTGTGACGTCTTGCCTTAATAATGTCTTCACCCAATCTATCATTGGAAAGAGCCATAAAATCAAACAAATGAAAGAAATTAAAGTAAAGAGAAATTATTATTTTTTAACGTAAGTAAACTCTACGGGATATTGTACAAGTTGTGGTAAGTACCACAGTCTATGAAACTATTCATGGATACAACCTAGACTCAATGTGCACAATGCGTGATAGTGGATCGCTTCCAAGTAATGTTTAGTGAACTTAGTTGAGCTCGAACCTACAATATCACCGTTATGAGCGGTACTTTTCAACCAATTAAACTATAAGCCCCTATGTGGCTCCTTTTTAAGTATGGTCAACGATAGTCTCACGACCCATGATGGCTTCCACTGTCCGTAAAACCTATTGTGGTCTTACACTTGGCCAGTGTTTGAGTCACCTTCTTCACATTATACATTTATAACACCCAACCATAATTTTTATACAAGTTCACTACCAACAAATATTAACACATGAAATAGTTCGTAGTAAACTAAACTAACTACCATCGAGTCATAACAAACTAGGAAATCCACAAATTCAACCCCCGATTATCATGTACACATACAAGAATCAACTAAACACACCCACAAAAATTCAGTCCCCATCAATGTAGTTCATTACAAAATCATGCTTAATTCAAGAAAGTTACGTAATTATAACATGTTGAGACATAAAATTAACTCCTTACATAGGCTTATCAAAACTTTCTAAGTGTTAGAGGAAACTTGCACCAAACTTGCCCTTGAAGGGTATCACAGTCCGTGAACTTGACTTGGAAACTTGAAACTAGAATGCATTCCTGATGTTCACGAGAGGCTACACGGTGCATATAAGCTCTGATGAACCATGAAACCTTCCGTGAACCCGTGTCTTGCCATTTTTATTAGGTCCTTTAGATTGTTCCTTAAGTTGACGGACTGTAAAAGTGCCTGTGAAGGGCACCACTGTCCTTTAAACCACCCATGAAGAGCGGTCTGCACCAGTTTTTGCACTTTTCCATCCATTCTCTCGTGCACCCCTCAACACACAGTGAATCTATAAAAACAAGGAAAAATAAGGAAAAAAAGAAAATACCTAGTACAAATTACATATTGGGTTGCCTCCTATGCAACACACATTTTAATGACGCGAGTAGGTTACTTGATTTCTAAGACTTCATCAAGTGAACATTCCTCCACAATCTTTACATCCTCCAGACACCTAAATATGCTTGATTCACTGGCCATTGGATTTTAACCTCTCACCCTTATTATTTTCCAGCTCAATAGCACAAGACTGAAGGACTTTCGTTACTTTAAAAGGCACAGACCATTTAGATCTTAACTTTCCCAGAAACAGACAAAGTCTTGAGTTCAAAAGTAACACAAAGTCACCAGGAGTGAAGGTTTATATTCAATATTCTTGTCTTTGTACAACTTTATCCTCTCCTTCTACAGTGAAGAACTCTCATAACCTATGAAATGAAACTCATTCATCTCATTTATCTAACCCAACCTCGAGTTTGCAGTTTCGTTTCAACTAATGTTTAGCTTCTTACATGCCAAAAGTGCTTCATCCTCAAGCTAAACCGACAAATGATATGCCTTTAGAAACACCAATTCATATGTAGACGTACTAATAGATCTCCTAAAAGTTGTTTGATATGCCCGTAGAACATTATCTAGCTTCCGTACCCAATCTATCATGTTGGCATTTATTGTCTTTGACAAGATCGCTTTGATTTCCCTATTGGACACCTCCACATTTCCACTGGTCTGTGGATGATAAGGAGTTGAAAACTTGTGTAATTTAACCTATACTTGGTATGAAATGCATTAAAAACCTTCTGGCCGAAGTGAGAACCAACATAACTGATAATAGCTCTGGGTGTGCCAAACCTTGAGAAGATATTCTTCTTTAGGAAATGAGATACACTTGCCATCATTATCAGGCGAAGAAACAACCCAAACCATTTGGACACGTTGTCCAGTGCAACAAATATGTACTTCTACCCATATGAACTCACAAATGTCCCCATGAAATCGATACCCCTCACATAAAAATACTCCACCTCTAAGATAGGTGTCTTGGGTAACTTGTGGAGCCGAGAGATAGATCTTTGCCAATGGCATAATTCACCAAATTCGTACTATATCAACTGCATCTAGATGAATTGTGGTCCAATAGTACCCACATTGAAGTCTGTTGTTGCTGTCTCATCACCTCCATGATGAACTCTTACGAGAGATAAGTGACATGCTTCTAGAATATACAACATCTTAGCTTTAGGAATGCACCACCTAATGATGTTATCACTGCAAATCTTGTACAAATAAAGTTCATCCCATAAATACTTGCCCACATCATGCATGAACCTCTACCTTTGCTAACAATTTAGTCCTTCAAGCATCACATTACTAACAAGAAACTTAGAAAAATCAGTAAACTCTGAATAAGGTCAAGAGTTGCGGCTAATACCTGCTCACTAAAAAATTATCCTTTATTTAAAGCTCTAGTTCTTCCTTCTTTTTAGCCTCCAACCTAGATATCTGATCAGCTACCTTGTTCTCACAACCTCTTCTATCCTTGACCTCAAAGTCAAATTCATTTAGAAGCAACACCCGATGGATCAACCTTGGATTGGTATCTTTCTTTGTCATGCGGTATCTCAGAGAAGCATGATCCTTATGAATTATCACCTTAGTGCCTAATCGATAGCTCTGAATATTTCAATTACGTAGAAAACAACAGTAGTTCCTACTCTGTAACTGTGTAATTTAGTTGTTCTTCGTTTGGTGACTTACTAGCATAATAAATTGGATGAAACATCTTGTTTTTCTTTTTCACCAATACAACTCCTAGAGAAGTACTACTAGTATCACACTTGACCTCAAATGCTTTGTCCCAATATGGGCCAACACAAATTAACTTCTCTTTTAGGATTTCAGAAGCTCTGAGACATGCCTCATTGAAAGCAAATTTCACCTCCTTCTCCATAAGCTTGCATATGAGGTGGGCAATATTAGAGAAATCCTTGATGAAACACCTATTGAACTCGACATGTCTTAAAAAGCTTCTAACACCCTTCCTATAGATTGGCGGAGGTAACTTTTCAATCACATCAATCTTGGCCTTGTCGACCTCTATCCCCTTTTGTGACACCTTGTGTCCTAGTAATGTTCCCTCATTTACCATGAAATGACACTTCTCGTTATTCAGCACTAGGTTGGCCTCTTCACATCTATATAGAGACCTACTAAGATTCAACAAACAATCATAAAAAGCATCACCTACTATAGAGAAATTATCCATCAATAACTCAAGAGTTTCCTCCACCATGTCTGAGAAAATGGACATCATGAACCTTTGGAATGTTGCTGGTGCATTACATAGTGCAAATGACATGCGTTTAAATGCAAAGGTGCCATAAGGATTTGTGAAAGTGGAATTTTCATTATCTTTATGAGCAATTGATATATGGTTATAGCCAGAGTATTCGTCAAAAAAGCAATACCACCCTTTACGAGCTAACACGTCCACCTTTTTTCCCATGAAAAGCATTGAGAAGTGATCCCTCAAAGTCACTTATTCAACTTCTTGTAGTCCATGCACACTCTATATCTAGTGACAGGTCTCTGTGGGACTAACTCATTCTTGGTGATTTTCACTACATTCATACCTTTTTCTTTGGGCACAAGTTGCACTGGACTTACCCAGTGACTATCAGAAATAGGATAGACAACTCCAACATCTAACCACTTGATTATCTCCTTTTTTATCACCTCTTGCATAGGTGGGTTTAACTTCCTATGGTATTCAATTTTGCGGGTTGTAGTCTTCCTCAAGTTGGATTTTATGGGTTCATAGACCCAGGGGTTTTCCAATTATGTCAGCAATGGTAAACCCAATGGCCCTTTTGTATTAATCAACACTTTGATCACAACTTAGACCTATTCATAATTCAATTCTGCAGCAAAAATTACACGTAAAGTGTTGTTAGTTCCTAAAAATACGTAATTAGATGTCTGGGCAACTATTTCGATTCTAACACAAGTGGTTCCTCTAGGAACACTTTTGTTAAAAGACTTACCCAATTTTTCAAATCCAGGTCCAATTTCTTGTGAGCATAAGAGTGCGCTCTTACATCCTACAACACATTCAATATCTCTACAAAATATGACATGAAATCAAGTTCAAATTTCACCAGCATTGCAGCTAAAGTTTCAATAGCCATCCTTTCTTCGATGAGTACTCTCATTTATTCATCACTAACTACCTCTAATGAAAATACTACATTCATGTTTCGTGGCTGTTTCATTGACCTTCAAATATTTAATTTTACCTCATACTTGTTGAAAATGAACTTCAAATATCCTCTCTCAACGTTAGGCTCTTCCTGTGGTAAAATATGGTCTTCCCAAAATGATGGGAACCTCAAAGTTAACTTCACAATCCAAGAGCATAAAATTTGCTGGAAAGATGAATTTTCCCATCTTTACTAGAACATTACATAGGATTTCTACAGGCTACTTTACTGATCTATCAGACATTATAAACCTCATTGTTGTGGGTTTTGGAACTGCCAATCCCAATTTCTTGTTTATGACTAATGGTATCAAGTTGTTGCTGACACCTAAATCACACAGAGCTTTTGCAAATTTGATTGACTCAATGGTGCATGAGATAGTGAATGCACCAAGATCTTTATTCTTATAAACCAAAGATCTGGTAGCAATGGCACAGCAATGATGAACATTGTTAGTTAAACCAAGACTTACAACTCTCTTCTTTTTACCCAACTCCTTCATGATCTTGGCATATCCTATCATTTTCTCCAGGTCTTCAACCAGTGGTATGTTTACTGAAAGTTGCCTCATGGTGATGAACTTTGTAAATTTCCCATTTTCAGTTTTCTTTTTGATTCTTTGAGGGAAAAGGAGGAGGTAGTCTGTGAATGTACTGTAAAGGAATGTTTTCCGCTTGCAAGTTGTGATTTGAGTTGAGTATCCTTCAAGTCATCTACCTTTATAACTTCACCTTCCTGTCTAGCTGCTTGCACCAAGACCTGCTAATGATTAGTATATGTGGGAATAGGATCACTAAGAAATTTACCGCTCCTGGTGGTGATAGCCATGCAATGCCTGTCATTCTTAGGATTTTGGATGGTTTCACTTGGTAGTGACCCATTATTTTTTTGATTAAATGAGGCTAAAAGTTGCCCCAACTACTACTCAATATCATTAATGGAGGTAGTGTGAGAGTCCACCAATTGATTCATGCTCGAAAAAAGTAGGACCAAACTGAGAGTTAGTAGCATAAAAAAAGATGGATTTGTGAATGAAAAATACAAGTTTCATCATCTCTCATCTCTTTTACCCCTGCGTCAATTGCTTCAACTTTCCGTAATTTCTTCCAACTTAGAGTCGCTGGAACTACAACTTGCCCGATCTCTATTACCTGCGGCACATAAACACCACTGTGCTCATTCCTATGCATATCTTTGTTCTGCTAGTTTCCCTACTCTCTATTTACTGACATATCATATTTACTACTTCTAGCATAATTATGTGCTGCGTTTGCAGAATTGTAAACCTAATTTCAAAAGTTATAATTCCAAAAACCTCCTTGGTTAGACAAATAGTTAACTTCCTCATCTAGGTCGATGTCCTGATCCTCATACCTATTTCACTGTGTCATGTCAATTACCTTTTTAGATTTAGAGACAATATTCTTTGTGAAAAGATCTATTTGATTCATCATATGTGTCATATCTTGGTCCCTTTCTTCTTCTTCTCTCTTCCTCTATTAGCTGAATGATTAATTGTATACCCCAAGATATCCTACGTACCACTGCATTCTAGTGTACCATGCCCTATTGTGCTTTGATAACTCATCTAACAGTTGCATGCTTTTCGAGAATGGCTTCCTCATCAATGATCCCTTCACAAGCTGCATCAACAGCAAGTTTAGTGACATAGTTTAAAGATCTATAAAAGTTTATTTCATATGCCTATAATTAAGAACATGGTTAGGACATATCTTCAGCTTTTCGCCGAATCTCCATCAAGTGTCATGCATTACTTCTCTTGGTAGCTTTTTGTGTGCTTTTTCTCATCTTTTATCTACAACTCTTTCAATTCTGGGAAGAATTGTTTTAGGGAAGCTTATTTCTGTTGGGTCCAAGTTATGATGGAGTCATGTGGCATCTCATTCAACTAATTAGTTGCCTCTCTAGTAAGAGATAATGGGAACAAACTCAGTCTCATTTTTGTTTGATTAACTCCAGGATTCTTTTGTGACTTATAGATTGCCAAAAAGTTCATTAGATTCTAATTTGGATCATCACCAGTTGCACCCATAAACATTCCCTTCAGGTTCAATAATTTGATCATCGTGTTAGTGATTGTGAACTTAACACGTGGAGGTAGTCCATGAAACTCTACCGGTCCAGTCGCTCAACTTTCATCCAAGTCAGCATCATCTTCTTCATACATTATGTGAGCTGGATGCTGAAGTCTATCTGTTAAGGATATTTGTTGGCCCTAGGGAGGGACTAACCCTTCCAATCCTCTTTTCTTATCTACTGCCCTAGGCAGGTTGATTCCTGAATTTCACTGAACACCTCTTTAAGTAGCTTCAGCTTATATGCCCAACCTTTGCGTCTAAGCCTCCAGTTCTTATGCATTCACCATCATTGGAGTTTTTTCCGAAGTTCTAGATCATATAGGGCCACTGGGGCTCTCTTATTTCTAGTATTTGGCATACACAGTCGAACATACCTAAATGATACGTAGAAATAAAACAAGATGTAAAATTAGGAAATATAACTATATATCAAATTAAAGCTAGTAAAACACCTCTGAATTAAAATTCCACGACAGTGACACAAGTTTGATACGCCCAAACTTACACCTCAATTAAGAGGTGTAAATGGTCTATGTCAATTTATAGAAATCAAATTGAGTTGAGGTCGATCCCACAGAGAATTTATTCATAGAAATGGTTTCATTGTCGCGTTTATTCGAATGTAGTTATTATCTCCTAAATAGATAATGACAAAAAGTAAATTAGGTTTAGTTTAAACGTATTAATTACTAAAACTTGCAATAAGCATCCATATTAGCGACTCACAAAACATTTTTTATAAAGTTGATTCAAATGATTAAAGATAAACCAGGGTTGTGTTCACCATGACATTATTTATAGTGTTCTTCGGTAACTGAGTGTCAGGCAATTAAATGCTTACTCATTTGTCCGACTTGATTTAATCTTACACTTCACTATCCAATTACATAAATTTCACTCATGTCCTTTCATCCATAGAGTGCTACTAACATTTACCCTCGCTTACAATGGTTTCATGTTAAAGTTAATTTCTCTCAAACTCAAACTTTAACTCCAATTCGTTATGTTAGAAATGCCACATACATGATCATTATAATGTGTGCACTCATTAGATTACAATGATAAAGAAAGCTAAACTACAAATCGTAAACACTTATTGCCTTTCACTCATTTTATGAAATTACAGTTAAAACTTCATCATGGATCCCACAACCAAACTTTGGTGTTTAGCCACTCATGAATTTACATAAACAATTAGGAATAAGGAATGAAAACATGTTAAATTGTACTTACAAAAATAATAAAATCAACAATTACTTCAATATCAGTGAACCAAAAATCCGATTTTCAAACTTAATTCAAAATCCGAGATCGAAAATCACAAACTGAGAATAATGGAAAATAATTTGTCGTTCAAGCTAAAATAATATGAAAGCATTAAAACACCCTAATTAATTCAAATAGAATGGTTAAAATGAGTCCTAATCGAACTAGGATTGGAGTTTAAGGCAACTCTATGGTTAATATTATGGCCCGTCAGGGCCTTCATGGACCACGAAGTTGTAATACCTTAAAACAAACTAAGCTGAACTAGAGCTTCATAAATGTTTCATGATTTAATTTTGTTTTAAAATGATTTATAATTATGTCCTTAGGCAGTGTATGAAGTTTGGTGATGTTTGGAGGCCAAACATCCGAGAACGTCCACAACGTTCGGAAGGTATGCCTTATAAAGTGCTTGTGTGTTCTCGTGTGTTTTAGCGAGTTTTATGTGTACTTTTTAATTTAAATCGATGTTTTATGTTCCTAGGACCTATATGACCATGTTTAGGAGTTGAAAGTCCGGGAAAAACTCCCCAAGGACCACCAAAGGGTCCTTGAGGAGGACCCAACTTGTGGGCAAAAGTTGTCCCAAGTTCGCAGCTTACTACCTCGATGTTCATGGACCACTTCATGGACAGTGGAGTGGACCACGGTCCGTGAAAATGGTCTTGGACCTTACTTAGACACTTGGAGGCTTGGGAAGTCAACGAATACACTACCCCAAGGACCACAGATCGTCATAAGGACCAAATAATTCCTAGTCGAGTTTTTATTAATTGAGATTGATTTCAAAAGGTTTATATCATTAAATATAATAGTTTTAACCCTTAAAACCCTCCTCCAACTCATTATTTCAAAAAACCCAAATCAAAACCCCTCTTCCAAGAAAAACTCTCTCAAAACCCCATTGAAGCTAGAACTCAAGGTTGAGCTAGGGTTGAAGGAATTGGACGTTTTATTCATCAAAAGTTCTTGCATTTATTCTCATTGAGGTATCGTAGTCATACTTGAACTCTCTTCCATTCAAGGAGTCATTTCTAAAAGATTTCAAAAAGGGTTTTCAAACTCTATCTTCTTCTATCTTTGACTCTAAGCATTGGTCTTCATATAAAAATGTTTTAATGATTCAAATATGTTGTTTTAGTATTAGTTGATAATTTTAATATCAAAACCCTAATGAACCCATGCTTATGTGTATTTCCAACTTTTAAATTACGAAATGAGTTAAATGAACATTATTGTGTAGTGTTTTAGCTTTGGTTTTTTCATGGTGATATTATGGTTTAGTTACTGCTCTAACGACTATTTTATGATGAATTGTTGGGTAAATTATGAATAGCTGTTGAAAGCTTAGATTAATGGTAAGTTGGTCACATTGTTTAGCTCTTATTATGAAATTCTCTTGAGTGGTATGGTCTACCTTCTTGGTGGCGGTGTTTACTTGATGTATTTTGGATATATATTTGTATGTGTTGTGAGTATGTTTTTGAAGGCATAATATTTGAAATGAAGTGATAATGATAAGGTCCATGTTGATATGCATTCTGAAGCTTGAATTGTATGTCTTGCTTAGATTATGACAAAATGAAGTATGTATATAAGTTGAGCATGCTACTGTGTTAGAAAGTACGAATGAAGGTGTAAGCATGTCTAGAATTCAATGTAAATTAAAAAATGGTGAATATGTGCAAGGTGTGCTCACATGTACACGGTCACACTTGAATGAATGAATGAAGTAAGTGAATGTGAATAAGGGGAGTTTTGGGGTGAACACTCATTGTGAGTTGAGATGAAGTGTTAAGGATAAACCTCACAACCTCCCAAGAGCTCTGTAATGTAGGTTGGAGGATGAATACACATTATGAGTTGAGGTAGGGTCTCCAAAAGTTATCCTTGACCTTTTAATAAATGTAAGACACCCTGGGGGAGTTATGCTTAGCACTAAGAAGATTTGAACAAGGGGTGGGTGTACATTGTGAATAGAGATGTTGTACACAATTTTTTTCTTGAGATGAGTACTCCTTTTGAGTAGAAAGTGAGTTACTTAGAATAAATCTCCTTATGCCTTACTTATGTGCCCACATAGGTATTGCTATTGGACAAGCCATGTTAAAGCTAGGAGAATGACCCTACCCTAGACAAGTTGGGATCCCTTATCTAATAAGGGTAGTATCGGTATTCCATGTCTAGATCTCATGGTCTATGTCGGTTAAGGCTAATTCCCCACAAAAGAATGAATGAATTAAGTCTCCTAAAAGAATGTACTACTTAGGGTAGGTGGTAGTATGAGACGCTGTCTATCTATTGCACTAGGTAGACCTTCCGAAAGGGGAGTGTCATTGTGTTTTATATGAAGTGTATGAACTAAGTCTTCAAAAAGAACATATTACTTAGGGTATGTGGTTGAAAGATATGCTATCTTTCCATTGAACTAAATAGACCTTCCGAAAGGGGAGTCTTGGTGTGTTTTATATGAAGTGTATGAATGAGTTATCATGTGTCGTAAATGAATTTAGATGACTTAAGGTTTAATGATAAAGAAGCAAGTTAATTAATTTTTATGTAATGAAGTTAGGAATGACTAATGTAAAGTGCTTAATCTAAGGGAATCCTCAAGGAGCACTAAGTGGGAGTAGTAGTATGGGATTATACTCTCACATTGAACTTAGTGTAACTTACAAGTACTATTAGAGAAGGGTCCTTACATGAAGTCCTTAATGTATTAATGTCCTCCAAATGTCTAACCAAGAAGTGTGGACTTGTCTTCCCGAGCGAGGTAAGCCTATGGTTGGTAGTCTTAAGGATCACTTTGGTATGTATTGAAGTCGGTGTATTGGCGGTTCCTTCATGCCTTTATGTAGTGAGTCTTAGGATAACTTGGTTAGGGAAACCTCAAAGTAAATGAGTTCACTATGCTTTGGGATGAATTGTTCACTGTAACATGTCACTGTTTCACTGTAAAGTTTTTTGGTTTACTGTAAAGTATCTTTTGAGCCTAAAATTATGGGAGTTATGTTTTACGTGATAAATGATGATGCTTATAGTATATTAACTCTATAATCATGAAGGTTTTACTTATTTGGCATGAAAGCTTATTTTAATAAAATGTCCCTTTTTGCATGTTGTTGCATATGCCATACTTTGTACATTGTTTTGTACTAACCCCATACTTTTCTATGCTTAATAAGTATATGTTGGAGGGAATTTGAAGACTTTAATGAAAAACTTGGGAATCGACTCTCTCAATACTAAATATGCTCTCATATATTCGACGACATAGTTCTATTTCTTAGATTCTAGCATTAAGAATTATTATGTATGTTCATTTAATGTAAAGGCACGTGTTCCTAAGATATTTATGTCGTGTCTTTAAGATGGCTTGTGAAGACGAGATCATTCCTTAGCTTTTATTAAAGATGTTTCCTTTATTATTTTATTTGTGAAAAGTATTGATCCCGAACTACTTTTCATGTCTTATGTAATCAATGATAGTTAATGCTTGTACAAGACCTCTGAAAGGTCAAGTACGCAATTGTTCCGACCTAAGGGTGCTCCCTTCTTCTAGGGGTACTTTTGGACGTTACAAACTTGGTATCAGAGTATAACTTTATGTGAAATAGATTAGGGTCTAAAGTATCACAAGCCGCATCTAGTAGAGTCTTGTTAATCAGTGTGAGTCGCGACACACCCATGAGTGAGAGGCTATAAGACGAAAGATTTTCCCTTTTTTCATTACTCTTGTATCGTTCCATAGAACTTAACTCCATAGGGTCTCTCTCTTCTTTCCCCTTGTCCGGTGGTATTCTAGATGTGATTGTTTAGAAGGGGAGATGTTTCTATGTTTGAAGGAGAGAAAAGTGATTTTTGATGCTTATAATAGTTTTTTTGTTAAAAGAGTAGATGTGAAGGTGAGTTTTGAGTAATGTGATGTGGTTGCCATTAATGGCCATGTGTAATTTATGATATTGGAAGTAATATGATGTGAAATTTTATGGTGATGTAGTTCTAAGCATGGTAAGAATCAAAATGGTTGAATGAAGTCCTTTTTTTTAGGGGGGGGGGAATGAGTTAACTTGTGACGGTATAAAATGATAGTAGAAGAACTAAGGTGTAAATTTGAAGGGTTCTGAAAGAATGTGGTAACGTTGTGTGAAAGAAGGGATTTCATTCCATGAGCTGAGATATGTGATGCCTAAGAGTTAAGTAAGGTGATCCTTAAGGGTATTATTCTAGATTGAATCTTAAGAGGAAATGGTTACGTTTGACTTGTGAGGTTGATGTTTAGTCTTGATGTGCATAAGTTAAGGGTAGTATGAGTTCCTATCTTGTGAGAGGTATAGTGTTATTTTGAAGTATAAGACCTTGAAGATTGCTTTACCCTAAGTGGGGGAGAATGAGTTGAGTAGAAAGGTAGTTGATATCCTTATCTTTCCTTCTATTCGTATTCAAGCTTTAGAACTAAATCCTTTGTAGTTTGGTAATGATTAAGAGTCTTGCATATTAGTATGAGTTAAATTTCTCTTTATAATTATGCGTTCCCTTGATGATATAATGTTTTGTATGCTCTTTGTGATATTATGATTACATTGGAATAATTGGTAGTCAACCTATATTTCTCATATTAAGGTGTAGCTAATGACATTGCCTAATCGCTTCAAAGTTGTTAAGTTTATGTTATAAGATTAGTTTGTATGGTCTTGTCTCTCATGTTTTCATTCCTTCATAATAAATTGCTTAAAAGATGAATTGTTGAACTAATTTGCATGTTTCACTATAAGAGTTAGGGTAGTCACAGTAAAGAAATTCAAAATTTGGTTAAATTGCATTTTTATGATTTATGATTCCAATATGTGTAGAAATGATGTATATGGGCATGTCTAATGTTGGGGAAGGTAGTTTATCCAAAAATGAAGAATTAAGTGTGTGCTTTGAATTGTGGAACTTGTTCCTAAAGTTGCCTGTATTGCTAATAAAATGCTTATCAATATGTAGTTCTGTTCCATGTTAATCTGGATGCTTTGACTATGAATTTTATAACCTTGATGTAATGTTTTATATGCTACTAGTTGAGTCCTTGGTGTTCTTAAAAATGTTTAGTGTCATTCGAGGACGAATGTTGTTCCAAGTGAGGGAGAATGTAACACCCTAAAATGAACTAAGGTGAACTAGAGCCTTGTAAATGTTTCATGAGTTAATTTTCTGTAAAAATGATTTATAATGATGTTCTTAGTCAGTGTATGAAGTTTGGTGACGTTTGGAGGTCAAATGTCCGAGAACTTCCATGACGTTCAGAAGTTATGCCTTAGAAAGTGCTTGTGTGTCCTCATGTGTTTTAGCGAGTTTTACGTGCTCGTTTGAAATTAAATTGATATGGTATGTTCCTAACACCTAGATAACAATGTTTAGTGGTTCAGAATCCGGGAAAAAGTCCCCAAGGACCAACCAGAGGGTCCTTGAGGAGGACCCAACTTGTGGGCAAAAGTTGTCCCAAGTTGGCAGCTTACTGCCTCAATGTTCACCGACCACTTCACGGCCAGTGGAGTGAACCACGGTCCGTGAAGATGGTAGTGGACCTTCCTTAGATACTTGGAGGCTTGTAAAGTCAAGGAATCCACTTCCCCTAGGAACACGGACCGTCAGAGGGGTCGTGAACTACCTTTACGATCCGTGAAGGTGGCCGTGGTCACTGGGCAGGCTGTCCAAAATGATGATTCCAAAATAATGACTATATGAGTTTTTATTAATTGTGGTTGATTCTAAAAGGTTAATATCATTATATATAATACTTTTTATCCTTAAAACCCTCCTCTAACTCATTATTTCAAAAACCCCAAATCAAAATCCCTCTTCCAAGAAAAAATCTCTCAAAACCCCATTGAAGCTAGAACTCAAGGTTGAGCTATGGTTGAAAGATTTGGATGTTTTCTTCATCAAAAGTTCGTGGGTTTCTTATCATTGAGGTATGATAGTCATACTTTAACTCTCTTCCATTCAAGGAGTCTTTCCTAAAAGATTTCAAAAAGGATTTTCAAACTCTATCTTCTTCTATCTTTGACCCTATGCATGGGTCTTCATATAAATATATTTTAATGATTCAAATATGTTGTTTTTGGTATTAGTTGATAATTTTTATATCAAAACCCTAATTAACCCATTCTTATGCATATTTCCAACTTTTAACTTAAGAAATGGGTTAAATGAACATGATTGTGTAGTGTTTGAGCTTTGGTTTATTCATGGTAATATTATGGTTTAGCTACTACCGTAAGGTCTATTTAAGGATGAATTGTTGGGTAAATTGTGAATAGGTGTTGAAATCTTGTATGAATGGTAAGTTGGTTGCATGCTTAGCTCTTATTATAAAATGCTCTTGAGTGGTATCAACCACCTTCTTGGTGGCGGTGCTTACTTGATGTATTTGGATATATATATTTGTATATATAGTTAGTATGAATTTGAAGGCCTAAGGTGTGAAATGAAGTGATAATGATAAGGTTCATGTTGATATTAATTATGAAGATTGAATTGTATGTCTTGATTAGATTATGCCTAAATGAAGTATGTGGATATGTTGAGCATGCTAGTGTGTGATAAATGATGAATGAAGGTGTAAGCATGTCTACAATTCAATGTTAATGAAAATTGTGATTATGTGAAAGGTGTGTGTTACAGGTACACACACACTAACACTTGAATGAATGAATGGAGTAAATGAATGTGAATAAAAGAAGTTTCTGGGTGAACATTCATTGTGTGTTGAGATGAAGTGTTTAGTAGATTGACTACCTTCCAAGAGCTTTAAAATGTAGGTTGGAGTATTGATACCCATTGTGAGTTGAGATGGGGTTTCCAAAAGTTATCCTTGAACTTTAGTAATGAATGTTTATGACTCCGTGGGGGAGTTATGCTTAGCACCGAGAGGATTTGAAGAAGGGGTGGGTGCACATTGTGAGTAGAGATGTTGTACCTAATGTACCTTTTGAGATGAGTACTCCTCATGAGTAGGGAGTGAGTTACTTAGAAGCAATCTCCTTGTCCCTTAACTATGCGCCCGCATAGGTGTAGCTATTGGACAAGCCATGTAAAATCTAAGAGAATGACCCTACCCTAGGCAAGTAGGGATCCCTCATCCGATAAGGGTAGTATTAGAATTCCATGTTTAGCACTTATGATGTATGTCGGTTAAAGATCATTCCACACAAAAGAATGAATCAACCAAGTCTCCTAAAGGAAAGTACTACGTAGGGTTTGTGGTGGTATGGGACGCTATTTATCCACTGCACTAAATAGACCTTCCGAAAGGGGAGTCTTGGTGTGTTTTTTATGAAGTGTATGAACTAAGTCTCCTAAAAAAACGTACTACTTAGGGTAGGTGGTAGTATGGGACGCTATCTATGAATTGCACTAAGTAGACCTTCCTAAAGGGGAGTCTTGGTGTGTTTTATATGAAGTGTATGAATGAGTTATCATTTGTATTAAATGAACTTAAATGAATTATGGTCTAATGGTAAGGAAGAAAGTTGAATTTAAGTTCTATGTAATGATGTTATGAATGACTAATGTAGAATGCTTAATCCAAGGGAATCCTCAAGTAGTACTAAGTGGGAGTTGTACTATGGGATCCTATTCTCAAATTTCACATAGTTTAACTTACAGTTCCTATTGGAGAAGGGTATATACATGAAGTCCTTAATGTATGAATGTCCTCCAAATGTCTAGCCAAGAGTGTGGACTTGTCTTCATGTGCGAGGTAAGCTTAAAATTGGTAGTCTTAAGGATCATTTTGGTGCGTATTGAAGGGGCGTATGGGAGGTTCCTTTATGTCTTACCTTAGTGAGTATTAGGATAAAATTGTTTAGGTAAACCTGAAAAAAATGAGTTCATTATGCTTGGGATGAATTGTTCATTGTAACATGTCAATGTTTCACTGTAAAGTTATTTGGTTTACTGTAAAGTATCTTTTGGTTCTAAAATTATGGGAGTTCTATTTAATATGATAAATGATGATTCTTATAATATATTAATTCGATAATCATGAAGGTTCTACTTATTTGGCATGAAAAATTATTTTACTAAAATGTCCCTCTTTTGCATATTATTTGCATATGCCATACTTAGTATATTGTTTTGTACTAACCCCATACTTTTCTATTCTTAATTAGTATAGGTTGGAGGCAAGTTGAAGAAAAGAAGACAAAGCTTGGGAATATACTCTCTCAAGACTAACTATGTTGTCATATATCGAGGGCATAATTCTCTTTCTTAGATTCTAGCATTAAGACTTATTCTGTATGTTAATTTAATGTACAGGCCCATGTACCTAAGATACTTATGTCGTGTCTTTAAGATGACTTGTGAAGATGAGATCATTCCATAGCTTTTATGGAAGATGTTCCTTTATTATTTTATTCATGTTCCGCACTACTTATCATGTCTTATGTAATGAATGATAGCTAAGGCTTGTACAAGACCTCCGAAAGGTGATGTACACAATTGTTCCGAGATAAGGGTGGTTTCTTCTTCTAGGGGGTACTTTCAGGTCGTTACAAAAACCCTCCGTGATTTTCCCTTGAATTTTCCCAAAGATTGGGTCTTCAACGCCTTGACACTATAAAGGGTACAATGGACAACACCACGGACTGTCATAAGGACCACGACCCATGAAGGCATCCATGGTCATTAGTTAAACTCCCACAAGTTTGGTCCTCAAAGTCAGCCTACTAGAAAATTCACCACAATATCTATCAAGGTCCGTATATAGGACGACGAACCATGAAGTCTTTCGTGGTCTTCATTTGCTTCCAACACTGGTTCACCACCACGACATGCACTACGGTCTGTTGTGAGGATCACAAACCGTAGAACCTTTTGTGGTTTTTATATGGATATTCAGGCTCTCCGTCTTCTCGAGGTCCAACAGTGCTTCACCTTCACAGACTCAACCACGAAGTGTTATGAAGGTCACGGTCTATCGTAAACTTTACTTGAAACACAATCCTTTTCTGCTTCTTTTTTTTAATTTTCTACGGAAGTCAGATTCTACATACACATTCAACAAACATGGAAAATCATACAAAACTACACTTAATTCTAGTATTAGTTCATATTTATCAATCATCAAATGTTCCAAAATTTTGCTTCACATCAATATGCGTTTGCAGACTGAACTAAAGTTGAGTAACATACCTTGATAATGCAAAAAATATTTGCCTCATAAGCTACAATATACATCTTTTCTTTCTCTATATTCAGGAACTCATCTCTCCTCGTGTCCTCAAAGTCCGAGGTGTATACTTCTCCATGATGAAGCTCTAAAATGCAACCCAAGTAATAAAAGGTGCCTTTGTTGGTCGACACTGAAAAAGAGAACGCCACCACATCTTGGCATCCCCCTGAAACTGGTAGATCAAAAACTCAACACTGAAGCGCTCTACTATGTCCATTTTATGATGCAGGTGATGAGAATTAACATGGAAAGCATAAACATCTTCAGATTTAGTACCCTTGATGAAGGGAGGTATCAACTTTAAGAACATTAAAAGATCATGTTGGTACTAGTCATGTTGGTATCAACTTTTAGAACTCTTTTGCTACCTCGTCAGCTGGTGGAGGGGTCACTACTCTATTCCTAGTTTGACCAGGTTCTTGTTCTCTGCCTCTGATGGCCCTTCTCCCGCGACCTTAACCAAGACCTCTCACCGCTGCTCTCCCTCGGGGTGAAGACCCAATAGACGACTCTTGTGTACCCTATCTTGTTAGTTTCGATGTTGGTGTTTCCATGATTATTGCTCTAGGTTTGACCATCTACTAAATAGAGTGAAGAATGTCATATACCAATTTGTGTCACCTAGTTATAAATAGGATTCAAATAATAACACAAAATAATGAATGAAACAGAGTTATCCTAAAGTCTTATAGCCTCTCTAAGAAAAGTAAAGAACTACCTGTACCATTTCACAAGACTCTACTAGACTTTTCCTCGTGTGATTAGATAACCGAACAAAAAGCTCTTATACAAATTTTTTCATGAGCCATGAGTGGCACCCACACTAAACCTCCTAAGTGGGCAAATAAAAAAAGGCAACCCCAAATTATATCAATTGTTCAACTTACAGAAAAAAACAAAAATGCGAAAGATCAAAATATATTAAAGTAGCCAATAAAAAAATATTTTAGAGTCTATTACATATTATCCCCAAACCTATAAGTTATCACATCAAGGAAATATATCAAAATACAAAGTCTAAGTCTTAAAGACACCAAAATAAATAAAAAGGATAGTCTATGTCCGAAATGTAAGGATATCATGCAACGACTAAGAGAATCCAGCACGACCTAAAAGGAATAACTCACCCTTAAATCTGATATGCTGGATACTTCCTAGTAAGGCAGGCAAAGGGACTGGACCGGATCAAGAAGATCGATTTTATCGAAACCGGTACCGCAATCGGGATTACCGTAAAAACCTAAAGGTTTTGCCCAGTCCCTTCGTGACCGGATAGGAACCGGGTTGGACTAGACCTGAACCGGGTCTTACCGGTTCAACTGGTACCAGTAAATTTTTTTATTTTTTTAAATTTTAATTATAATATAATATTACATTATTAATTAATAATATTATATTATTAAAAACTTCAATCTAAAACTTTAAACTTTAAAGTCAATTTTAAGTTTAAAGTTTAAAGTTTATATTGAAATGAATGTTTGAAGTTGAATTTAAAGTTTAAAGTTTATATTGAATTTAAAGTTTGAAATTGAATTTAAAGTTGAAACTGTTAACTTTATATTGAATTTAAAGTTTAAACTTTAAACCTTAAAAATCAATTTTATATTATTGTTTAAACTTTAAATTAATAATAAAATAATTAACAATTAAATTTGTAAAATGAAATGAATTAAATAGAAGGAACTATATTAAAAGAAAATCAAGGTGAATAGTTGTATATTAATTAAAATAAATTAATTGTACAATACAAAGATTAGAAAAAGATAGAGTAGATAATCTAGGTATTGAATATTAATTAATGTACTAACACTTGCAATTTTTTTAAAGTCTTTTTGTAAATTTTGTATCATTTGAAAAGAAAGATCTTTTGGAACTTGCATCTGTCGTTCTTCTTCCATTGCTTCCATTTCATAATCACTATTCTTACAAAATGTTTCAGCTATTTGGTCTTCTATTTGGCTATTTAATAGTAATAGTTCAGTGCTTCTTCTTTCGGCATTGACCCAATCTTGAAACAACACCGTTTCCAAACTATCATTTGCTAATAAATATTGATGATCTCCAATCATACATCTCGCTGCACTAAAGGCTTGCTCCGAAGCAACCAATGATGCTGAATAACTAGCTCATCTCGAACAATCCTAGCAAGGGTCGGAAATTGATTTTCACGATTCTTCCATCATACTAATATTGGAGGTTGAGGTTATCCATCTTCATGCCTAATTTTTCCCATGAATGATTGAAATATAGATCAAAATCATTATTAGTAGAGGATTCAAGCTCAAGATATTCACCCATCCAATCATCCGTATCATCACTTTTAGGCTTAGAAAATGGAGGTTCAACTATTGGAATATTTATTTCCATAAATTTATATGCATTATATAAATCTCTTACTTTTGTATAAATGCTACTTTTACATTCTTCAATGTAACACCCTGTAGCCAAAATAAACCAAAAATCAGTTTTTTTAGAAAAACCTGCAGGTGCAACCAACAGTTGCATCGACGGTCCGTAGAACAAACGAAGGTCCGTCCTACAAAACCGTCGATGGGATCAGAAACTCCCAAAAACTCAGCTGGGAATAATTGGCTACGTCTTGATCGACGGAAGGACCGACGATCCGTAGGTCAGACGACGATCCGTAGTCCATGACCGTCGATCGAGACCCCCTTTCACCCACTCTCTGATAAGAGCTAAGGATGACTAGCACGGTCTGTAGGTGGACCTACGGTTCATAGGTATGACCGTAGGTGGAAAATTTGCAGACAGTTAGGGGAAATGTAGTTGGGTAAACTTCAAATGGTCATAAATCTTAGAACAAAGTGCATTAGGTGTCCCATGACCTACCCACAAGTAGATAACTGAATTCTCTTTCGATAGACACCGACCTTGCTTAAATCAGACTTCCAAATAAAAAGTTATGCCCATTTTAGTAAAGTTCTGTTGAAAAGGACTAGTCGACGGACCCAACGAAGGGGTGTCAGTCAGGCGAAGGACCGTCAGTCCTTGCCGTCGTTTGGTCCGACAAAAACTTTCACAAGGATCTTTTTGACTTTTCTAACTCTTTTTAAACCCTAAGATACGTCGTTTTGACCCTAAATCATCAGATTTTAGTCAGTTTAAGAATAGAATAATTAAAACATATTCTAGTCAAATCATTAAATCAAAAACTAGAAAATTAAAAGTAAGAGAGGAGAAAAAACTCAAGAACCCTAGTTCAAGAACGCCACAAGTTCCAGCAGTTCCAGACCCGAAACTTTAGTATTTTTCTGTGGATTTCATCACCAGGTACGTGGAATTTCACTAGTGGGTTCCTTTTAACCCATTAGGTCCCTATTTTAAGTTAGATTCTTAATTCCCATATCATGATTAGACCTAAGTTTTCTAGAACTTTAACAGAACTTCATGAATTTATTAAATATATATTCCAAATCTTATTATAATGTTATTACTCAGATTATCGCATGAATTTCAGAACCCTAGCTTTGTATTTCTATAGTTCTTAAATTCCACATGCTAGGTCAGATATTTCACATACTTTAGATATACATGCCTCAATTATAAATGCATAATTACCATATTAATTATTGCATTCCCAGTTTGCATGTTCAGTTTAACGATATCCAGTATTTATTGAAACTCAGACATAATCAATTAATTTACAGAATTCATGGAAGTAGTATAATACTGAGTTTGACTAGAATTTAGTGTACCCAATTAGTCATAGAACTACTAGCCAAGCAGGTCGTAAGTCCCTTCTGTGGGCAACCAGTTTAGTGATCACTCCAGCATGCGTTTATACCTTTGGGAGGGTAAATTGGGTTCTCCCGATGGGGCGTATACATCGGACTCCACATTTAGCTCATGTGGTTTTATTATCGGTTATTAGTAGCTCCCACAGATCAGTAATACTCTCTACATTGACAATTTATCAGTAATATTCAGTATTCAATTTCAGCATGTTATAAATTGGTCATTGCATTCAGTTAGCTCAGAAATTCAGCATATTATGTTCAGATTTATTATACTTACTTTTATGCTTGTACAGTTATGTCTTATTTCAGCTTTACTCTATCTTACATGCTCAGTACCTTTCAATTACTGACGCATACATGCGCTACATCTTCTCGTGATGTAGGTTCAGGTTCTCAACATCTAGATCACGTATAGATTGATTATCGATCTCCAGTTCAGCAAACTCAGTGGTGAGTCCTCATTCTCCGAGGAAAATAGTCATAAGTTTAATTTCAGTCTTCAGTTATTTAGTTTCTGTTTTGCTAGATTTAGTTGGGGCTTGTCCCAGTATTTTTAGTCAGTTTAGAGGCTTATTTCAGACACAGTTAGATTCAGCTTAGTACTAAGTTAATATTTCCATTGTATTAAACTCATTGTTTTCAAATATCTCAGTTATAGAATATGGGTATCCCCCATCTCTTTAGATTAAATTATGATTTAGCTTCCGCATCAGTTTATTATCTTTAGTATACTCATGATCATGCCAGAAGGGTTAGCTTGGGATAACTTATGGTTCTAAGTTTCATGTCCACGTCTCGGAGGTAGCTGGGGGCGTGACAAAACTTGGTATCAGAGCACTAGGTTTATGTGTCTTAGGATGTATGAAAAGCCTCACGAAGTAGAGTCTTTTTTATAGGTGTGAAGTGCACCACATCTAATGAGAGGGAGGCTATGAAGTGTTTTAGGAAAAACATCACCTACTTGTTACTCTTATCATGCGTAAGGTATGATATAATTCCATTATAGCTCGACGTTGAGCTCTTAAGATCATGCCTTCTCGTAGAGCTTAGGCATGGAATGCTAATGCACACAATGCTAACGCAGTTCCTCGAGTACTACATTAGGATGTTCAAATACAGAGTTTCAGAACGCCAATTCAGATTTTGGCTCAAAGTATAAGAACATGGAATAATTAGAAGGTTCTAGTTCCTACTAATAGAAATGACTGATTAGTAGCAGCCAGAGTTTGTGATTTTATTAGGATGAATTCGCCTAAGATTTTAGTGTCGCAAGTTTGTAAGGACCCACAGAAGTTCATTGATGAGGTCAAATATATATATTTGGTATGATGTCAGTAACTGGTAGTGATAGGTGAGAATGGTATCCTACAAACTCAAGGATGTGACTCACATATGGTTCACTCAGTGGAAAGACAACAAACATGACTTTGTCTTTTGTAACTCTTTACATAGCAGTCCAATTCAATGTCAGTCAAAAATCTCTCTCAGAACCTTTCTGAGTCTCTACTCCAGCCGGTGTCCCAGTTATATCTAGACGGGTACATAGAAATTTCCTTACCACAGTCTCTTAGAAACTCACCTCAGCAAATCTAGTAGAGTTAGAAATGGTAGACTTCGATCTCATTCTAGGCATGGATTGGCTACACTTATGTTATACCTCAGTCGATTGTAGAACTAGGATTGTTCGTTTTCATTTTCCATATGAACCAATCTTAGAATGGAAGAATAGTAGCTTAGAGCCTATGGGTCAATTTATTTCTTACCTTAAGGCAAGAAAGATGATATCTAAGGGTTATCTCTATCATCTAGTTCGGGTTAAGGATTCTAGCCTTGAAACCCCAACTCTTGAGTAAGTTCCAGTAGTCTGTGAATTTCCAGAAGATCTTCCTGGAGTCTCTCCCGAAAGGGAAATTGACTTTGGAATTGATCTCCTTCCAGATTCCCAGCCTATTTCTATTCCTCCTTACAGAATAGCTCCAGCAAAGCTTAAGGAATTGAAAGATCAGTCGAAAGACCTTGTAGATAAGGACTTCATCAGACCTAGTATTTCACAATGTAGTGCACCAATATTGTTCGTAAGGAAGAAAGATGGTTCTCTTAGAATGTGCATTGACTATAGATAGTTGAACAAGGTCACAGTAAAGAATGAGTATCTCACCCCTAGGATTGATGACTTGTTTGACAAACTTTAGGGTGCTATCCATTTCTCAATGATAGGCCTCAGATCGGGTTTATCATCAGCTCAAAGTCAGAGATAGTGACATTCTGAAAACAGCCTTCAGAACTCGATATGGTCATTATGAATTTGTAGGTATGTCGTTTGGACTAACTAATGCTCCTGTAGCTTTCATGGATTTGATGAACAGAGTTTTCAAATAGTACTTGGACTTGTTCATTATCGTCTTCATTGATCATATCCTCATTTACTCCAGGAATGAGGAAGAACATCAGAGCTATTTGATAGTTATTTTACATACTCTCAGGGATCGCCAGTTATTCGTTAAGTTCAACAAATGTGAGTTCTGGTTGCAATGTGTTGCTTTCCCTGGTCATATTGTATCTAGCGAAGGGATCCGAGTGGATTCACAGAATATAGAAGCAATGAAACAATGGACCAGACCTACCTCTGTTGTAGATATCGGAAGTTTCTTAGGTCTAGCAGGGTATTATAGAAGGTTCATGGAAGGATTCTCCTCCATAGCCTCACTATTGACTAGGTTAACTCAGAAGATGGTCAAGTTTCAATAGTCAGATGATTGTAAGAAAAGATTTGCAGAATTGAAAACTAGATTGACTACAGTTCCTGTTTTGACTCTACTAGAGGGTTCAGATGGTTATGTGATCTATTGTGATGCATCCAGAGTTGGCCTAGGTTGTGTGTTGATTCAACGAGGTAAGGTGATAGCCTATGCCTCTAGACAACTTAAGGTTCATGAGAAGAACTATCCAACTCATGACCTCGAGCTTGCAGCAGTGGTGTTTGCACTCAAGATCTAGAGACACTACTTGTATGGTGTTCACGTAGATGTGTTCACTGACTATAAGATCCTTCAGTATGTTTTCACCTAGAAAGAGTTGACTCTTCGCCAGAAGAGATGGCTTGAATTTCTTAAGGATTATGATATGAGTATGCATTATCATCCAGGTAAGGCGAATGTAGAAGCAGATGCTCTTAGTAGATTATCTATGGGTAGTGTAGCCGATGTTGAGGAAGAAAGGAAGGATCTAGTGAAGGATGTTCACAGGTTTGCTCGCTTAGGAGTTCGCCTTATGAGAATATCAAACAGCGGTGTAACAGTTCAAAATGGGGCAGAATTGTCTTTGGTAGTGGAGGTTAAGGAAAAGCAAGACAGTGACCCAATCTTGCTTGAACTTAAGGGTGCAGTCCACAATCAGAGAGTGAAGGTTTTCTCCCAAGGGGGAGATGGTGTAATTCGCTACCAGGGTAGATGGTATGTTCCTGATGTGGGCGAGTTGAGACAACATATTCTTGGATAAGCTCATAACTCAAGGTATTCTATTCATCCAGGTTCCACTAAGATGTACCGCTATCTGCGAGAAGTCTATTGGTGGAATGGCTTGAAGAGGGATATAGCAGATTTTGTGATTAAGTGCCCTAATTGCTAGCAAGTCAAGGTAGAACATTAAAAACGAGGAGGTATGACTAAAGAGATTGATATTCCTACTTGGAAGTGGGATGTGATCAATATGGACTTCATCACAAGATTACCACGTACTCGCAGACAACATGACTCCATTTGGGATAGAATGACTAAGTCTTCTCGCGTTTTAGCGGTCAAGACTACAGATTCGGCGAAGGACTATGACAAGCTTTACATCAATAAAATTGTGAGGTTGCATTGGGTTCCTTTTCTATCATTTCATGGGGTTCCTTTTCTATCATCTCAGATAGAGGTGCTCAGTTTACCTCTCATTTCTGGAAGTCATTTCATAAAGGTCTTGGTACTCAAGTTAACCTTACTACAACATTTCATCCACAGACAGATGGGCAGGCAGAGCGTACTATTCAGACCTTAGAGGATATGTGGAGAGCTTGTGTGATCGATTTCGAAGGTAGTTAAGATGATCACCTTCCTCTTATTGAGTTTTCCTAAAATAATAGCTACCATTCCAGCATTCAGATGACCCTTTATGAGGATTTATATACGCGTGGATGTAGATCTCATGTTTGTTGGTTTAAAGTAGGTGAAACAACTTTGATAGGGTAAGATTCAGTCCTTTATGCTATGGAGAAAGTACAAATCATTAGATATAGACATAAGAAAGCCCAAGGTCATTAGAAATCTTATGCAGATGCAGGGAGAAAGGAACTAGAGTTCCAAGTTAATGATTGGGTTTTTCTGAAAGTCTCACCTATGAAAGGGGTGGTGAGATTTTGGAACGAAAGGGAAGATCAGTCCCTATATATGTAGGACCTTACAAGATCTTGAAAAGGGTTTGCAAGGTGGCATATGAGATAAAGTTTCCAGCAGAATTAGCAGCAGTGCGTCCGGTTTTCCACATCTCACTCTTGAAGAAGTGTGTGGGTGATCCAGCCTCTTAGTGCCACTGGAGAGTGTGGCGGTGAAAGATAGTCTTTCTTATGAGGATGTACCCAGTGGAGATTTTTGACCGTCAGGTAAGAAGGTTGAGAAACAAAGAAGTCACTTCAGTCAAGGTTTTGTAGAGAAGTCAATCCGTAGAGGGAGCTACTTGGGAAGCAGAAGCTCACCTCTTTCCTTCCGATTCCACTCCATCTTGAGGTAATAGTTCCTCTTCATTTTTCCAGTCATTCATGCATAAATTCAGTCTTAGAATCATGTACCCTCAGTTTGTACTTTCATTTTCAGCGTATTTGCATGTACTCGAAACTCAATTCAGTCAGAAACTCAGTTCTCAGTGTTTAGTAGTGGGGTTTGAAGCTCTCTCCATTTATTTCAGTTAGTTTAGTCTTCATTCGGGGATGAATGTTCCCAAGGGAGAGATAATGTAAAGCCCCGTAGCCATAATATACAAAAAATCTGTTTTTTAAGAAAAATCTGCAGGTGCAACCAACGGTGGCATCGACTGTCTGTAGAACAGACGACGATCTATCCTACACAACCGTCGATGGGATCAGAAACTCCCAAAATCTCAGCAAGGAAAAATTGCTAAGTCTTGATCGATGGACAGATCGACGGTCCGTAGGTCAGACAACGGCCCGTAGTCTGTGACCGTCGATTGATACCCCCATTCACCCACTCTCTGACAAGTGATACAGATGACAAGCACTGTAGGTGGAAATTTACAGACAGTTAAGGGGAAATATAATTGGGTCAACTTGAAATGGTGATAACTCTAAGCACAAAGTGAATTAGGTGTCCCATGACCTACCCACAGATAGATAATTGAATTTTCTTTCCATAGCCACTAACCTTGTTAAAATCATACCTCCGATTAAAAAGTTATGCCCATTTTAGTAAAGTACTGTCGAACATGCTCAGTCGATGGACCCAACGACGGGGCGTCGGTCAGACGACGGACCGTTAGTCCTGGCCGTCGTTTGGTACGACAACAACTTTTCTAGGGGTCTTTTTGACCTTTCTCACTCCGTTTAAACCCTAAGTTATGTCTTTTTTACCTTAAATAATCATATTTTAGTCAGTTTAAGCCTATAAACATAATTAAAACATATTCAAGTCAAATCATTAAATCAAAACCTAGAAAATTAGAAGTAAGAGAGGAGAAAAAGCTCAAGAACCCTAGTTCAAGAGCAACACAAGTACCAGCAGTTCCAGCCTTGAAACTTAAGTATTTTTCCTTGGATTTTATCACCAGGTATGTATGATTTCACTAGTGGGTTCCTTTAACCCATTGGGTCCCTAGTTTCTAGTCACATTCTTAATTCCGATATAATGATTAGACCTATGGTTTTTAGAACTTTAAATGAACTTCATGAATTTATTAAATATATATTCCAAATCAGATTTTCATGTTATTACACAAATTATCACATGAATTTCAGAACCCTAGATTCGTATTTCTTTAGTTGTTGAATTACACATGATAGGTCAGACACTTCAGATATCCATGCCTCAGTTATAAATGCATAATTACCAGATTAATTATTGCATTCTCAGTTTGCATGTTCAGTTTTGAGCTATCTAGTATTTGCAGAAACTCAAACATAATCAATTAATTTACAAAAATTCTTGGGAGTACCATAATACTGAGTTGGACTAGAGTTCAGCGTACCCAATTAGTCCCAGAACTACTAGCCAAGTAGGTCGTAAGTCCACTCTTTGGACAATCAGTTTAGTGATCACACCACCATGTCTTCATACCTTTGACAGGGTATATTGAGTCCTCTCGATGGGGCGTATACATCGGAATCCATATTTAGCTCATATGGTTTTATTATCGGTTATTAGTAGCTCCCACAGATTAGTCAGACTCTCTGCATTGACCATTTATCAGTATGTTCAGCATTCAGTTTAAGCATGTTATAGCTCAGAAATTCAGTATATTATGTTCAGATTATTATACTTGCTTTTGTACTTGTTAAGTTATGTCTTATTTTAGCTTTACTCTATCCTACATGCTCAATACCTTTCAAGTACTGATGCATATGTGCGCTACATCGTCTCGTGATGTAGGTTCAGTTATCAGCATCTAGATCATGCATCGATCAATTTCCAATCTCGAGTTCAGCAGATTCAGTGGTGAGTCTTCATTATTCGAGGAAAACAGTCATGAGTTTAATTTTAGTCTATAGTTATTTAGTTTCATTTTTGCTAGATTTAGCTGGGGCTTGACCCAGTATTACAAGTCCAGGTTAAAGGCTTGTTTATGACATAGTTAGATTCAGCATAGCATTGAGTTAATATTTCCTTTGTATTAAACTCATTTTGCAAATATCTCAGTTATAGAATATGGGTATTCCCCATCTTTTCAGATTTAATTATGATTTAGCTTCCGCATCAGTTTATTATTTTTTGTACGCTCATGATCATGCCAGCAGGGTTGACTTGGGATCACTTGTGATTCTAAGTTCCGTGTCCATGTCTCGGGAGTAGATGGGGGCGTGACATTCACCACTAGAATTTTCATCGTCTTTAATTTCTATATTTGCATAAATCGTTTCAATCATTCTTTCAACACCTCTTAATTTATAATTTGGGTTGAAAGTAGTAGCAGTCAAATAGATTTAAGGAATAGGGAAAAAATATTTTTTGAATTTTTCAATCATAAAAGCAAGTGAATCTTTAAATTGATCTTTTCCTTTATATTTTACAAATTCAGATAAAATAACACAAATATTTTCTAAAAGGAAGAAATAGTAGGATAATATTGACCAAAGCATGCATTTGTTGCTTTATAAATCACACTTAAATATTTAACAAGTTCTTTTGTATATTTCAAATCTTCAAAGACAATTTTTAAATTCGTGTCCGACATTATGAGCATTAAAAATTAATTCTATCGGCTCTTAATAAATATAAGCTACTTCAAGCATTTCAAATAATGAATTTCATCTAGTGCATACTTTTCTTGGACTTTTCTATATGCAAGTCCACAATTTTTTACGATGATTTTTAAATTCTGTAATTCTAGTTTTTACTTTAGCTTTAAAAATCCGATTACAAGCAAGTCAAATTTTATCACAAGAAACTCCAAATTGAGAAATACCATCTTTTACTACTAAATTCTACACATGTGAGGTACACTTAATATGAAAACAATCATTATCAATTGGACAAAGTCTACATTTTAAATAATCAACTACTTTTAAATTATTAGAAGAATTATCTAAAGTGATACACATTATTTTATCACATATTTCATGTTATTGTAAAATAGAGCTTACTTTTGTTGCTATATAAGAATCGTTAGTTTCTTCAAAATATTATACACTAATATTCATTTTTGCATGTTCCATTCATGGTCAATCCAATGGACAGTGAGTGTGAAATAATCATTACCATTAGGACTACGTCCCATATTAGATGTAATAGATAATCTACCATCAATAAGCAAATAAACAACAAAAAAATGACAATATTCTTTTTTATATTTAAAAAGATCACTTTTAATTGTATTTCTTGAAATATCTTCATAATCTGAGTTATATAATTCTAGAATATGATGAACAAAAACGGGATATGAAGGAAATAAAAAAGGCAAACCACAAACAACAACCATTTTAGCTAATTCTCTACGATCTTTTTCTTTACTAATAGTGTGGTATGTGCTTCGACTAGCCAGGTTAGACATATTTAATATACCTTGAACCATATTAGAACCTCCAACTCCCATAGAACTTTCGGGTATGGGTGTTCCATTTGTATTAGATCATTCTATATCATCTAGTAAAGAAAATTATTTATTACACTTTCGTAAATGTGTTCTTAGTCATCTCATTCCCCCTTGTGTACCCGTAGTTACATGTTTGATGATCAATTTACATTTAGTGCAAATAACAGTAGCTTTCGCCTCATTTTATACCAAAAATTTCCATACTAAAGATCTTTTAACACGTACGGCGGCGACATTTGAAAAAGTAGGTAAAGGGAGGACTTCATCGTGTTTCGGTAATTTGTACCTAACTAGTAGGGGCAGGCGTCTCTTCATCTTCCTCATTTATTTCTACTTCTTGATCTAATTCTTCCTCAATATTAGTAAATCATCTATTTAAAATCTCATGATCTATTTCATTTTCAGAACTAAATTTAATAGGTCCTGATGACATAACAAGTTTCAATAACATGAGTATAATTATTAGTATTAACTATAAATCTAGGTGACACATTTTTAGAAATAGAACTACTTAGTCCTTCCCTATTATTTTTTCTTTCCAACATTGGTCTTTTACCACTATTTCTTTCCGAGTTCATGTTCAAATTTAAAATAATGAAATATTATAAAAATCAAGCAAGATAATATAATTAAAAAAAATAAAATAACTTACGTAATAAACAAATAAAAAATTAAAATTGGAACGAATGTACAGAACGTCTACGTAAAAGTAAACGTATAACCAAAGCCGGAATTGAGAGATGTCTATTATAGCTTCCAATTTACTATAATAAATCTCCAAAATCCAAACTTAAAGTCAATATCACAAAATAATAATTATGAATTTATGAGATATATAAAATTGAGATTGTTAAGATGTTAATGAAGTAGTTTGTGAATTTGCGATTTGAAATAAAAAAAAAATGGTAGATCTATAGTGTAAAGGGGTTAGAGAGGCTGGGGTTTTTTGTAGCCGTTTTGGTCCCCAGCCCAATGGATACAAGGGCCCAATGTCCGGATAACAATAATATTAAAAAAAATGGTTGAACCGATTCATACTAGACAGGAACAGATCGGACTCGTTTATTATCGATCCAGTTCAACTAGATAAAAAACTGAGATCCGATTCGATAACTGGTCCGGTACCCTAAAAGACCAGTTCCTTACTGATTCAACCGGTATGCACGAACCCGTACAGGAATCTGACTAGACCGGATAAAAATCGGTCCCTTTGACTGCCTTACTGGCTAGAGTTGATGGAGAGTCGAAGTTGATGGTACACTTGATGCACTACACAAAAGAAAATGAAGAAATATAAGTAGGGTTCAATACATGGAAACTTGTTCTGAGTAGATATCACCAGCCAACTCAAAATAGAAACTAATATGCAATGTGTAATAGTATAAATTCAACTATGAAACTAATTAGGGGCCAAAAAGCTACCAATATGAACAAGAAACAATAACACTAAAGTAAGTATGTAATCAGTAAAAAATATAAAGATCACACATGAGAACTCACGCCTCCAAACCAAGCTATTTTGGGAATTTAGTTATTTTAGATTGAGTACATTACATAATTTATTTATGTTTTTCTTTAATGTTACCTTATTAGAATATGACATGTGATCTAACAACATTGATTCGACTTGTGGCACCCAAACCAATATATCATGTCGGAACGTGACATGCAATCGAATAATATTGTTAATTTATCATTTATTATCACCACTTTTCACTTTATTAACAATATTTCAGTAAGACTTCTTTATTCAATGCATTACATCGATGAAGAAGGTTTCAAGATAATAAATTTCAGGATCTCGGGATTTCAGACCAATCACAAACAACCATAGATTATCCACACCACACAACCAAGTAAACAGAAAAATTTACAATATCACTCAGTGACTATTAATCATTATTAAGAATCTAATTATCACATAGAATAAACCATAACCTACTTCCACCAAAGCACTGAAGTTACGCAAGCTAATTCTCCAACGTTTTTCCTTTCCTTAATGATTCCAAACATTTCCAATGTATCAAGTATACATAATTTGTAAGTTATCGAGTCTATAAACACCTATTTTACTATATGTCTAGCTTATAACCAAAAACTCACTCAAAACTATAATCAATTTCCTAATTTCAAGCCTAAGGATAAATCTTAAAACCTTCAATCATCATAACTTTAATGATATTCATAAAATACAATACACCTAATATTTAATTACCTATATCAATTATTATCAAAGCATAAACTTTAATACGATAATCATATTTAGTGAAGTTACATATCAATTAACCTTGGCAAATCATTAACCATACACCGTAGCCACTATACTGCCCATTTACTAATATCAATTATTAGCTCAAACATTTTCCATTAAGAAATTATATAATAATGCCATAGTACTCCCGTGAATGACAGGCAAAGTTTAAACCCAATTTTTAATAACATTAACAAAAATTAAAAAAAACAAACCTATATTTACTCATAAATTGAGCAAACTGTGTAACCCCTTTATTCCCAAATGAACCTATTATAATAAATTTCTACACCTAAATTATTTTATAATTATTATCTTTCAATTCTTGGTGAATAACCATGTCCGAATTATCCATTACCATTTGTTAACGATAAACTATAATGATCCACATTCGTTCATCAATCTGCAACAAATAGTACCTTAAATTCTTCGTAAACCAACGTATAACAATAATAAAAATAATATGAACAAAGCTGGAGTATTTGGACGAAAACCTTTACATTTAGGACATGCAACCGGTCTTTCCATTTCTTTTCTTCACGACCTTGCGGCTCTTCAACTTTCTTTATCTTCTACTGACTATTACCTAAATTATTATATGACTAATTATAAAAATGGTAAAAGTGACCTACTATTAATTTTATAGTTATTTTCTTTAAGCACTAACTAAATAAATTATCAAAACTACCCTGTTAATTCTATAATTGTAGTTACGAATAGTCCATAATACTCATTTAGAATTATCGAAATTATTTTATGAAATAAAAAAGTTCTAGTACTCAAAACGACCAAATGAGTTGTTACTGTTGATGCTTGACTTATATTTTATTGGAGTTCTAATTTTTTGTTAGAACCTCTCCAACCCAACACCAAATCCTTATTTGGTATAAAATTTGGAGTTTTGAAGCTCCAACCCAACACCAACTTTTACACTATTTTGGTGTATGAATACTGTTACACCAAATTTGGTGTGACATTATTCATTACACCAATTTACTGTATTGAATATTTTAATATTACTTTAGTACACCAAACTTTTAATTAAACATTATATAAATTGTATGTTTTGATTAAATCTCTTGAATATTTAATTATTTTTATGTAATATTTTTATTATGTTAATTTTAGATATAAAAATGACATTCTTTGTAAATTAATTTTTCTATATATGACTTTTTTTAAAAATTAAAATTTATGTTAGTTTTACTATAAATTATAATTGGATATAATTGCAATTAACCTTTACAAAATTAAATATGCGAACATATAAATTATTAAACATATAATACAATGTACTTAAATATAACCAAAATAATAAACATTCAACAAACTAGAAATTGACATATATCAAAAATAAAATATAAAATACATAATAATTTTAAGAAGTATAACAAAACTTACAGTAATTTTTAAAAAAATACAACAATAACTTGACAATTTTATTATGCAATGTTTATTTAATTTCCATTAATGAATTCAATTTTATTTGTATCATCCATTATTATTTATATTGTATGATATTTTCTAGAAATTTATATTATTTAAGAAATGATAGTATAAAATATATTAAACAACTATAAGAGTAAATAATATGAATTATATATGATGAATGTTTTTAAAAGTATTAATTTTATGAAATAAGAAATTATAAATAAAATAAAAAATAATAATATAATAATAAAGAGAGAGAAAAAATATTTCGTTTTGGTGTAAAATTTGATGCAGTAGGTTGAAGTTGATTTACACTAAAATGGAGTTGAAACCAAGTTTGGTGTTTGAGTTGGAGATTCCCTTAGACAAGAAAGCAAAGAAAAATAAAATAAAATATCAAATTAATGACTGAGTCCATATGCATTAAAACCAAGAATAAAGGCTTGACCCATATACATAAAAAAGTAGATAAAAGGAGTGATATGTCAAAAAAAAAAAAAACGTACACCTAAGAAGCTCTCAAGTATCATCTTTTTGAGCATAAGGAGTTCAAAGTACCATAATTATCCTTGCGGAAGCAGGCATTTGATAATTGATTCAAATTTTGAATTAATGATTAATAAATTGAAACTTAATTAAAAATTGATATGACCCGACCCGTTATTGGAATTTGGACCCGCCCTATCGAGACTAACCGTTATTGACTAACTAGACACATGCCAAATTTTTTCCACCCATTTCACTATTTCGATTGGGACTAGACAAACTCATTAAAGGGGGGTTTCGGCCAAAATTAGTATATCAGTTATAAATTTTTATCGGGCTGACTCCGGTACTGCCTGACCCAACCCAGTTGCAAGAAATGAAGTTTGAGAAATGTTAGATACATTACGAGTAGGTGTCATTGGTAAATCTGGAGAAATACTAACTGATTATGGCGATTTTTCAAATTTTATTTTAGGACATGAACATTCTTTCTTCTCTTTGGTGATGGTGTAGAGGTTGTATCAGAAACAAGTCTAGACTTTTTTAATTGCTCTAATGGTTTAATCGAAATTTTTTCATATTCAGACAACTTTTGGGGTGCATTTGCTTGTGTTTGACAACCAATATGGTTGTAATGGACAATGTGGATGGTTAAGTTTGTGAAACACCAATAACAACAGAAAAATAAAATATTGTCAGTTTTTCCCTGTTTGTTCTATGGTGGTGCACACATTCTAAATTTTTCACAATCTAGGGGTATCCACTAGATGTAACATGTCGTATAGAAACCCGAAGGACTCCATAAATGTTATGTAGCTCTCATAACATAAAAATAGAACAATAAGAATAAAACAATAGTCCAAGTCTAAAATATTTTATAAATGTAAAGTGAGCCTAATAGACTTGTCGCATCATAGCCATCTAATAAAAGAGAATTAAATTGGGCCTAGCTCATACACATGCCCAAAAGAGAAACACATGAAGAATCTTAAACAATGAAAGTTCATCCTCGAATCATAAGGACTCACCAAAACTAAAAAGAGTGAAATTTTTCAATGTCAATATTTTAACATTTAAGAGGGCTCATTAGCAACCCTTTCAATATTTAGTAAAAAAGTGAAATTTTAGTTTGTTATGTATCTTATTTATTTATTTTATTTAAAGAATATAATCATTTAATACCAAAAGGGAAAAAAATCGAGGGAGTGAATATTTCAAAAAAAAATGTAAGGATCACTTAATTTTCTCATCAGTTACATTTTCAAATAAAATTTAAACTTTGGCCTTTTTTTTTTCTCCATAATTTTTACCTTTTTAAAACTATATTCATTCCATAATATATTCTATTTATATTTATTATAGTTTTTTATTAGTTTGTATTCATTCCAATACGTATGTCAAATGTATCTATATAGTCATTTAAGAAATATATTTGTATTCATATATTTTTTTCCTTCAATAGTTATTTTTTCTTCAAAATCTTGTATATATTTATTTCAATATGTATTTTATTTGTATTTCTATTTATTCTAGTTTTTATTTAGAATTTTGTGAAATAATATATAAAATACAAAAAATTAGTATGATGAAAAAGTGAGAATGAAATATAAAATTGAAAAGAAATAATTGAATATTTGGTGTAATCTTTCTTAAATAAAATACATAACTAGTTTACATACCTTTAGAATAAATACAAATTATAAAAAAAATGTCAAATTCATAAACAATGCAAGATAATTGTTGAATGAATACAAATATTAATTGTATATATACGATTTTAAATACAAATGAAGAACGGATACAAAATTCTGATTTTTTTTTATATATATAAAAAGAAACTAATAGGATTTTGTTCTTCATGTAAATAATATACATATCTAGTTAGTATACATTTGAGATGAATTCAATTAGGAACAAATACAAGATTAATAACTATACAACATGAGAGTTTGAATGAATATAAATATTAATAGCATACATACTAATTTGAATATTAATTGACAAAAGGATATAAAATTCTAAGAAAAAATTACAAATACAAATACATAAAAATTTCATAGCATACAACACAAACAAAAGTTCATTAATAAAATTTGAAATATCATAGTCATGTAAAATGTATTCATAAATTATTGAATATCTACAAATGTGAAAAAATATAAAGGAATGAAAAAAAATAATACATTATCAAAATTAACAAAAACAGACCTCAAAATACAATAATAAAATAACAAGTGAATACAAAATACAAACTAATAAATATTACACAATGTACATAACAAGAAATTTACAAATATATTTTGTACACATTGTTGAAAAAATTGTTATTTAACTTCAACTCAACATGCAAAAATCTAAACATGTAAAAAATATTTAAATACCTCTTCATCAACAATTTGGTCTTCGCCGTCATTTTCTTGTACCCTACGAGTTACGTTTTCAATCTGAATTTGATGAAGACTTTGTGCTTGTCGTCTTTCTTCCCTAATTTTAGAAGCAGATCTTACAATATCCGCTATTTCTTGAGTAATACATAGATTAAATGATGGAAAATCACTAGAAACCGTTTTACTAAGATGAATTGTGTCTCTTAGAATCTTTTTTTGAAGAGTGTTTTATGATTCTAAACGAGAAGAATCCTACTTTCACCAATGATTTAAACAACAATAAAATCATAAAATAAATCTAAAAAAAGAAGATAACAATGAAAATAACTTAATTAGAGAAATTTGTGTGAATCCAGATTTTGAAGATAAAAAAACATTTGGGAATAAGATAATAAAAAAATTGGAATTGAAGAGAAGAAGGATTTGAAGGTTGAATGAACATGAAAATATGGAGTGAGAGAATTTTATTTTTTTTTTACTTATGGGACAAATATGGAAGAGAGAGATATGGAAAAAATTTGCAGATTTTGATTTTTTTAAAATTAAAAAAATTTGAAGAAAGTGAACTATGGATATACATGAAAATGTAAATAAATATTTTTTTTAGGAGATAAAATAGGAGTTTAATTAGGATACATATTATTTTTCAAAATAATGACATTTTAACTAATATTTTTGAACTAGTGAGTTTTTTACTAATTAAGTTATTGATTTTGACTAGTTTGCGAATTTTTCCTCTAATAATATAAAATTAAATTGGGCGCCCATACATCATGACCAAAAGAGAAATACATGAAAGAATCTTAAACAATGAAAGTTCATCCTTGAAGCATAAGGACTCACCAAAACTAAGAAGTATATTACGTCAACCTTTAGCCACGAAACAGATGACCCTGACAACCCCCGTGGCTGGCACTTGCAACTTTCAAAATTTTGTTTCATCTCCCTTATTCGGATTTAGGGTTTCACATATCTTCACCTTGGATTATTCGCCTTATAATGAGATTAAACTTGTTCTAAAAGATTAGGGGAGGAACTACAACCTAACCTACAATGCATACAACCAAGGAGAAACTATCCATTCCAACCTTAGACGTTCTCAAAACATCATAAGAGGGGTGAAACTAATTCTAAAAGCCCATCATGCATGCAATGTACATGTACAAGGAGGAACATCAACATCAAGCTAAACATACTCAATGCATCATAAGAATGTAGGAACTACATCAAGAAAACCAATACTCATGAAATCTCAAAATTACTCATGTTCAAGGAGGAACTACCCTCTCCAAGCTGAAAGCATGCTCAACAAAATCTCATGGATCCTATATGCAATTCACTCTAAAAAATTATAGCAAAAATGTTTATGAATTAATTTCATGAAGTCTATAGGCAACTCATATTCAAAGAACAAAACCACGAGGAAAATCAATCGTGTAATCTCATTTTCTTTCAAAAACACAAGTTTTCATGAACATATTATCATAAGGAAATCACGGAAACACATAAAACACATGATTCCAAAACAAAGGACAAACCAAGAGAAAGTCATTAACTCAAGATAGATTAGGAGTAGAAGGAAAAAGATAAGGATATCAGGACATCATATCGGCATCGACCTTCCAAGTAGCACCCTGAACTAACTGATTCCTCCATAACACTTTTATAGTAGTGATTCCCTTTTTTCTCAACTTCTTGACTTGCTGGTCTAGAGTCTCAACTGAAACTTTCTCATAAGAAATACTTTCATCAACTCCTAATCCTTCAAAGGTAACTATGGATGTCTAATCACCAACACACTTCTTAAGCATGAAGACATAAAAAAAAGGATCCACTCATGCAAACTCATTTGGTAAATCTAACTCATAAACAACCTTACCAACACGTCTCAAAACCTGATACTGCCCTACATATTGGAAATTAAGACTCCCCTTCTTATGAAACCTCATTACACCCTTCATGGGTGATATTTAAGTAATCCCAATCGTTAACATCAAACTCTACATTCCTTCTTCTCACACCGACAGAAGACTTTTGTCGACTTTGAGATATTTTCAATTTTTCTCTTATAAGCTTAATTTTTTGCTGGCTTAATGTACAAATTCAGGACCTGTTACGGAAACTTCACCCACATCAAACAAAACTATAGGAAATCTACACCTTCTACCATATAAGGCCTCAAATGGGACAATATCAATACTCTAGTGATAGCTATTATTGTAATAAAACTCAATCAATGGGAAATGGTCATCCCAATTATCCTTACAATCAATTACACAAGCCCTTAACATGTCTTCCAAACTTTGGATATACACTCTGTTTGCCCATCGGATTGAGGATTAAAGATCGTGCTAAGATTATCACGAGTACCAAGACCCTTTTGGAATGACTTCCAAAATTGAGAAGTGAATTGGTGATACGCTCAAATTACACCTCCCTAAATATGCAAAAGCGACCGTTATCAAGTAAATAACCCAATTTGTAGGTTGGGGTCGATCCTATGAGGAAAATGGTTTAGATTTAATTTTAACTAACAATTATATTCATTTAGTCAATGATTTTTTGAAACAAGTAATTAAAAGGGAGGGATTAGTGTAACAAATTTGGAAAATTATGTAAGTAAGTTTTGAGAAAGATTTAAAATTTAGTTGTTATTTAGATGGGAGAAGGATTAGGGCATAAGTGTTCTCCACAAGTTCATAACGCGGCAATCCTTGTAATAGCAATCCTCTCCTAGTGTATTGCATGCATAGTGATAAGTTAGATATCTTTAAATCTTTGGTCTGACATCTAAACAATTTCATCCCATACCTTGGTCCGGCTACATGTGTGTAAATATTAACCCTTATCTTTACCTCATATTAGACATCACATCGATGATATTTCACTCACTCACCAATCGACACTAGAATATTAGATAGTATCACACTAAATCTATGTTGATAATTCTTTTCTCATCAACTACCTCCTTGGTACGAAAGTAGCAACAAGGACAGTTCTAACTTTTCCCACCGTTAAAATAACTTCTAAAAGAAAAAATTATCAATGCATGGAATAAAACTATTCCAGAATTGCTTAGTTACTACTCATACTTTGTTAATTGAATGGTTCCCAAAACCCTAGTCGTGGATTTAGTTACCCATATTAGAAATAACACAATTCTTGTTTTTAGATTAATGAATCATGAACTTACCTAATAATAATAATAAAGCCAGAAATCTCAACTTGTATTGCAAAGCCAAAATCGTCAAAAACATGCTTTTCAAATTAACAATTGCCAAGAATTTGCAAGTTAATCTCCCAAAGCATAAACTAAACAAGAACAATAATGTCTAACCCTCCAAAAACGAGGTTATAATCCCTTATTTATAGAAAAATAAGTCTGAACTAAAAAGGAAACATAATAAAGAAATAAAATTGTAGGACACGTCTTCATTCAACGAGGCAGACCAGCGGTCGTCGATCTACAGAATGTAAGTCATTTCCGTAGCTCAGGACTTAGAAACTTTTCACCCTTCTAAATCTTCAGGAGACGGACTATAAGTCAAATGATGGTCTGTAACTCTACTTCGTTGCTCCACAGTTAGATTATTTCAGCATCAGGTACTGGAACCATCTCTGAAATTAATTCTACGGAGCTGCAGTATGATCCTTAGGTCACTCTACGGTCCGTAACTCTTCACCGTGGTTCCACACTTAGCCAAGAATTCCCTGATCTTCAACAATGCCTGTCCTTCACTTTCAACCATCATCTACGGAACATAACTCGATCTACGATATGGTCACGGTACACTTCCTTCAGTTTTATCCTCTTATCACCACGCCTAAGCTTAATTATTTCCTGAAATCATGACAAAAACACATAAAACCAGTACAAACATTCCCTAGACACCAAACTTCTAAGTGAAATGCATTAAAAATACCATAAGATCACTGTATCTCAACACCATCAACTTAAAATCGTTACTTGTCCTCAAGCAACACAGTACGACTCTAAACGACAAGTGTATAAAAGCAAACAATTCAAGCATATGAAATACATGAATTTCTATCCCGACTCTCTTTTTAGGATGCAAACTTTTTCTCCTAGACTCAACAAGATAATTTGTGCAGATCAAAACATAACAATGATAGACACATCAACACACAACAATTTTTCACCATCCCCAAGGTACCATCTTTTTGATAATGTAGCTAGTGCCCTTACTCAAATAGAAATCCCCTTTTTTCACACAATACCGATGATTTTGAGTACAAGGATTCATTCAACACTCACAATCTGAAGTAAGTTTAAGTCGCAATTAGTGCTCAACACCATATGATTGACCTTATTTTCACTGTTAAAGTCTCCAAACTTGATTCTAGTGTCACTACAGGATTTTCTTGGCTTATAATGTTGGCTCAGGCGTGGTACTTTTGGATATTTTTAGTGAATTTTTGCCCTCCTTGACATAACATACACTTTCATCCCTCTTTTTGCCCTTTTTAGACGTCCTACCTTTTTCTCTTCTTTCCCTTGCTTCTTTTCAACGATGGATGTTACTTTTAAACTTTGTAGCTCTTTATTTTTCTATTTTCTTATTTTTCTTGTATATCAATCTTTTCTTTCACTTTTATTTGTTCAACTTCTCTCACCAAAGTCACATCCTCTTCTTGTTTCAACACCCAACTCTTTCCATACCCATTTTTCTTTTGATTTCCTCCATCATATTCACCCTCAACTTATGAATTTTTTAGGTCCAAGATTTGAGGTCAATTTTGCATTAGCCACCCTCAATGGATTTGAATAAAATGGAAAATTCATGTCATTTAGTGGCATTCATTTAGGCCTTTAGTGTACTATTTAGAACAAGAGCCTATGATCACTTCCTAGATTTTAGTTTGGATTATATTCGCAGGACTAACCGAACAGCTTCAAGATTAGCACACACTACAAAAATTCTCACACACTCTTAACACATAGTTTCATTACCTGATTATCAGTTTATCCAGTTCAAATTCTAGCACATGAAATCAAGTTGGTTCATTATTATATCATGATCAAATCCAACAACAGTCAACTTATTCCAAACTACAACTTTAAGCACATATTTTCAAGTTTTTGACGGGTATTATTTTTCAAAAATATTATGCCATCATGCTTCAATATCTATCGTGCTTGTACACATAAAATTCCTAGACAAGATGGTTCAACAGAAAATTAAGCAGTCTCTTGGGGAAAAAGAACACAGGCAAGAAGACCCCAAGAGAGGACTTAAGTTGGGTTACTCAGAATTTGCCCTATCACTCACAATCCATTTACCCCACCACCCAAAAAAATAAGTGTAATCGTCCTAAATGCACACAAAATAGTAAATAGTATTGGATTTGGGTGAACAAACCTATGACACTTAGCGCCGAAGACTTACCAACAATCGGGTGGGTCTGGTTTCTCGAAGTTCTCTCTAACAGTAGGGCCACCATCAATATTTCCCGCATCAATAGTCACAACACACTCAGTAGTGTTGTCATCCACCGCCTTAGTAGGTAGAACCTTAGTAACAGGCGCAGAACTAGATGCCCCAACCATTATCTCATGAACCCCTCTTCTCCCTTAGCTACTCATCTATAATGCCCTTTTCTCTCTCCTACAATGCTCTTTGTCGGCCTTTGTTGCCTCCTTCACTCAAATTTTTTACTAGAGCGGTGCCTCTTTGTTCGGACATGTGTGGGCTCGGGCTACTCTACTGCATCATCACCACAAAATAGTGCACCAAGAATTGAATCATCGCCTCTAGCTTAACAGCTGACATAGTAAAGATAAAATCAACATTTGCTCGGAGATTATCTAACTCTATTTGGAAAGAGGACATATCAATAGCGGGGGATGACCTCTCTAAAACTCGCAACTCAAAAACATCGAGTCGCTTAGAACCGCTTGGACTTTATGGTCCATATCTGCCTCCATTATCTTCTCCACTCTCTCTTTAGACTTGAAAATTAACTTCTGCAACCAGGGTTTGATATGGTGCAGCAGGGTGGCTATCTTACCCTCTAATTTTTGGAGCTGGCCCTGTGGTAACATGGTGGATCCGGAGGAATGAGTAGCCCTATATGAGCTTGGAGCCTTGTTAGATGCATGTGAAGAGGAGTCTTGTGCATTATGAATGTGGGTAGTAGACCCATCTCGCTAGATCTGCTCCACCGCATCTACAAGGTCAGTTTCCAAAGGCATATCGACTCGGGGACCTCTGCATGGTGTTGCAACATTGGTCTCATCTTGTATCATCTCTAATTCTAGTGTCCCTATGGCATGCACCAATTTGTCACAGTGCCATATAGGCACCCCAGCATCCCTGCAAAAATTTGAAATATCATACAAGGGAAAGGGTAAGTGGTGGTTGACTTGAACACCCTCTAGTGTATCTCCGCCTATATCAAGTGGGGAATATCAATCTCAATCCTTGCGATCAATGTAGCCACCATGAATACTCTATCCAAAGTGATATGGTTGTTGGCCTGAGGCGGAGAGATTCTATTTTTTACCAAAATCAGAAGACTTGGTATCCAAAGTGACGATGGCCTTCCTAATGCCCACCGGGAGTAAAGCAACCCACTCAACTCTCTCTTCATCTAGGGCCATATGTTTTTCCATCCGTAGTATCACAACCTCCCGTTTCTCTGCTTTCCATGTAAAGGCCCTAGTCTTCACAGTGTCCCACATATAATCAAAGTCAATCGTGTTTCATGCCCAAGTGTTGTGAAGGTAGGGGCCATAGATGAAACAAATAATGGCGGTAGGGGAGATGTTCATCGAGACACCTCGCATCATGGTGGAGGTGAGGAGGTCCTACGGTGTGGACTTGGCCTTCTAGTTGATAGACCCTCGGAGAATGGCCACATAGGAGGCATAAAACTACCGCATAATATTCTCACTGTAAGTCCCGAGATCACATGCCATCCACTCATGTTTGTGCCATTGAAACAACCGATGGATATTGGGCACCATATGTAGGCTCCATATAAGAACTCTGCGCTCTTCGGTAATGGTGTGGGTCCCTTTCTCCTTAGCATTCAACATTTTAGCATCCCGATAGATCTGTCATTGCCTGTCTACGCACCATTGGTTAGGGTCATTGGCTACCAGATCCGGTTGATCATTCCGAGGTATGTGAACTTCTTCAGATCTGGTGACCTCATCAAAATAGGAATCTTTATTTGTTGCACTAGAATCAGTAGTAGATTCTGGAGTGGTCCTGGCAATAAAATGTGTGGAAGAACCAAAAGCAGACCTTTTCAGTTACCCGATCCGTGTATCCTCCTCATTAGTATAGGAGGCAGTGAATATATCGGTGTTCTCCTTCTTGGGATGATTTCTATTAGACCATGCTGCTATTGTTTGTGTTCTTGATGCGGTGGGAACTTATTCGGGGTCATTGTCACCCTTCGAGTAATTAAAGACCAGCTTTTGGGAAGGTCTAGTAGATTTGGACCTCTGCTTGGTGACTTATGCCTTTTGGGGCGCCATCGTACCTATAGGTTAGTAGTTAGTATCTAAAAGAAACCTAGAATATAGCCAAAATAATTTTAGAATTAAAAATGAAAAAATAAAATTTTAAGACAACATGATACAGTATCCTCCAACAGTGGGGACCTACGGTCCGTAACAAGACTTACGGACCTTAGAACCCCTTTTTAGGGCAAAGGTACCAAAATACTTTGTCTTTGATGGAAACTATAGGCATGAAAAACTTAGCTGGGATCTACCGCCACCACTTACAATCCGTAGAATGACATACGAACCGTCAATGGTGTCCGTAGACCTCTACACCAAACCTTTTCTTTTGCATATTTTGCCTTGCATGCCTGCATATGGAGTTACCAGTAGACCATTTTTTTTGTATTTTATGGACATTTTTAGACACGGACCCTATGATATATCTAGCCAACACTAAAACAAAACTTAACCCCTGATTACTTTGGTACAAAGAACAAAATAAACAGAAAAAGACTACTCAACGAAAATGGTAAGCCTATTATTGGTGAGATTTTTACACCTGGGGATGCCTCCCAAGTAGCGATTCATTTAACATCGCGGCACAATGCAGTCCTCTTGATTACTTAGACTTCATCAAGATAGTATGCCTCATTTACTTTGTGCACACTTTTTGTTTTCTCCAGATAAAGCTCCATCCTATGACCATTAATCTTAAACCTTGTTCCCTCTCTATTTTGAGATCCTCCACTTCATGTGGTAATACTTGCTTGAGTAAAATGGCTCGGTCTATTTGGATTTGAGCTTTCTTAGAAATAAGCGCAACCTAGAGTTGAATAGCAGCACAAGATCCCCAACAGCAAAATCCCGCTTTTCAATCTGTTGATCGTGGTACTTCGTCATCATCTATTTATACAAGGCTGAACTTTCATAGGATTTATGGCAAAACTCACCGAGCAAATCCAAATCATTCACTCTTTGAGTTGATGTGGTGCCCAAATATAAGTTGAGCTTTTTCATTGCCCACATACCCTTATGCTATAATTCTACCAGAAAATTGAAAGACTTCCCATATATGTCTTCATATGGATACATATTTAAGTGAGTCTTGTATGTAATGAGATAGGACCATAGAGCATCATCAAGCTTCCTTGACCAATCCGTTTTATTGGCATTCACAATCTTCACCAAGATTTGCTTTATCTCTCTGTCGGACACTTCAACTTGTCCACTAGTCTATGGATGATAGGAGTGGTTGTATTATGGTGGACACAATATTTCTCAAGCAGTTTTTAAACAACTTGTTGCAAAAGTGGGAACCTCCATCACTGATGATCTCCCTTGGGGTGACAAATCTCGAAAATATATTCTTCTTCAAGAATGCGATGGCATTCTTGTCTTAGTTATTGGGAGCACAACTGCTTCCACCATACATAATCAACCGCAACAAGAATATACTTCATCCCATATGAACTCACAAATGGCCCCGTAAAATCAATGCCCCATACATCAAATAAACCGATTCCATGATTGGGTTCATAGAAAGCTCTCGCATCCTTAAATTCCACCCTCTCTTTGGCAACAATCACAAGACTTGGAAAAATCATGAGTGTCTTGGTGGATGGTGGTACAGTACTACCCGCACTACAAGATCTTGTGTGTTGTTCGGACACCACTATGATGCCCACCAACAAGAGATGAATGACATGCCTCATGAACACTCAATGTCTGAACCTCGGGCACACAACGGCAAATAATCCCATCATAACAACTACGATACAAGTATAGCTCGTCCCAAATGAACCTATTGACATTACTCATAAACTTCTTCCTTTGGTGAGACGAAAAATCCGGGGGTACCAAGTCGCTTGCCAAATAATTAGCGAGGTGAGAAAACCAAAGAATGAGAACATGGGAGGTATCAAATACCTTTTCATATAGGAAGATATCATCAATATCACCCGTATCACCAAGCTTTACCAAGGACCCATCCTCCAATCTAGACAAGTGACCGACAACTTGGTTCTCTATTCCACTGTGGTCTTTCACCATGAAGTCAAATTCTTGCAACAACAACACCCACCTAATGAGTCACGGTTTTGCATCCTTTTTGGCCGTCAAATACCTCAATGCCAAATAGTCCGCATGCACTATGACCATAATCCCAACCAAATAGGATAGAAATTTCTCGAAGGAAAATACCACTGCAAGAAGATCTTGCTCTATAATGGTGTAATTCTTTTGGGCTACATTTAGAGATTTTCTTGCAGAGTAAATGAGGTGAAGTATCTTCTCACGCCTTTGTACCAATTCGACTCCAACCACCACCCCACTTTCATCACACATGACCTTAAACGGTCCCCTCACAATCTAGAGCAATAATGATGGGAGCAGAGAACAACTTGTTCTTTAGATCTCCAAATGTTCTAAGGCAAGCATCATAAAAAAAAAATTAATCTCCTTTTCAAGCGGTTTGCACAAGATGGGCAATTTTTGAGAAATATTTTATGAACCTTTAGTAGAAGCCCGCCTTCCCAAGAAAAATCCTCTTACCTTTAATGGATTTAGGTGGGGAAGCTTTTCTATTACGTCAACTTTAGCTTTATCCACCTCAATACGTTTATTTAAGATCTGACTCCCCAACACTATACCTTCTTTCACCATAAAGTGACACTTCTCCCAGTTTAGAACCAAGTTGCAGCCTTCAGACCTTTTTTAGTACCTCGACAAAATTATCCAAACACATATCAAAAGAGTCACCAACCACAGAAAAGTCATCCATGAACATCTCAAAAGTGTCCTCAACCGTGTCGGAGAAAATCAATATCATACAACACTGGAATATTGTCGAGCATTGCATAACCCATATGGCATGTATTTGAAAGCAAAGGTCCCATAGGGGCATGTGAAGGTGGTTTTATCTTGGTCTTCCAGATCTATAGAGATTTTTTTATAGCCCGAATACCCATCAAGGAAGCAGTACCATACCTTTGTGGCAATTCCATCAAATATTATACATGAACGACATAAGGAAGTAGTGGTCCTTCTTCGTCCAAGCATTCAACTTTCGATAATCCATCCAAACTCTCTATCCAGTCACCGACTGCATGGGGACATGCTCTTTTCTTACATTGGGTACTACATTAATACACCCTTTTTAGGAACACATTGAACATGGTATACCCAACTATCGTTTATGATGGTATAGATAACTCTGATATCCAACCATATGATGATCTCCTTCTAAACTACCACTTGCATAGGAGGATTCAATTTCCTCTCATCCTTGATACTAGGCTTATTATCTGGGATGAGTTGAATTTTGTGAGAACAAAGATAGGGAGGAATACTAATAATGTCCGCAATAGTCCATCCAATATCTCATCTAGATACTCTTTAGCATCGATACCAGACACTCTACCTATTGCCCCTTAAGATTCGCCGCAATAATGACTAGGAGTTTGTCATCTTTAACCAAGTGCCCATACCTCAAGGGTGGGGTAGAGCCCTAATCTCCAATTTAGATGTTTCTTCCACAAATTGGATCGCAGGTGGGGAATTACGATTCTTCATATCCAAGTCCCATTTCTTAGGCTTCGAACGATGTTCGCACCTATCAAGTGTGAAAGCCAACTCGTCATACTCTTCAATGCAATCACTATCAAAGTTCATCATGAATGCTGCTAATTCCTCAACTCCCAGTATCTCCTTGATTTGAACCTCAGAACCACTCTCGACTCTATAAGTAATAGCAGATACCAATTGGATCTCACCACTCTACTTTATGGACCTACAAATGTTAGAAAGTTGCTTCTTCATTGTTAACTATGAATTTCATCTATCTTTTCTCCATATCAACCAAAGCATGCCCCATGGCAAGGAATGGTCTCCCAAGAATAATAGGGACCTTAAAGTCAACCTCACAATAAAGAATGATAAAATCAACATGAAATATGAACGACTCCATTTTTTAAAGAACATCATGGAGCACTTCAATATGCCTCTTCACAATTCTATCGTCCATGAGCAACCACATCTTTGTAGGTTTTGGATCACGCAATCCCAACTTCTTATAGATTGCCAATGACATAAGCTTAATGCTAGCACCAAGATCCACAATGCCTTAGGAAAGTGCAACAGTCCAATGGTACAAAAGATAGTGAAAGCACTGGGATCTTCTTTTTCTTCACAAGGGACCTTGTAGCAATAGCACTACAATGTTGCAACTTATGATCATCCTCGAAGCTCACAGATCTCTTCTTTGTTACCATGTCCTTCATAAACTTATCATACCTAGGCATTTGGTCTAAAGCTTCTATCAATGGAACATTGATGGAAATTTGCTTCAACCTAGTGATACACGTGTAGTATTTTCCTTCTTCTATGTTCTTTGCTAATGTCTGTGGGAAAGGAGGTAGAGGTCTAGGTATGGGAACCACTTTCTCTTTTATCACCCCATCTTTCTCTATCGTATTCTCGGACTTTCTCGCCTTCACAACCAAATCATCATCTCTACATGTATCAACTTCCACCTCAAACAACATTTGTGGATCTATTGTTTGCTTACAATCACGAGTAGTGGCTGCCATACAATGCCCATGGTTCTTCGAATTATTTATCGTGTTGCTTGGAAGTGTGCCAGGTTGGCATGGGTTCACTATGGGGGACAACAACATCATCTGCTACTGAAGATGCTCTATGGACATTGCATAGGCGTCAAATTTTTAATAATATTTCATAAAACCTTCTTTATTAAAGGCATTACTGTCAAGACTCTCAACATGAACTAAGGTGTCTAGAGCCTCACATGTGCCTCAAAAGGTCGTTAACATGTTAATGAAGTATTTTAGTGCTTGTATTATTGATTTGAAGTGGTTTGAAGGTCAAACGTCTAAGAACGTCCGAGATGTTATAAAGTTAGACCTTAGACATGCTACTCTGTTCTAGTGTGCCTTGGTATGTTTTAAGTGTTGTTTGGGGTCTAATTGATAGGGGAGGATCCTAATTCGTATATATATGTATTTAGGTTCAAAACATATGGGCACGACCCCCCAAGGACCCCCAAAGGGTCATTGAGGAGGACTCAAAAGCTGGCAGTGTGCAATCGACGACTCAAGAAACGATGACCTGTTACTTCATCAACTCCCATTGATTGAGGGCGTTGCTCAACACTTAGAAATGTGATCTTATCCCCTCGAAAAGGAGGCTCTATCATCATCGATGGATGTGTAGTACGGCACTGTCGTTCCATCGACGGTCCATGATGTGGTCTTCCTAATGTAGAAGGTATTTTAATCCTTCATCCTTAGTTAACCATCCATCTAAGTAATTCTTTCAAAGATTTTCAAACATGATTCTAAGTCAAAAATAACATCCTACCTTTCAATCTAGCCATTGGTTCATTGTCAAAGTGAATTCAAAATCATTCTAATGTTGAATATTTGATTAATATATGGTTTAAACATGATTTTTAATCCAATTCCATGAAGAACACATGCTCTCTTTATCCTCTCAAATTATGATATGTTACGGGTCTTGTGATCTTGATTAGATTATGATTCAATTGTTATTAGATTATAGTATATTGAGTAATCTTAGTCTTATCTATATCAATTGATTACGAATTGTGGAGAATTGATAAAGATGATCATTATCTTGGAGATATGGTAAGTTGACCTATTGTTTTTATTAGCTTACAATGCATATTGAATTATGATGATTGGTAAGGTCTACTTATGGTCGCGGTGTTTATATTCTTATACATGTTTATGTGTTATGATCATGGACTTGAGGGCATTAGATCTGAATTGATATGATAATTTCCATGTTTAGGAAGTTGAAGGATTTAGCCTTGATTCTAATATCATGTCTAAGTGTTGATGTTATTTGAAATTATGTGTATAGTCTTCCACATAAGTTGTATGGGCTAGGTGTGTGGATGATGTTGAGTATATATGATGATCATGTTAGGGTTAGGTGTGGTTTATATGGCTAATGATGCTGAATACCCTTGAAGCATGACCCCTACCTATATGAATCCTTTAATAATGTGTGATCAAAGTATGTTAGGAGTCTTCTATTCTAATTATTGAATATGTTCTTGTCTCCTATGATGTAATGTGAGTGTATGTAGTCTATAGTCCTCAATACTCTATATGTGTGTGTGACTTGAGAATTGAAGTGTGTTGTACATGTATTGTGATCATTAGAGGGTGGCTTCCTCAATTTTATGTTATACCCATTATGTGATCATGTTGGCCAATACACACACACACTTCATGTATATCTATGAGTAGGGTAGAATCATAATGATTAAGGAAATGAAAATTCTCCTATCATTACCTATTTCTATTCATGTAAGTATATGATTAATGAAGTTGAAATAAGGTGTCTAGAGCCTCACATGTTCCTAAAAAGGTAATTAACATGTTAATTAAGTGTTTTAGAGCTTGTAATATTTATTTGAAGTGGTTTGGAGGTCAAACATCTGAGACGTTTGAAAGTTAGACCTTAGATGTGCTAGTGTGCTCTATTGTGCCTTGGTATTTTTTAAGAGTGTGTTCTATTGTGCCTTGGTATGTTTTAAGTGTTGTTTGGGGTTTAAATTGATAGGGGAGGATACTAACTCGTATACTGACGTATTAACGTTGGAAACTTCTAGGTACGACTCCCTAAGGACCACCCAAAGGGTCCTTGAGGAGGACCCAAAAGCTTGCAGTGGACTGCCTAGACAGTGTGTATCCGACAACTCAAGGAACGACGACTCGTTCCTTCATCTATTCCCCGTTGATTGGGGGCGTTGATCAATACATAGAAGTGTGAGCTCATCCCCCCAAAAAGGAGTCTCTCTCATCATCGACGGATGTGTAGTACGACACTGTCGTTCAATTGACGGTCCATTGAATGCACCGTCGATTGGAACTGCAACATCACTGCCTGCACGCTGCCAACTTAAAAGAGTGAATAGGAAATTCACCTCACATCTTAATAAGACTATAGACTATATGTAGTACTATGGACCCTACTCATGAATTGCACTAGTGAACTGTAAGAAAGGATTAGATTAGTACTTGTATGAAAGTAAAACTTACGTTATGTATGTATGAATTGTATGAATGCATGTTATGTGACTTTTCTAGGTCAAGACATGAATTATGAGTATGTATTTGAATTGCACTTATGGCTTCTTAATGAGTTTACTTAGTATATGTGGGGGGTATGAGATTCCATGTCTACATTGCACAAGTAAGCTTGTGAAGGGGTTATGAGTGTGGTTTACTTATGGTATGAACTAAGTGAGTTATGACTAAGGTTGTAGAAAAGGAAAGAGTCCTTATATGATACTATGAAGTATGTGCCTTATGTTTAGTTATAATAAAAGTGTTATGACTTGTTGAGTATGATATGACTAGTCCTTGGTGATTTCTTAGGTACACTTGGAAGAAGTAGTATTATGGGATGCTACCAACACATTGCATTAGTGTGACTTAGGAATTGTCTTAGGTGATGATCCTTATGTGAAGTTGATGTCTATTATGTGCTTATGACTTGTGAATATATGTGGTTATGTTTATGAAGCATATTTATGAAAGACTATCTTAGGTTACCTCAAGGTGATGCATTGTACTAAGTACACTTGAGGGTTGCTTAATGAAAGAAGTAAGATAAAAGAGGAGTAATGTATTGTATGTATTAAACATGCCTCAAAATATGATAAATGGCTTTATGTTCTTTTATAAGTAGCATCCATGTCTATATGACGGATGTGAACTTATATTGTTCTTATATGATCCAATGTTTATGAAGCTTAGTAAAAATAAATTTGCATGATTTGAAATGAAATGTCCTCATTAAATGCATGTTTTTGCATGGTTTTCATACTAAGTGCATTCTTGTATTAATACCATTCTTCTTCATCTTTTTAAACGAAGTGTAGGTGTTGATGGCTAGAGGATGTATCCCAAGTGAAGAGCTTGGATAGATCTCCCAAGTTGAAGTAAAGGGACCCTTGTGATTCAAGGTTGCCTATGTCAAGATATTCATTAAGTTTATGTAATAGCTTAGACTTATATTTTATATTTTGAAGGGTATTGTCCCTATTCTATTTTATTGAATTGTTTCTTAAGATGGCAAAAAGACTAAGATTCTAATTATGTACTTGTGATATTATATATATATATATATATATATATATATATATACATATATATATGAAGTAATGTTCTAGCATATGATGTGCTAAAAAAGCTCTATTTTTTCCGCAAAATTTACGTATGATATTGCAAGAGATCCGAATTCCTACTTGGAAGTGGGAAGACACATTAATATGGACGTTCTAGTAGGGTTGCCTCGGACTCAAAAGTCATATCATTCTATATGGGTGATTGTGGATAGATTAACTAAGTCAGCTCATTTTATTCCCTTCAAGTCCACATATTCAGCGGAAGATTATGCAAAGATCTTCTCAGATGAGATTGTGTGTTGCCATGGTATTCCGTTATCCATCATTTTGGATCGGGATACACAATTCACATCTAGATTTTGGAGGTCATTCCAAGAAGGTTTGGGCACTAGGGTGAAATTGAGTACCGCTTTTCATCCTCAAATGGATGGTCAAGCGGAATGCACTATTCAAACCCTTGAGGCTATTCTTAGAGCTTTCAATATTGATTATAAAGGAAGTTGGGATAAGCACTTGCCGTTGGTGGAGTTTGCTTATAACTATAGTTTTCATTCATTTATCTCCATGGCTCCCTATAAAGCCTTGTATGGTAGGAGGTGAAGGTTTAAAAATCCAAGACTCATGGTAAAGC
>NC_028640.1:20429915-20434585 GCF_001406875.1 Solanum pennellii
ATGTGTGTGTGTGTGTATATATATATATATATATATATATATATATATATGAAGTGATGAATCCAGCATATGATGTTCTATGAAAAGTTTAAAATTTTCGACTATTTTTATTACGATTATGCAATGAAATATGTCTAAGGGCTTGTATAAGACCTCCTAGAGGTCAAGTATGCCGTGTCACTTCTAAGGGGTGCTTCGTGACAAGTACTTCGATGGAGAAGGTTCAAAATCATAAATTTGACGATCTCAGAATTTCAGACCAATTACAAAAAACACGTAGATTATCAAAACAAAACAACCAAGTACATAGAAAAATTCACAAAATCACTCAATGACTATCAATCACTAATAAGAGTCTATCCATCACATAGAATAAATCATAACCTACCTCCACCAAAGCACCGAACATAGGAAAGCTAGTTCTCCAACATTTTTCCTTTCCTTTATGCTTTTACGTTTCCAATATAAAAAGTATACATAATTTGTAAGTTATTGAGTAGACACCCATATAAAAACTCACCCCAAAATTATAATCAATTTCCTAATTTCAATCCTAAGGGTAAATATCAATACCTCAAATTATCATAACATTAATAAAATTCATAAAATACAATACACCTAATATTTAATTACCTATATCAATTATTATCAAAGCATAAATTTTATAAGATAATTATATTAAGTTAAGTTACATAACCAATAACCTTGGCAAATCATTAACCATACCCCCCAGCCACTATACTGCTCTTTTACTAATCTCAATTATTACCTCAAACATTTTCCATTAAGAAATTATATAATAATGTCATAGTACTCCCGTGAATGACAAGCAAAGTTTAAACCCAATTTTTAATAACATTAACAATAATTAAAAATACAAATTTCAAATCAACCAATAATAATTAATTCCTAAGTCTAACTTATTTTACAATTATTATCTTTCAATTCTTTGTCAATAACCATGCGTGATTATCCATTACCATTTGTTAACAATAAACTAAGAGGAGTCATATTCGATCCTCAATCTGCAACAAATGGTACATTAAATACCTCATGAACCAATGTATAACAATAATTAAAATAATATTAACAAGGGTTGGGGTATTTGGATGAAAAACTTTGCATGTAGGACTTGCAACCGCTCTTTCCAATTGTTTTCTTCACGACGTTGCGGCTCTTCAACTTTCTTTTATCTTCTACTGATTATTATTATCCAAATTATTATATGACTAATTATAAAAATAGTAAAAGTGATCCACTGTTAATTTTATTATTATTTTTTTAATCACTAACTAAATAAATTATCAAAACTATCCCGTTAATTCTATAATTGTAGTTACGAGTAGTACAGAATACTCATTCAGAATCTATCCAAAATAATTTTTGAAATAAAAAGTTCTAGTACTCGAAACAACCAAATGGGTTGTTACAGTTGATTCTTGAGTTATAGTTTACTGGACTTCTAATTTTAGTTAGACCCTCTCCAACCCAACACCAAATCTTTATTTGGTATAAAATTTGGTGTTTCGAAGCTCCAACCCAACACAACCTTTTAGACCATTTTGGTGTATTAATAGTGTTACACCAAATTTCGTGTGATACTATTCATTAAACCAATTCACTTTATTGAATATTTTAATATGACTTTATTATACCAAACTTCATTACACATTGTATAAATTGTATGTTTGATTATCTCTTGTATATTTGACTATTTTTATGTAATATTTTTATAATATTAATCTAAGATATAAAAATGAACATTCTTTATAAATTCATTTTTCTATATATGATTTTTTAAAATTAAATTTATGTTCGACTATAAATTATAATTGAATATAACTACAATTAACCTTCAAACAAATTAAATATGCAAACATATAATACAATGTACTTAAAAATAACTGAAAAAATTAAACATTCAACAAAGTAGTAATTGTCATTCATCAAAAATAAAATATAAAATACATAGTGATTTTAAAAAGTACAACAAAATATAATAATTTAAAAAATTTACAATAGTAACATAATAATTTTTTAATTATGGAATGTTTATTGAATTTTCACTAATGATTTCAGTTTTATTTGTATCATCCTTTAATATGTATATTGTATAATATTTTATAGAAATTTATATTCTTTAAAAAATTATGGTACAATTTTTTTTTATATGAAACGACTATTAAAGAAAATAATATGAATTATAATGATGAATATTTTAAAAAGTATTTGTTTAGTAAAATAACAAAATATAAATTAAATAAGAAATAATAATATGATAATGGAAAAAAAAATAAGAAATTATAATAGTGAAGAAAGAAAAAATATTCCTTTTTGGTGTAAAATTCGATGCAATGGGTTGGAGTTTATTTACGCTAAAATAGTGTTGACACCAAATTTGGTGTTTGGGTTGGATATGCCCTTGGACAAGCAGGCAAGAAAAAATTGAAGGATTAATTACTTGAACGGATACCTTTTGAAAAGTAAATACTTATTTTAAATATAATTTTTTGTTATTACCATTTATAGGAATATGTAACAATACTATGTATTTTATTGAAATTCTCTCTCTCTCTCTCTCTCTCGCCTTTTTCTTCTTTTAATCTCTCGCTTCTTTTTTTTTAATTTCTTGCTCTTTCTCAGTCTCACTCTTTCTCCCTTTCTTTCTATTTTCTTGTTCTTTGTCCCTCTTGTACTGTTACTCTTTGTCCCTTTCTTTCTCATTCTCTTTCTCTTTTTCTTTCAACTTTCTTTCGTAAAATAGTCAATGTTTCTACTGATTAATATATGAATCAATAATTAATTAGACAAGTACTTTAATCTTAACAAATGAAGAGACATAATAAACTACAAAATAAATTAATTTTAAATTTAAAATGTATTACACACATATTATTGTTGAATTAGAAGAGAATTAAATATGAATGCAAAATGTAGCAAAAGAAAGAGTTTTTCTTTGATCTTTAAACAAAATAAAATTTGTATCAATAGTGAATTAAAGCAGTAATTCAATCGTAAGAAATCAACCAATAAATTGTAAAATGAATTAAACTTGTATCTAAAAGTGCATTACACAAATATTAAGCTAGAAGAGAGAATTAAGCATGAATAAAAAACGTAACTAATGAAAGACCAGACAATGATCTATAAAGTGAACTAAAAATGTATCAATAATAAGTTAAACAATATCCAAATGAAAGAGCATTTAATAATTCGTAGACTGAATAAAACTTGTATCAATAATTCATTAAGCGCAAGTAAGCTAATTGTAACAAATGAAGAGACATAGTGAACTTCCAGACGAATTAAACTTGAATGAAAAACGTATTACACACATATAAAGTTGAATTAGAAGTGAATTAAACATGAATGCAAAATGTAGCTAAAGAAAGAGCATTATGTGATTTGTAAACTGAATAAAACTTGTATCAATAATAAACTAAACAGGCAATTCAATTCTAACAAATCAAACTAATAAACTGCAAAATAAATTAACTTGTATTAAAAGTTTAGACAAATATTAAAGTTGAATTAGAAAAGAGAATTAAGCATGAATAATAAATTCAACTAATGAAACACCAATGATCCATAGAGTTAATTAAACTTATATCAATAATTAATTAAAAAAGTAATCTCACAGTAACAAATAATAAACTACAATATGAATTAAATTTATGTTTAAAGTGTATCACGTAATATTCAAGTTGAATTAGATGAGAAAATTAACAATAATTGAAAAACGTAACTAATGAAACACAAGACAATAATCTATAGATTGAATAAAACTTGTATTATTCATAAATAAAATATGTATTATATATGTCTTGTAAATTATTTTTGTTTGTATATAAAGAGCATGAGTGATGTTTGTGCCGATGTTATAAATGTATTACAAGTGTTACTTAAATTATTTTGGTTGATATCACTATAAAGGGAGTGAAATTTTGTAATATCTATTATAAATGTATCTTTCATGATTTTCATAAAATTATGAAACATATCTAATGCATATGATTGTATTAGATATGCTTCTATGTTTCTATAATTTTAAAGATTTGAAATTTCTATTTTAGGACATGATATTGAATTATTTTGATTTTCCTATTCATCTTCTCGTCGTGTTTTTGAATAAAATTAGTGAAATATGGGCAAAAATCAATTTAAAAACAGTTATTTGAATGAAAATTTCAAGAAAAAAAGAGGAAGAGAAAGAATACACAGAAAGAGACGACAACGAAGAAGAAAAATAAAAAAAAAAGAGGAAGTGACAAAAAGGAGGGAAAGAGGCGATGGAAGATAAAATAGTACAATTTTCTTAATTCTAAAAAAATATTATATTTTAGTTAGAAAAATTATATTGACATAGATTGTAAATACTTTTATAATATATCATATTTATGTGATTTACCCAAAGTTGAATGGTATATCAAAGTAATGATTGGATCCACATGTATTAAAGCCAAGAACAAAGGCTTGGTCATATACATACAAAAATATATAAAAAGAATGATATGTCTAAAAAAAAGAAGGTACATCTAAGAAGCTCTCAAATACCAATATTTTGACCATAAAGAGTTGAAAGTACCATAAAATATCCTTGGGGATTCACTATGACCTGCTTCCCCAGCATCTTTTATATATATATATATATACATATATATATATATATA
>NC_028640.1:20434872-20550708 GCF_001406875.1 Solanum pennellii
CTCTCTCTCTCTCTCTATATATATATATATATATATATATATATATATATATGTTGATTATTTATAGATACATTACGAGTTGGTGTCATTGGTAAATCATGAGTAAATATTTCCTGATTATGGCGATTTTTCTAGTTATTTACCTTCATCAGGATTTTATTTTAGGACATGAACATTATTTCTTCTCTTTGGTGATGGACTAAACGTTGTATTAGAAACACGTATAGACTTCCTTAATTGCTCTGATGGTTTAATAGAAAAATTTTCACATTTGACAAATTTTTGGGGTGCATTTGTTTGGGTTTGACAACAAATATGGTTGGAATGGATGATGTGGATGGTTAATTAGGTGAAACACCAATTGCAGCAGAAAAATAAAGTACTGTCATTTTTTCCGTGTCTGTTCAATGTTGGTGCATACATTCTGCATTTGCCACATTCTAGGGTACCCCTACATGTAACAGGACGTATAGAACCCCGAAGGAATCCATACAAGTCAGTTAGCTCTCATAACAGAAAAGTAGAACAATAAGGGTAAAACAATATTCCAAGTACAAAACATTTTATAAAAATAAAGGAAAAGTCTAATAAACATGTCGTATCATAGCCATCTAATATAATAGAATTAAATTGGGTCTAGCCCATACATCATCTCCAAAAAAGAAATATATGAAAAAAACTAAAACAATGGATGTTCGACCTAGAAGCATAAGGACTCATCAAAGCTCAAAAATATCTCATGTCAACCTTTAGCCACAAAATTGATGACCTGACAATCGGAACCTGCATTTGGAAAAATGTAGGCAAAAGTATGAGTTAGCACAAAATAATATACGAACTCTTATAGCTATGCATAAAACAGTTAATTCATGCTAAAATGGATATTATATTTCATGACATGCTATAGACCAAGCTAAAACATGATATTAAATTGTTAGAAAACATAAGTAATAAAATCATGGTCAATGCAATCTAACTTGATATTGAAAACCTTTTAACTCATATACCATACTTCTTGAAGTAACCTTAGTTAATTTTTAATGTGGGAAATTAACCTTAACCAACATATATAGCAAGTGAGGTATAACATGATCCCCCGATGTCTCCCACGGCGAAAAGGGTTGTCCTACTTGCATAGGTAAGGACCATTAACTTATAATTAAGTGAAATCACAGGCTAATTAGGGAACATAGTTAAAAGATAAGGGGATTGCTACTAGAAACCAGGTCTCTACTAAGGGGAGAGCTTTCATCGTTCTTACTTAACCTCACTATTCATCAAAAGGTGACCTTGGATAACCAATCCAAGCTAGTTTCATTAGGAGAGGTCTTACTTTTCTATTCAATTAAATGATAAATACTTTCAACGTAAGAATAATTTCTATGTGAGAAAAGCTTTTACATCATGCTAGTTATGTGTTAATTAGAATATTCTTTCACAATATAACATTGTCAATTGTACTTTACTCTCAAAACACACTTCAAATTATATAGATTTCAAAAGAAAATGCATAAGTCCATAATATACTTAGGAAACATGGGTTAGATATGGATTTCATCATAAAAACATGTAAAGCTTGCAATACATGCTTAATTTCATAAAACTCTTCCTGAAGATCAAAATTTAACATCATATGATTCATAACTTGAAAACATGGGGATTACATGGGTTTATTGGGAAATCAATAGAAAATCATCACATGTCATCAATTCATGCATAAGAGATCAAAGTCAATTATATAAATCTACAGTTAAGAGAACTCATGATAATTGCAGAAAACCCTAACTCTATTGGGAAATTATACCTTTTTAAATAAAAGGATTTGGGAACTCCACGGACAGAAGAAATCCATGGATGAATACTATCATACTTTGATAAAAATTCAAGAATTCAATGGAGGAATTGAGATGTTTACTTGTAACCATATCTTGCATCTTCTTTTTATTCTTCAAGTTTCCAGGGAGAGAAATATTTTGGAGAAGAGATTTAGTTTTCTTTTGTTAATTTGGAAGAATGGGCTAATTTGAGGGTTGAAAATACTTATATAGGGGTCTTAGCGAAAGGTAGGATGACGTAGTATAGGAACTAATTAGTTAGTGAAAGACATAGCTACCCCTAAAAATAGTTGCGAGCTGATAACCAATGATCCCAGTCAACGAACCTTTGTCAGACCTAAAGTTCATGCTGGTACACCATCGTTGGTTATCAAAACCTACTTTTTGGGACAGTGAACCAAAAACTGTGGTCTGGCGTACGCTCCGTAGGTCAGGTCGTGGTCGTGAGCCTCTACAATATTGGTAAGGTGGGCAATCCACGGACCATACTACAATTTATGGTTCTACCCAGAGGTCGTGGTTTGCCTCTGTGGCTGGCACCTGCAACTTCCTAAATTTTGTATCATCTCCCATATTCAGATTCGAGGTTTTACGGGTCATTCGCCCTTGAATGAGATTCAATTTGTTCTAAAAGATTAGGGGAGGAACTAACAACCTAACCTATAACGAAATGCACACAACCAAAGAGTACCTATCTACTCTGTCACATTCCGAGAGCACACCCTAAAACATATGACACTCTTGGAGTGCGACCGGTGTACTTGACCTCTCAGAGATCTTGTACAAGCCCTTCCGTATCATTCATCGCATATACAAGTATGAAAAGTAGTGAGGAATTAAAACTTTTCAAACAAAGATCTTAAAACATCTTCCATATTAAAATCATAGAAATGCTAAGTTTCAACATATGCCATTCTTAGACTCAAGAATACTTGAGACATGGCCCATACAATACGAATATAGAAATAGTTAGTCTACTACAATACATTGAAATAAAAAACGTATATGCCCTCGAGTCAAGTGAGGACATATTTAAACTTTGCTTGAATGATAACTAGAATCCAAGCTTTCCTTCACGATCCTTCTCACCTTCCACCTACACCTTTAGATATAACAAAATGTATGGAATAAAAACAAACACTTGTACTAAGTATGGCTTAATAAATAAAATCATGAAAATGGACATTTATTAGAAACATGTTCTTTTTTATTAAAACATCATATCATGAGCATAAGAACAATATTCAACACCTTAGAAACACATAAGATAAAATTTAAGCAATATATCACATTTTAAGGAACACTTTACAGTGAGCTAATTCTATGTTACAGTGAATTCCTTCACTAAACTTCACCTTGGACACTTTCTAGCATTTAATCTTCTAACTAAAAGCTATCATAAGACTCATTTAAGTGGGACAAAGAGAGACCGCCCATACCCCCTCTCTAGGCACACCTAAATGATCGCTAAAACCACCTATAATGAGATATACACACTTACAATATACTAAACACATGAACATGCGATCCTCCTACCAAAGGTGATTCTCAGGTTCACTTGAGTGAGTTGTGAAGCGAGCGCCCATACAACCTCTTCACACACACTTAAGAGATCCTTTAGGCTACCTAATATTGAACCATTCTCACCTTAATACAATAACATACATAATATGACATTCTCCTCCCAAAGGTTATCAAAAGACTTACTTGAGTAAATCAAGAAGATAATGTCCATGCTTGACCTCTCCAAGATTACCCAAATAATCCTTAAGACTACCTAAGGTTGGATCATTTCTATCTAATCAACAAACTTTCCAAACTAGAGTCATTCTAAAGACTTATATAGGTAAGATACAAAGTGACCATTCTGATGCCCCCTTCACACATTAATTACTCAGCCCTTAACAACTCTAGATAAGTACTTATTCTTTTAACATGCTTTCTAACTTAAGTCAAAAGTTCGTTAGTTCATTTAAAAGACATTCATCACATAAAGGACATTCGAGTAATGGTCTTGGAAAATACTTAGGGAGTCTCACTAACATCTTCAAAGACTATTGTGCAATGTCTAGATAGCGTCCCATACCATCACCTAAACTTCACAGAGCTTCTTCAATATTAGTAGGTATCACATATGATGAGAATAGGCAATAACTCACTTAGAACATGGTAAAAAAGCATCGAATCTAGAGTTGTAACCTACTCCGATGAATGGTGTCCTACATGGCAATGGTAGAACTTGGACACATCCCATGTAGGCACATGGTTAAGCAATAAGAAGGGTTTTCTTTGCACTCTAGCCTCAACCTTTAACTAGAGTTACTTACCTTACCATACACACATGGTGCTAGCCTTTGTTCTCATAGAGTAATTGACATTAAAGGATCACATGAAGAGGTTTCATATCTAGTTCATAACCCAATCACATTCACCCTACCAAAGAGGTCCCCTAGGGCTGCCTTACAATGGCGATGAAGATAGATGAAATGACTTTCCTAATGATTTTATGATGCCGTTCCAGCCAACCAACCTTAAGTCCATCATTCATACATGAAGGATACCATTACAACTTTCGACTTCAAGGTTCATAACCTTACCACTAGGTTTAAGGTTTCACATAAAGGACCTTCTTAGAATCATTCAAGGTCTCGTGTCATTCATACTTACAAGACTAAGGGTTTTAACATCCTAAGTCAAGACATCTCATATTCACATTTCTACATGTATCAAGTAAGGGACACAAGTCTACCACACAAGACACCAATACTTCACTTTAACACATTTAGCATATAATTCTAGAACCACATAGGAATAACCATTATCATCTATAAGTCATCCTATACACTACTTTAACATCATCAATATAACCGTCATAGACTCATATAGTCAAGTATGAATAACCATGCATCAACTCTAAGATTACACACATAATGACATAATCATAGTGTAACATGATCACCTAGCAACATCAATAGATGAACATATACATTCACTTGTTCACATGTAGATGGATATGATCATAATTTGCATGACAAAATACACACATCATCACAACATATCAAGTAGTTTGCCGACAAGGCCATGATCATCATTGTACATAAAGTAACGCCGACAAGGCCACATCAATTACAAGTAAAGCACATAGGACCTCCACTATAAGTGGAACATACCAATCACAACATAATAAAAGATCTACATTACATAAAATAAAGAGAATTAGGGTAACGTACCATTAATCCCTTCTTTCCATTTCAATCCATAGCTAAATCATCCAATTCAATACCAAAAGCCCTTACCCATGGCCATGCACATCAATTCAATACTAAAACCATAATACTCAATGAATCTAGGTCAATTCAATATAGATTTATCAACTCAAATCAACTTAGACATCAATTCAATAAAATTCTTACATCGTTTAATAGCCCATAGAAAACTACACCAAAATTCATAAGCATTAAGACAACATCAATTAACCCATAAAGTAGTTAAAAACTAGAGTTCATCAATTACATGGGTTCATAGGTTAATTATGTTTAAATCATATAATTAACAACAATTCAACCAATATTCAATAATTTATAAGCTTTAATGCAAGAACCCATGGATAGATTTCAATTTAGAAAACTCATCTTTTGAGAAGTCTTTAAAAATAACTTTGAAGATTGGCTCCTTGAAGAAAATAGTTCCATGGATGAAAAACCATAACTCAATGAATATAAAGCACGAATTTGACAAAGAATCACCACTCAAATCTCCAATCCAAGCTCTTTCTTGAATTTTGGGTTCAATGGATTTCTAGAGAATTTCTTAGATATTTTGGGATTTTTATTTTGAAGAATGAGTTCCTCTAGGTATTTAGGACTTATAAACCCAATTAAAATAACTAATGTACCCTTAAGTAATTGCCTAAACACTTATTTGGAAGTTGGGAAAATATATCAATTCATCCTTGCAACTTACAATGAACTGCGCAGGAAAACAGTCTACCAACGACTTGGCCACAGACGGACTGGTTATCCATAAATGGACCGTCCTGCCTGGTCATCGTATGGGACTAATACCGGATATTGGGAGCCTGATATCCCTAGGATAAGTTTAGAAAAGATACTCCCATTTACAGGGCGTCGACTGGCCAACGAGCCATCATTTGCCTCAGTGGATTGGGGTTGGTCTTGACAACCTTTGTCTCTAGGAAGGGTCCTTCCTCAAGGACCCTTGGTTGGTCCTTGAAGATGTTTGTCCTGACGTTTCCAACTCAAATATTTTTGTATATGATTTTAGGACCTCTTATATCAATTTCATCCAAAACAAACACGTAAACTTCGACGACACATGCCAGGACACACAAGGTTGTTTCAAAGAAAACCTTTCGAATGTGATGGACCTTCTTGGACGTTTGACCTCCAATCTTTCTGAAACTTGACACACAACATATAAATACTATAATAACTCACATAAGTACCTCATTAACTCATTAAACAAGCATATAGGCACATAACCACATATGAGGCACATAGGTCACTTAATTGTCGGACGTCTTAGTCGTCCCTTGACGTTTTCACTTCCAAATCACCTAAACCTTTAGACACTGCCTCAATACCATATTATAAAACAATTTAGGACCTTATACCCTCATGAAAAACAAGTTAGTCTCTAACTTCATCTAAGTCATTTTCGAGGTGTCACATTCTCCCCCACTTGGACAACATTCGTACTCGAATGACACTTGTCACTCTCCGAACACTTCCAAGAATAAAGATTCGATTATCATCTCATAACCATACCATAAAAAACCTTATACAATATAAACATCTAGAATAAAAATCAATTTCACATAATCAAGAGACTCACAACAGAACAAGAAACTAGAACAAATTCTACAACTCATTATGCCATAAGACTCACATCCTTCATTTCAAATAACAAAAACTCATTTTATATTCAATATAATGCTCATATACATAAGTTCTTACAAAATTGCAACAATTTTCAACCAAATAATGAATTAGTCAATTTTGCAAAAATCTTACAGTGAACTGCCAATGCTACAGTGAACATGAAAAATGCAACTTTTAGGCAATAGGTGATAGAAACATGCTAATATGCAAGATAAAATCATATAAACACATTTTACAACATAATAATAACTTCATGAAATGCAAAATGCAAGGAATCAATGAAATGTAATTCCAACAAGACTCCTAAACACAATGCAACAGTAACATACTTGTATGACTTTCTACTCTCAAGCTTGAGTTGAATAGAAGAGATGAGACAATCAATCAAAACTCTAATACTCACCATACTCCCCCACATAGAATGAACTCATAACACTAAAGAGAGAAATACAAGAACTTACCAACAAGAACTTACCATCATCATCATTACCCTTATCCGGCTTTGATCCTCTGGTTCGGAGTACATAGAAACGCCTCTTCTTTAGAGTATCATCTTTTGGAACATTAGGAGCAACTTGCCTACAATCTCTAGTACGACAATCACCCACTTTCTGTACATCTTTACCACAACCAAAGTACTTTCGGTGCCCAATAGGCACTCCCCATAATGCTTCTTTCCACAAGTAGCAAAAGTAGGCTTGCCAACATCAGAACCACTCCCTTTGTAAAGTTTTACCATAGGAGCACGAGGTCCATCTTGAGTTTGATCCCTCTTCTTGAACTTAGATTGACTTTGATCACTTGAACCCCTCATCTTCAAGTTTCTAGCAATCCTACCAAGTTTAGACTCCTTAATTTATTGAGCATACACCATGAGTATAGATAGGGTCATATCATCATGTAGCATGGCCATACAACATTCATCTTTCATAAGGTCGGAAACACATGTCACAGACCTACTCATCTCATCCCTAGGGTTATACACCAAGTATGGATCAAACCTAGACAACATAGCAAACCTCAAAGAGTACTCCTCAACACTCATATTGTCTTAGTTGAGATGGATGAACTCTTCAACCTTCACCTCCCTCCTCTCACGGGGAAAGTACTTTCCTAAGAAAGCCTCCTTAAACTCTTCCCAGGACCCGACTCAACCGGCCTATATCTTTCCATTGAGTGTACCACACTTGAGCAACCTCCCTCAATTGATACAAAGCTAACTCCGCCCTCTCCCTAGAAGTTACCCCCATGACACTCAACACCTTGTAAACTCTAATTAGGACTCTTGGGGATCCTCTCCCACCTTAGAGCCAAGAAAGATAAGAGGATTCATACTCACAAAATCTCTCAATTGGATGTCATAGTGCTTTCCACAACATTCACTCTAGGCCCAATACCCATATTCACATGGGTAGTCAAAGGTCGGGCTAAAGTAATCAAATACTCTCTAATCTCCCCATTAGTCATTTTTGGGGGAACCACCGAAACATCATTACCTCTACCCACAATAGGTACTTTATAACCTTGAGCACCTTGAGGAACTTGCTCAACTTGAGGAGAAACTTCCTCATCTACCCTTCCTTCTTCCAATCTTCTTGCGGCCATCATTCTGGTATTCATCTCCTATAAACACAAAAGATGAGATTAGGAATAGACACTTACAACCTCAACTCTATAGGCACGATATAAGATTGATGAAGAAAGTGAAATTCTATCATCCTATAGCCTCTCGCCCATAGATGTGTCATGACTCACACCGATGGTCAAGAATCTACTAGACGTGGCTTTACAAGACTTTTTGATTCGTAAGACCACTTTCATAATCTATGCTCTGATACCAAGCTTCTCACATCCCGAGAGCACACCGTAAAAGATATGGCACTTTCAGAGTGCAACCGGTGTACTTGACATCTCGGAGGAATCGTACAAGCCCTTCCGTGTCATTCATCGATATACAAGTATGAAAGTCATGCAAAATTATAACTCTTCACACGAATATCATAAAACATCTTTCATATTAAAATCATAGAAACGCTAAGTCTCGACATATGCCATTATTAGACTCAAGAATACTTGGAGCACGACCAATCCAATACGAATATAAAAATACTTAGTCTATTATAACACTTTGAAATAAAAGACATGTATAATCCCTTGAATCAAGTGAGGACATACAACAACTTCGCTTGAACGATAACTAGAATCCAAGCTTTCCTTCACAATCCTTCTCACCTTCCACCTACACCTTTAGATATAACAAAATGTATGGAATTAGTACAAACACTTGTACTAAGTATGGCTTAATGAATAAAATCATGAAAATGGACAATTATTAGAAACATGTTCTTTTTTATTTAAACATCATATCATAAGCATAATACAATATTCAATACCTTAGAAACACATAAGATAAAATTTAAGCAATATATCACATTTTAAGGAACACTTTACAGTGAGCTAATTCAATGTTACAGTGAATTCCTTCATTATTATAGTGAAGTTCCTAAACTTCACCTTGGACACTTTCTAGCATGTAATCTTCTCACTAAAAGCTATCATAAGACTCATTTAAGTGGGACAAAGAGAGACCTCCCATACCGCCTCTCTAGGCACACCTAAATGATCGTTAAAACCACCTATAATGAGATATACACACTTACAATATACTAAACACATGAACATGTGATCCTCCTACCAAAGGTGATTCTAAGGTTCACTTGAGTGAGTTGTGAAGCGACCACCCATACAATCCCTTCACACGCACTGGAGAGATCCTTTAGACTACTTAAGATAGAATCATTCTCACCTTAATACAACAACATACATTATATGAAGTTCTCCTTCCAAATGTTATCAAAAGTCTTAACTAAGTAAATCAAGAAGATAATGTCCATGCTTTACCTCTCCAAGATTAACTAAATAATCCTTAAGACTACCTAAGGTTAGATAATGTCTACTTAATCAACCAACTTTACTAACTAGTCATTCTTAAGACTTATCTAGGTAAGGTACGAAGTGACCATTACTATTCCCCCTTCACACCTTAACTAGACAAGCCTTAACTACTCTAGGTAAGTATTTATTCTTTTAACATTTTTTCTTACTTAATTCATAAGTTCATGTAATGGTGTTGGAAAAGACCTAGGGGCTCTCACTAACATCTTCAAAGAATATTGTGCAATGTCTAGATATCGTCCCATTCAACTACCTAAACTTCATAGAACTTCTCCAATATTAGTAGGTATCCCATCTGATGAGAATAGGAAATAACAGACATAGACCATGGTATCAAAGCATGGAATCCGTAGTTGTAACCTACTCCGATGGAGGGTGTTATACTTGCCCATAGAAGAACTTGGACACAACCCATGTAGCCACATGGTTAAAGAATATAAAGGATTTTCCTTGCATCTAGCCTCATTCTTTAACTAGAGCTACTTCCCTTACCATACTCACTCGGTGCTGGCCTTTGTTCTCATAGAGTAATTGACATTAAAGGATCACATGAAGAGGTTCCATATCTAGTTCATAACCCAATCACATTCACCCTACCAAAGAGGTCCCTTAGGGATGCCTTACAATGGCGAAAAAGATAGCTTAATGACTTTCCCAAGGATGATATAATTTCGTTCCATCCAACCAACCTTAAGTCCATCATTCATACATAGAGGATACCATTACTACTTTCAACTTCAAAGTTCATAACCTTGCAACTAGGTTTAAGTATTCACATAAATGACCTTCTTAGAATCATTCAATGTCTCCTTTCATTCATACTTACAAGACTAAGAGAATTTAGCATCCTAAGTAAAGACATCTCATTCACATACCTACATATATCAAGTAAGGGACACAAGTCTACAACACAAGACACAGAAATACTTCATTTAACTCATTTAGAATATTATTCTAGAAGCACGTAGGAATAAGCATTATCATGTATAAGTCATCATATCAACTACTATAACATCATCAATATAATCATCATAGACTCATACAGTTAAGTAGTAATAACCATGCATCAACTCTAAGAATACACACATAATGACATAGTCATAGTCTAACATGATCACCTATCAACATCAATAGAAGAACACATACTTTCATTTATTCATGAGTAGGTGGATATGATCATACTTCTCATAATCAACTACACATATCATCACAATATATCAAATAGTTTGTCGACAAGGATATGATCATCATAGTACACAAAGAAATGCCGACAAGGCCACATCAATTGCAAGTAAAGCACATAGTACCGCCACCATAAGTATACCATACCAATCACAACATAATAAAAGAGCTACATTACATAAATTAAAGAGAATTAGGGCAGTGTACCACCAATCCATTCTTACCACTTCAATCCATTGCTAAATCTTCCAATTTAATATCGAAAGCCCTTACCCATGGCTATGAACATCAATTAAGTATAAAACCATAATAATCAATGAATAAAGGTCAATTCAATCTATATTTATCAATTCAAATCAACTTAGGCATCAATTTAATACAATTCTTACATCATTCAATAGCCCATAGAAAACTACACTAGAATTCATAAGCATTAAGACAATATCAATTAATCCATGAAGTAGTAAAAAACTAGGGTTAATCAATTACATGGGTTCATAGGTTAATTATGTCAAAATAATCTAATTAAAAACAATTCAATCAATATTCAATTCTTTAATGGAAGAAACCATGGATAGATTTCTATTAAGGAAACTCATCTTTTGAGAATTCTTTAAAAATCATTTTGAAGATTTGCTCCTAGAAGAAAAGAGTTCCAAGGATGAAAAACCATACCTAAATTAATCTAAACCATGAATTAGATGAAGAATCATCACTCAAATATCCAATCCAAGATCTTCCTTGAGTTTTGGCTTCAATGGAGTTCTAGTGAATTTCTTAGAGATTTTGGGGTTTTGGTTATGAAGAATGAGTTCATCTACGTATTTAAGACTTATAAACCCAATTCAAATACTTAAACAAACCTTTACTAACCGCCTAAACTCTTATTAGACATTGGTTAAATTTACTAATTCACCCTTGTAACTTATAGTAAGCTGCGCAATAAAAAAGTCCACCAATGACTTGGCCACAGACGAACAGTTTGTCCACAAATGTACCGTCCTGTCTGGCCGTCTTTTGGGACTGAGACTGGACATTGGGAGCTTGAGCTCCCTAGTCTATGTTTTGATTAACGATTCCCATAGACGGGGCGCCAACTGGCCAACGAGTCATTGTTTGCCTTAGTCGATTGGGGCTGGTCTTGACAGCCTTTGGCTCTAGGAAGGGTCCTTCTTCAAGGACCCTTTGTTGGTCCTTGGGGATGTTTGCCCAGACTTTTCCGATCGGAATATGTTCGTATACAAGTTTAGGACCTCCTGTATCAATTTCTTCCAAAAAACACGTAAAACTCGACGAAATATGCCAAGACACCCAAGGGGTATTAGCCAATTTCTATATAATACCCACATAAGCAAAATATTGGGCATAGTAGAAAATATTGGCTTAAGAGTGTGTTAGCCAATTTTCTAACATTAATGAGCTTGTTTAAGAAATTTACCTACAATAAAGACCCTAAGCTAAAAATTCATTAAAATACATAAAAGGTTTGAGGCATCCAAGAGTCAAGCCTAGATACCATAGCACATGATTAATTAAGGTGATCATGTAGATTAAGTCGTGCCCAAGGACATAGTAAGGATCCTCGGGACAATAAGTAAACATTCCCAAATGAACCATAAGTAATAGTTAATTAGGAAAGTTAAACCAACCCATGTGTGAGCACAAGTGCAAGACATGTGAAGGGGCTGCCAAAGGAGGGGACCACCCTAGCCGAATTCGGTTAGGGTAGTTAGGGGAGAAAACGTGCACAAGGGACCACTCCATGTGGGCATAACCTCCCTACAAATTCTAGACTCTAAACAACTTCCCTAAATAACTTAATAACCTAGTACTAACCGAATTGGACCCATTAGTGAATCCCGATAACCTAGGACCAAAACCGGGTTGACACTAACCTAGTACTAGTTAAAGAGACAACCTAGTACCTAACCTAGGATGGTCAAAAAGGTTTGTTATGGTCCTAATAACTTAGGGGTACTTTATCAATTCCCCTTGGTTATCTAATTAATCAATTTATCAAATTAATTAATTAATTTGAAAGGGCTAAAACCGAAAATAAAAAGGAAATTTCTAGATTTCAGTTAAGACAAGAAAGGGACAACCTAGTACCTAACCTAGGATGGTCCAAAGAGTTACTTAAGGTAATAACAACCTAGGGATACTTTATTAATTACCCTAGGTACTTAATTAATTAATTTAAAGAGGAAAAACCGAAATCACAAAATAATTTCAAGATTTCGGTTAAGACAAGAAAAAGACAAGCTAGTACCCAACCTAGGATGGTCCAAAGGATTAGTATGGCTACAACGACTAAAGAGTACCTTAGTAATTAAACTAGGTCCCTTAATTAATTAAATAGACATTTAATTAATTAAATTAAAGGGTTCAAACCGAAGTTCTTTTGCTAACCTAGTACAATTCAAGAAACATCCTAGTACTTAACCTAAGATGGTCCTAAAGGGTTGATTATAGTTCCAATGACTTAGGGGTACTTTAGTACTTACACTGGATCCCTAAATTAATTAAATTAAGTATTTAATCAATTAATATTAAGTCACAATGTTTATCGAAACCATAGTCAACACAAATTTTTAGATTTTACTAAGTGTTATGTTCTTATATGTTTAGTCAACTTAGGAGGGGTGTTTTGGTAATTGGTTAATTAATTTATTAAATTAACTTATTAAACCTAAGTTTTATAATTCAATATCAGTTCCTAAACCCAAAAATCATGATAAAAATGTAGAAACTCACAACGCTAAGGCAGTAGGCGACAAACCACAAGAAAAATGTAGAACGCTGAAGAGTTCTTAGGCGAATTCAATGTTTTCTTCAAGGTTTCGTTCAAGGTGATATTCATAGATTAAATTATACATAAGGTATGGGTTTCTCTCCTTAACTTCTTTCTCCAAGAGAACATTCTTTCGAATGATTCAAAGAACTTGAAAACTAGGGTTGTTTCCGGTCGTTCTTTTCGAACTCCTTTCCCTAGTATCCTTGTTACGATTTTAATGTTGAATAGGTTAGAAATAATTTTGTTGGTATGTGGTGCTGGAGGATTTAATGTGTACGGTTTTTTATTAAATAATGATTGAATGAACCTATTAATTGGATTCGTTTGATTCTAAGTGTTATTATGTGAATTAAAAGAATGATACTATGTTGAAGATATGTATGAAAATGTTATGTATGAAGATGTTACGGTCTGTTGTGCATACTTGCTATTAATATGACGTTATGAAGATGTTAAAAGTCTTCAAATGCTTATATGATGCTGTCCATTACGACTTAAAAACGTTACTCTAAAGTCATGAACTAAAATTGACTTAGCAATGCCACTATGAGATCATATCTTGAATGAATTGGCTATCTGGTTTCAACAAAATTGGCTAACTTTATTTTCAAAATGTATATATGCTAATGGCTAGAAAGTTATATAAATGATTAAAAGATTGGCTAAGGGTTCATACATATGACAAATTAAATATGAACATACGTAAAATTGGCTTATGACAATAAGAATGAATTTGCTAGTCTAACATCCCAAATATTGAGCCAATACTAATTATATGCTAAATATTGTGTAATTAGAGTATCAAATGATCATATAAGCACTTCTAAAGTAATATAAATGAATCCATAACCAAGGGCATGACATTCATTGGGACAACTCCCAACATTCTCTAAAAGAATGACATATGAACTCATGAAACTCATTGAATGAAGTGCTCATCATCCATAAACGGTGATATTAATCTACTACACTAAAGTAAATAAGTAAAGTGAGTTATAACATAATTAAAGGGGTCTAAAGTAAGTAAGTTACCAGAATGAGGTGATAAAGGAAGTGAGACAAGTCTCACTTACACCTAAGCTGCTATGTTAAAAGTATACTGAAGTATGAAGGTGTTAGAAGGTGTGAGCCAGTCTCATTAACACCAAAGGATGATATGTAAGGAAAGTTCACATTTTATCAATGTAAAGTAAGGATGAACAATCATCAATAGATTAAGTAAATCTCAATCTAGAAGCAAGCCTCCATAATGTTTGAGTCAACACTAGAAGATAAAGAAAAAATAAACATTCATGTAAAGGGGTGAGTAATTATGAAAAACAAATGTGCTAATGTTAATAAATGTGGTGATAACATGATAAGAGGCTAATATGAAAGATGAGAGCAATCTCAAATGAGCCTAAGTAGATGTTACCAAAACGTACTCACCTATGAGAGTGTAAAGCTAAAGAAGAGACCAGTCTCTATGAACACTCTAACGAAAGTATTGAGATTAATGTACACTTAATACTGATGATGATATGAGAAATCATATATTGAGCTATGATTTCCTCATACTAGAAGCAAGCTTCCATGACGTATGAGTTGAATGTAATGGAACTTTATACTGAGCACCGATAGGCTAGCTATAAGCGGTGATGCCTTCTTTCGGGAAGGGCGGAGGTTCATGTAACTGTAATGAGATGAGACTATCTGGCATAATTGGTATGGGACTCCTTATATATCCTAGTATTCGAACCTATACTGCCAATATAGGGATCTGGCGGGGTTCAACTCCCTATATACACTAGCATGTTCGGGTCATTTTGGCCGGTGATTCCACCTCTTTTCATTGTGGTGCAGACACTGGATTTCATGATGCTCACATGTTCCATGTTTGTTAAGGTCAAATTTCCCAAAGAAAGAATGAGGCCAGCCTCAAAGTATGAAATATAATGAAATGAACGATATCAAAGGTGTTTGTGCAAGACAATCAGGAGGTGAAATCAGATTCAAGTAATGACATTAGGTCATTATTGGTCATTGCACTTTATGATCCCGATGAGAGTCTTAAACTTCATCCTAGGTATAGCTGGTGTTTACATCAGCCCACGAATGAACGAAATGAATAATGTGAAGTACGAATGAACGAATGAAGCAGAATTTGTGTTTGCTAAAGAAGGCCCTCGGGTTGAGGTCCCATATGTTGGGGCCTCATTTGAGATGTCTTAATGTTACATCAACGATTACAAAGTATCGTGTATATGAAATGTAGAATATATGAAACATGAAAGTAATGAATTCAATGGCATGATCAATAGAGAATTGCTTATGAAAGGTAATGAATATAAAGTATAAAGAATGACGCACTATAAGGTAGGGAAATCATTCCTCAGTCCTTGGATTACTCACTTGATTCATTGTGGGTATGGGACTACAATGAATCATTTCACATGTAAGTAAAACATAGGATCAAAAGAATTTAACTACACAACAAGAAGAAGAGAAAGACTGAAAAATAAACTAAGGCTTGTGCAAATATTGGAGCATGAATAGATGCCTCAAGGTATATAAACAGGGCTAATAACCAATTAATGGGCATAGCCAATAAAGATTGGCTTATAAATACATTCATACCCTATTTAAGAATGAAATATTTATCTTGTAAGTAAGGTAGACAATAATGGGGCATGGATTATGAATCAACTAAAGAATGGGCATAGACAATAAATATTGGCATATATATATAAGCCTACCCAAAGTAAATAAGAATGTAGAATCTAAAGTAGAGTAGCCAAATCATCTCCTTCGTCTTGTGAATTACTTACTCGATTCACTGTAGGTATGGGACTACAATGAACCATTGCACTTGTAAGTTAAACATAAGATTAAAGGATATCATTTAACTACATAACAAGAAGAAGAAATAGACTGAAAAATAATCTAAGTGTCAAAAATAGGGCTCTCGGGTTTGGACTATCAAATTTCCAAATCTTCGCTCGAGTTGTGCTAAAATTATGTGGATGATACTAATGTTTTGTAATCATATATAAAATGAGTTGTGTCCTTTGAATGAATTAAAATACATCATATTCATACCACAATTCACATCTAACAATTTAGGGAAGTCTAGTCACTAAGCTTTCCAGAAATAGCATGTTGTTTAGGAAGAGCTTTCTTTGATCATGCCTAGCCTTATGTGTATGTGTGCATAAACCCATACTTAGTATAATTGGTGTAATAACCCCTAATATTTACTATTTTATAGATGCATGTTAAGGGACAAATTGACGAGTCTTGCAACGGTTTGGACATCAGCGTTTCTCCATACCATTTGGTAGGTCCTCTTGATTTCGATGATGCTACAGTTTTAGTCTAGCCGTACTTTTATACAAACCTAGTGGATGTTGTCCCTAGCATTTCTTTTATACTTTCATTTCAAAGCTTTTGTAATAAGTCCATGTTTGGCAAACGTATTTATGATATATTTTTATTCTGTTTTGAATTGACTCTTATGATGGATGGTTGTTACATTTATGTTGAGCTTAGTATATGATGAATTCATGAAATAGGTATATGAAGTCTGTGTATACTTCATAAGTTTAAATTTTTTAAATTTTCCGCTAAAATTAACCATATGAATGTGATGAATGCAAGATAAGGCTTGTCTGCGACCTCGGAGAGGTCAACGACGCCGGTTGTGATTTGGATTCCAGAATCCGAGTCGTGACACTATGTATCCCGATACATATTATTAAAACTTAATAGGTGCTTCACTATACAACTGCATTTTCTGGAATGTTACACTCGACCCCCCAAGTATAACCCTTAACTAATTCTCCACGACACTTTCACGGAAGCTATATCCTTTTTTCTCAACTTCTTGACTTGTCGGTCTAGAGCTTCAACAAAAAATTCCTCATAATAAATACTTTCATCAACTCCCAACCCTTCTGAGGGAACTATGGATGTGATATCGTCATCACACTTCTTAAGCATAGAGACATAAAATATTGGATCCATTAATAACAACTCATTCCGAAAATCTTCATAGTCAACCTTACCAACACATCTCAAAATCTAATACTAGCCTACATAGGGTGGACTAAGACTCTCTTTCTTACCAAACTTCATTGCACCCTTCCTGGGTGGGAGTTTCAAGTAAACCCAATTGTTAACATCAAACCTAGAACCCTTCTACTCACATAATTTTTGTCAACTTTGAGTTGTTCTTAAATTTTCCCTTATGAGCCAAATCTATGGCCTTATGTACTAATTTAAGACCTATTAGGTAAACTTCACCCAACTCAAACAAACCTATAGGAAATCTCCACCTCCTACCATATAAGGCATTAAATAGAGCCATATAAGTATTCCGGTGATAGATATTATTGTAAGCAAACTCAATGAATGGAAAATGTCCATCCCAATTACCTCTAAAATCAAGAACTCAAGCCCTTAACATCTCTTCCAATGTTTGGATAGTATGCTCCGCTTGCCTATCGATTTGGGGATTAAAGGTCATACTAAGCTTCATACGAGTACCAAGACCCTTTTGGAATAACTTCCAAAAGTGAGAAGTGAATTGGTGATACACTCAAATTACACCTCCACAAAGAATCATAGACGGTCATTATCAAGTAAAGAATCCAACTTGTAGGTTAGGGTCGATCCCACAAGGAAAGTGGTTTAGAGTTAAGCTTAACTAACAATTATATTCGTTTAGCCAATGTATATTTGGAAACAAGTAATTAAAAAGAGGGAATTAGTGTAAAAAATTCGGAAAATTATGTAAGTAAGTAGTGAGCATGATTTAAACTTTAGTTGTTATCAAGTTGGGAGAAGGAAAAGGGCATAAGTGTTGCCCACAAGCTCATAACGAGGTAATCCTAGTAATAGCAATCCTCTCCTACTGTATCACATGGAATATAATAAGTTAGGTATTTTAAAATCCTTGGTCCGGCATCTAAAGAATTTCACCCCGCACCTTGATCTGGATACGTGTGTATAAATTACTAACCCTTACCTTTACCTCATATTAGACATCACATTAATTTATGGCTTTGGTTTTCACTCTCGCACCAATCAACTATGTTGATAATTGTTTTCTTATTAACTACCTCATTGGTCCGGCAAGCAGCAACAAGGCGAGTTCTAAAGTTGGGCACCGTTAAAAATACTTTTTAAATGAAAGAATTATCAATGCGTGCAACGATACTATTCGATAATATCTTCGTTACTACTAATACTTTGTTAATTACTCATGGTTCCCACAACCCTAATCGCGGATTTAGCTACCCATATTAGAGAGAACACAATTCATGTTTTTAGATGAAAGAATCATGAACTTATGTAATAATAAGAATAAACCCAAAAATATTAACTTGTATTGTGAAGCTAAAATTGTAAAAATCGTGCTTTTGAAATAAAAAATTGTCAAGACTTTGATATTTAATCTCCGAAAGCATCAACTAAATAAAAGCAATAATGTCTATCCCCTAAAAACGAAGTATTCATCCCCTATTTGTAGAAAACTAAGTTTAAACTAAAAAGGAAACAAAATAAGGAAACAAAACTGCTGACCTACGGTTCGTAGGTCCCTTCCGTGGCTCAGGACATAGAAACTTTTCACCCTTCAAAATCTTCAGGAGCTCTGTCGACTTCTATGATCTAGCAGTACGGACCGTAAGTCAAACGCCGGTCCATAACTCTGCTCCATTGCTCCACATTTAGATTATTTCAGCATCAGGTACTGAGACCACCTCTCATATCACTTCTACGGAGCTTCAGCATGGTCCATAGGTCACTCTACGGTCCGTAACTCTTCACTGTGGTTCACACTTAGTCAAGAATTCCCTGATACTCAGCAATACCTGGCCTTTCCATCTACGACCATCATCTACGAAATGTAACTCGACCTAGGATCGGTAGGTCACCTCCGTAAAAGCCCTTTTATGCACTTCCTTCAGTTGTATACTCAAATCACCATGCCAGAGATTATTTCCTAAAATCACGACAAAAAAAACATAAAATCAATACAAACATGCCCTAGGCACACACTATTTCTATGTGAAATGCATTAAAATAAAGTAAGCTCATGGTACATCAGATACTATGATCAAAATAATGGAAAAAGTCATTCCATACAATCTTATAATTTCTCTTAAGTAAAATTGGCATAGTCATCTACCGAATAAGAAACCTTGACGGAAAGGAAATGAGACTATTTGGTCATCTAATCTACTATAGCCCAAATAGAGTCATGTTTTCGTCAGGTGCGAGGAAAACTTTTAATAAAGTTCATATTCAAATCTTCCCACTTCCAAGTAGGAATGCTACTGTATTGGGATAAATCTCTTGGTTTCTCATGCTCAACCCTTACTTGTTGGCAATTTGGACACTTAGCCACAAATTCCACAATATGTTTCTTCATCACATTCCACCAATATATCTTCCATAAATCATGGTACATCTTGGTGGTTCTTGGGTAAATAAAATACCGCAAACTATAGGCTTTTGAAAAAAAATGTCCCTCAAGTCATCCACATATGGAACACAAAAGCGACGTTGATATCTAAGTACAACATCTCCACCATAGGAGAAAATCTCAACGAATTTCTTAAGCACCCTTTGTTTTCAACTTTACCTAATTTTGATCAAGACCTTGCTTGCCTTTCACATAAGCCACAAAAGACTATTGGTAACCATGGTGAGCCATAACACAACCCTTGGTGGATTTCAGTAGTTGAACACCTAGTCAAGCTAATTTATGAACTCTCTAACCAACTCATTCTTTTCTTTTTCAATATCAGAAACACTAACCATAGATAACCTACTGAAGCATTCAACTACCTCATTAGCTTTACGGGTTACCGGTGATAAAGGGAACTCATGTAACATTCCAGAAAATGTAGTTGTCTATTGAAGAGCCTAATAGAGTTTAAGATAGGTATTGGGGGTACATCGGTATCCAAATGCCCAATATTGAGTGATATTCGGCATATTGGAGATTATTGTCTTAAAGGTGTTAGCCAATTTCTAAGTCCTAGCAAAACTTAAAATACACATTGGTTGAAATGCTCCAATCCAAGCTTATTTAGGAATTATATTTGCAATGAAGACCCTAAGCTAAATTTTTTCCTTTATAGCTCACACACATTAGTTACGAGGCATCCAAGTGTCAAGCCTAGGTACCACAAAAAGTGACCATTTAAAATGACCATGTATATTAAGCAGTGCCCAAGGACATAGTGAGAATCCATGGATAAGTAGTGAACTTTCCAGAATGAAAGGTTGGGGAAAGTACACGGCAACACATGTTCAAGCACATGTGCTACCAACGGCCAAGAGACAAGCCCCAACCGAATCGGTTAGGGTGGTTAGGGGGAAGGCGTGGAGGATCACTGGGGCCAAGATCCCTAATTGATTCTAGGTCCTAACTAACGTCCCTAAATAATTAACTAACCTAGGAAAAAATAAAATTAACTAACTAGGGTGCCCGATATCCTAAGACCTAATCGGGTGACCTAAACGAATAACTAAATAAAGAAATATCCTAGTACCTAACCTAGGATGGTCCAAAAGGGTTGGTTATGGTCCTAAAAAATTAGGAGTACTTTAGTAATTACCATAGGTTACTTAATTAGTTAAATAAGAAACTTAATTAATTAATCTAAATGGACCAAACCGAAACCACTAAGCAATTTTCAGATTTCGGTTAAGTCAAGAAAGAGACAACCTAGCACCTAACCTAGGATGATGCGAAGGGTTGGTTATGGTCCCAAAGACTTAGGGGTACTTTAATCGTTACCCTAGGTCATTTAATTAGTTAAATTGGAAACTTATTTAATTAAAAATCATGGTCAAACGCGAATTGCATTAGGTATAATGTTCTCCTATTTGTAGTCGAATTATGAGGGGCGTTTTAGGTAATTTATGTGGGAAGTCTTCAGTGTAACCTATGTGTCACGACCCAAAACCGAGCCGCGACTGGCACCCACACTTACCCTCCTATGTGAGCGAACCAACCAATCTAAACCTTAACATTTCAATTTAATATCAACAGAAAGTAATGCGAAAGACTTAAACTCATTAATAAAAGACAATTCAATAACTTCTAAAATTCAACATCTATTATTCCCCAAAATCTGGAAGGCATCACCACAAGAAAATCTATGATCAAATTACTAAACTAAGAGTATTCTAAGAAACTAAAATAAACAAAAGCTAGTCCATGCCGGAACTTCAAGGCATCAAGACATGAGGAAGAAGATCCGGTCCAAGCTAGAAGCATTAGCTCACCCTGGAATCCGGTGTAATGAAGACTGGCTAGAGTTGCGGTTGAGTTGAAGACGAAGGTATGTTTGCTGCATTCCACAAATAACAAGGAAAACAAATACAAGTAGGGGTCAGTACAAAACACGGGTACTGAGTAGATATCATCGGCCAACTCAAAATAGAAAACAGTATATATCAGATAATATCATAAATCAACTACAATACTCAATGTGTAGCAACAACAAATTCTATAATCATTAATAAACACCGCCAAGTTCACACATGAGGACTCACGCCTCAATACCATACTCTTTTGGGAATTAGGTTCATTAGAGTGAGTATATTAACATCTTTCAAGATTCTTTATCTTTATTCCTATTGTGTCGGTACGTGACACTCCGCTCCCCTACTACTATGTGTCGGTACGTGACACTCCGATCCCCTAATTCTACGTGTCGGTCCGTGACACCCGATCCCCTAATTCTATGTGCCGGTTCGTGACACCCGGTCCCCCTAATTCTACGTGTCGGTTCGTGACACCCGATCCCCTAATTCTACGTGTCGGTTCGTGACACCCGATCCCCTAATTCTACGTGTCGGTTCGTGACACCCGATCCCCTAATTCTACGTGTCGGTTCGTGACACCCGATCCCCTAATTCTACGTGTCGGTTCGTGACACCCGATCCCCTAATTCTACGTGTCGGTTCGTGACACCCGATCCCCTAATTCTACGTGTCGGTTCGTGACACCCGATCCCCTAATTCTACGTGTCGGTTCGTGACACCCGATCCCCTAATTCTACGTGTCGGTTCGTGACACCCGATCCCCTAATTCTACGTGTCGGTTCGTGACACCCGATCCCCTAATTCTACGTGTCGGTTCGTGACACCCGATCCCCTAATTCTACGTGTCGGTTCGTGACACCCGATCCCCTAATTCTACGTGTCGGTTCGTGACACCCGATCCCCTAATTCTACGTGTCGGTTCGTGACACCCGATCCCCTAATTCTACGTGTCGGTTCGTGACACCCGATCCCCTAATTCTACGTGTCGGTTCGTGACACCCGATCCCCTAATTCTACGTGTCGGTTCGTGACACCCGATCCCCTAATTCTACGTGTCGGTTCGTGACACCCGATCCCCTAATTCTACGTGTCGGTTCGTGACACCCGATCCCCTAATTCTACGTGTCGGTTCGTGACACCCGATCCCCTAATTCTACGTGTCGGTTCGTGACACCCGATCCCCTAATTCTACGTGTCGGTTCGTGACACCCGATCCCCTAATTCTACGTGTCGGTTCGTGACACCCGATCCCCTAATTCTACGTGTCGGTTCGTGACACCCGATCCCCTAATTCTACGTGTCGGTTCGTGACACCCGATCCCCTAATTCTACGTGTCGGTTCGTGACACCCGATCCCCTAATTCTACGTGTCGGTTCGTGACACCCGATCCCCTAATTCTACGTGTCGGTTCGTGACACCCGATCCCCTAATTCTACGTGTCGGTTCGTGACACCCGATCCCCTAATTCTACGTGTCGGTTCGTGACACCCGATCCCCTAATTCTACGTGTCGGTTCGTGACACCCGATCCCCTAATTCTACGTGTCGGTTCGTGACACCCGATCCCCTAATTCTACGTGTCGGTTCGTGACACCCGATCCCCTAATTCTACGTGTCGGTTCGTGACACCCGATCCCCTAATTCTACGTGTCGGTTCGTGACACCCGATCCCCTAATTCTACGTGTCGGTTCGTGACACCCGATCCCCTAATTCTACGTGTCGGTTCGTGACACCCGATCCCCTAATTCTACGTGTCGGTTCGTGACACCCGATCCCCTAATTCTACGTGTCGGTTCGTGACACCCGATCCCCTAATTCTACGTGTCGGTTCGTGACACCCGATCCCCTAATTCTACGTGTCGGTTCGTGACACCCGATCCCCTAATTCTACGTGTCGGTTCGTGACACCCGATCCCCTAATTCTACGTGTCGGTTCGTGACACCCGATCCCCTAATTCTACGTGTCGGTTCGTGACACCCGATCCCCTAATTCTACGTGTCGGTTCGTGACACCCGATCCCCTAATTCTACGTGTCGGTTCGTGACACCCGATCCCCTAATTCTACGTGTCGGTTCGTGACACCCGATCCCCTAATTCTACGTGTCGGTTCGTGACACCCGATCCCCTAATTCTACGTGTCGGTTCGTGACACCCGATCCCCTAATTCTACGTGTCGGTTCGTGACACCCGATCCCCTAATTCTACGTGTCGGTTCGTGACACCCGATCCCCTAATTCTACGTGTCGGTTCGTGACACCCGATCCCCTAATTCTACGTGTCGGTTCGTGACACCCGATCCCCTAATTCTACGTGTCGGTTCGTGACACCCGATCCCCTAATTCTACGTGTCGGTTCGTGACACCCGATCCCCTAATTCTACGTGTCGGTTCGTGACACCCGATCCCCTAATTCTACGTGTCGGTTCGTGACACCCGATCCCCTAATTCTACGTGTCGGTTCGTGACACCCGATCCCCTAATTCTACGTGTCGGTTCGTGACACCCGATCCCCTAATTCTACGTGTCGGTTCGTGACACCCGATCCCCTAATTCTACGTGTCGGTTCGTGACACCCGATCCCCTAATTCTACGTGTCGGTTCGTGACACCCGATCCCCTAATTCTACGTGTCGGTTCGTGACACCCGATCCCCTAATTCTACGTGTCGGTTCGTGACACCCGATCCCCTAATTCTACGTGTCGGTTCGTGACACCCGATCCCCTAATTCTACGTGTCGGTTCGTGACACCCGATCCCCTAATTCTACGTGTCGGTTCGTGACACCCGATCCCCTAATTCTACGTGTCGGTTCGTGACACCCGATCCCCTAATTCTACGTGTCGGTTCGTGACACCCGATCCCCTAATTCTACGTGTCGGTTCGTGACACCCGATCCCCTAATTCTACGTGTCGGTTCGTGACACCCGATCCCCTAATTCTACGTGTCGGTTCGTGACACCCGATCCCCTAATTCTACGTGTCGGTTCGTGACACCCGATCCCCTAATTCTACGTGTCGGTTCGTGACACCCGATCCCCTAATTCTACGTGTCGGTTCGTGACACCCGATCCCCTAATTCTACGTGTCGGTTCGTGACATCCGATCCCCTAATTCTACGTGTCGGTTCGTGACACCCGATCCCCTAATTCTACGTGTCGGTTCGTGACACCCGATCCCCTAATTCTACGTGTCGGTTCGTGACACCCGATCCCCTAATTCTACGTGTCGGTTCGTGACACCCGATCCCCTAATTCTACGTGTCGGTTCGTGACACCCGATCCCCTAATTCTACGTGTCGGTTCGTGACATCCGATCCCCTAATTCTACGTGTCGGTTCGTGACACCCGATCCCCTAATTCTACGTGTCGGTTCGTGACACCCGACCCCCTAATTCTACGTGTCGGTTCGTGACACCCGATCCCCTAATTCTACGTGTCGGTTCGTGACACCCGGTCCCCCTAATACTACGTGTCGGTTCGTGACACCCGCTCCACTAATCTCATTCTATTAATTCATCAATCCTTCTTTTATACCAAGGCATCATCAACCCCATTACTTTAGTTCATCAAGCCTTCTTTTATACTAAAGCATCATCAATCTCATTAACAAAGTAGATTAGGGTTTTTCAAGATTTGGGATTCAATAGCTTCATCATGCTTATTTTATCACAATTATATACAAAATCACATCATGCATGCACACAATTAAGCATATAGAAGGGTTTACAATACTACCCAATACATATCATTCGCTATTAAGAGTTTACTACGAATAGCATAAACCATAACCTACCTCCACCGAAGATTCGTGATCAAGCAAGCAAATTCCCCAAATTCTTGTTGTCCTCTTCGTTTCTCTCTCTCTCTACTCGTTCTCCCTCTCTTTCTGTTCTCTTTCTTTTTCTTATTCAAACCCTCTTTCTTTTACCCTAATTAGCATATAATTAAGTATAAAGATGGTAATAATATCCACTAATTAACTTAAGGTTACCTCTTTTAACCCCCAAGTAATTAGACTTATTAACATTAACCCACTAACTTTATAATTAAAGCAGGAATAGTCCAAAACGCCCCTTAAATACCTAACAGAAATCCGACCCAGCCTGGGATTACGCAGTCTGTGACGGGCCGTCGCGCCTGCGACGGTCCGTCCTGCTGCTCCGTCACAGAGTTCAGAGACTCAATTCCTGTGGATAATGTGTGACGGTCCGTCGTGCCCGCGACGGTCCGTCCTGCCCACGACGGTCCGTCCTGCCATTCCGTTACGAAGTTCAGAGAGTCGATTCAAGTACCCAAATTTCAGAATTCTAAGTGTTTTGGAACGAGACTCCCTCGACGGTCCGTCGTGGGTTCCGTCATCTCAGCCAGTTTTTCCAGAAATAAAATCTGCAGCTCAAAACGACTAAACAGGTCGTTACACTATGGGACGTCTATATATAGATATGAAGTCAGTTTTAGACCAGAATTACACGTCCCAAACCAGAACCACACGAAATTCTTTTAATCTCTCAAGAACGCTCTCTTTTCCAAACTCCATTCAAAAACTACAAACAATCTTGAGGTAGAACACTAAGGTTTTGAAGTTTCCAACCAAGATTTTGTGGATTCTATATCTATAAGGTATGGTTATTAGTCCTTTAAATCTCTTTCTTCAAGGAGTCAATTCCAATGATTTTTCAAAGATGATGAAAAATATGATTTGTCCAATTTTATGATTCTAGCCATGGGTTCTTGCATAAAAAGGTTTTGAATCAAAATTTTAGAATCAAATTGATGCTAATGCAATGTTTTAAATCTATAATTCCTATGAACCCATGCAAGCCATGCGAATTCCTATTTTGACTATTTTATGGGTTAAGTGATCATGTCTCTATTCTTAGAAATTAATGAGTAGTTTCTTATGGGCTTGCTAATGATGTAAAGGTTATATGCAATTGATGTCTAATTGGTCTTAGATTGTTAAGTACATGTTGAATTGACCTAGTTACATCTAGTTATGATTTATACTTTGAATTGATAATTATGGCCTTGTCGGCACTATTTAAAGTATTATGATGATTTGTCTAATTGATTCTTGAAGTATGATCATATCTATCTACATGCTAGTTAGGTGAAAGTATATTCTCTTATATGGATATTCGGTAATGATGATGGATAATGACTATGTGTTTATGTGTGTACCCTTAAAATTGATGCATGATTATGCCTACTTGACTATATGAGTCTATGATGATTATATCGATAATGTGATCGTAATAAATAGGGTGACATAATGATGATGAGGGTCATTCCTAATTTCTTCTAAGAATGATATGTATATGAAATAATGTAAAGTATGTTGTGCGTTGTTTTGGTAGACTAGTGTCCCTTACTTGATACATGTATATGATGAATATGAATATATCGACTTAGTAGGCTTATGCACCTTTGTTTTGTATGTGTATGGAATCATGTTTAATTGAAGTCTAGGATCGGTAGACCTAAGATGGTGCCCTTTAAGCATGAGTAATACGAGGAATCTTCTATAGAAAGAAGGTTAAGAATGAGATATCCTTAGAGACCATCGAATGGCAGCCCTAGTGGACCCATCTTTGATAGGTACATTATGACTAGGTAATGACTAAGAGATGGTACCTTTTTATTTATCCCTTATATTGAAATTACTCTATGAGAACAAAGGATAGCACCGAGCGAATATGTTATGGTTTGCAGCTCTACTTGAGAATGAGACTAGAGTGCATTGTAGCTCTACTTAAGAATGAGACTAGAGTACATAAAAGACAATCCTATTCCTTAACCATGTGCCTACATAGGATGTGTCCTTGTTCTACGCTTGGCACGTAGAACACCCTCATCGGAGTAGGTTGGAACTACGGATTCTATGCCTAGCTAGTATGGTTTATGTCAGTTATTGCCTATTCTGATCATGTGGGGTACATGCTAGTGATGGGATAAGTTCTAGGGAGTTTATGTAGTGGAATGGGACGCTATCTAAACATTGCACAACTAGACTTTGAAGATATTAGTATGTGAGACCCTAGGTCTTTCCAAGTCCAGTATGTGAAGTCTTTAATGAATCATATGTCATCTAATTGACTTAATGAATGATCACAACTTTAGGTAACGTATGATTAATAGAACGTGCTCCATCTAGGGTAACTTTGAGGTTTTCTTAGGTAAGCTTGAAGAGGGTGTATGGGCGGTCTCTTCTTGTTCTACCTATGTGAATCTTAGAGTAACATTATATGGGGAGTTAATGAAATGAATAAGATAATGATCTTATCTTAGCATAACCTTTGGTGAGAAGAATGCAAGCTAAAAAAAAGGTTACTGTAAATTTGAAAGTAGTTCACTGTAATGTTCTTCAATATTTGATAAAATGCTTACTTGATATCTTGTATGTTTCTAAGGTGTTAAATGGTGTTCCTATAATTATATTATGATGTTTTATATGAATGTCCATTTTTCATGATTTTATGCATACACCTTACTTAGTACAAGTGTTTGTACTAATTCCATACATTTTGTTTATCTTCAAAGGTGTAGGTAGCGTTTGAAAAGGAATCTCAAAGTTAAAGCTTTGATTAGTCTTCATTCAAGAAAAGAGTTTGGTATGTCCTTTCTTGATCCAAGGATATCTTGATGTTTAGTTTCCTTATTGAAGTATTGTAATAGACTTAGCTATTTTCTATATTTGTATGTCTAAGATGGCGACTTTTAACTTAGTATTTCATTATGTTATTTTATATAAGAGATATTTTGAAGTAATATTATTTAGTATGAAAATTTTAATTCCCCACTACTTTTCATACATGTATGAAATGAATCGTACGAAAGGGCTTGTCTTAGACCTCTAAGAGGTCGACGACGCCGTGTCGTAATTCGAAATTGCACCCCAACTTCTAGGGGGTACTTTCGGATCGTGACGAAACTTGGTATCAGAGCATAAAGTTATGAAGTGGTCATAGGAATCAAAAAGTCTCAAAAAGCCACGTCTAGTAGAGTCTTGACCATCGGTGTGAATCGCGACACATCTACAGGCGAGAGGTTATAGGACGATAGAGTTTTCCTTCTTTTCTACTCCTATGTCGTGCCTTATAGTAAAAGTTATAAGTGCTCTTTTCTTATTGTTATCCTTGTGTTTCTAGGAAGATGAATACAAGCAAGACGCCGGGGGCTAGGAGGGTTGAAGCGAATGATGTGAATGAGGAGCTTCCTCCCCGAGGTGGATATGTTCCACAAGTTGAGCAAGTTCCTCAAGGTGTTCAAGATGATCAAGTACCTATTGTCTAAGGAGGTAAAGAGGTTCCAGTGGTTCCCCCGAAAAAATGGCTAATGGGGGATAAGATAGGCTCTCTTTACCCTAGCCCGAGCTATGACAACTCAAGTGAATAGAGATATTGGGCCTAGGGTGAATACTATAGAGAGTACTATGACCTCCAGATTGAGGAACTCTGTGAGGATGAATCCTCCTACCTTCTTTGGTTCTAAGGTTGGAGAAGATCCCCAAGCATTCTTGGATGAGGTGTATAAGATAGTACATGCAATGGGAATGAATTCTTGGGAGAAAACAGAGTTAACTTCGTATCAATTGAAAGATGTTGCTCAAGTATGATTTACTCAATGGAAGGATAATAGACCGGTTGAATTAGGTCCCTTAGAGTGGGAAGAGTTTAAGGAAGCATTCTTCGATAGGTACTTCTCCGTGAGAAGAGGGAGCATGAGTGTTGAGGAATATTCCTTGAAGTTTTTCTGATTGTCTAAGTATGCTCCATCTTTGGTGTCTAACCCGAGGGATGAGATGAGTAGTTTTTTTACCGGTATTTTGGATATGGTTAAAGAAGAATGTCGTACAGACATGCTCCATGAGACATGACTTTATCTAGGCTTATGGTGTTCGCTCAATCCATTGAAGAGTCTAAACTTGGGAGGATAAGTAGAGATGCTAAGATGGGAAGAACTAATGAGCAAGTTCAACATAAGTTTAAGAGGAGGGATCCAAATCAAGATGGTTCTAGTGCTCCTAAGGTGAACCATGAGAGAGGTGGTGGTTCCCAAATGGTTAGGCCTACTTGTTCGACTTGTGGGAAGAAGCACTTTGGTAGGTGTCTAGCCGATACTAATGGGTGTTTTTGTTGTGGGAAGGATGATCACCAAGTGAGAGATTGTCCTACTATTGCGGCTAGAGGAAAAGAAGTCAAGCAAGTTCCTCTTAACGTTCCGGATGGTGGTGCTCCAAAGAGGAATCGCTTCTATGCTCTTCGAGCCAAAGGAACAAAATAGGATGATGATGATGATGATGTCGGTAAGTTATAGTTTTCTCACCATAGTTATATGAGATCCTTCTAAGTGGGGGAGTATGGTGAATAGTTGTTGTGTAGATTGTTGTCTCATCTCTTCTATTTAATTCAAGTTTGAGATATAGAATGTCATAGTAGCATGTTGCATGTTGCATTATGTTCATGAGTCTAATTGAAATTTAAGTTAATTGACTTGCTTTCTAAATTGGTGGATATGTTTTGGTAAAACATAGAACCAACTAGAGTTTTAAAGAGATGTTTTCATACACTATTCTTGCACTTGTCTGTAACATGTATGCATATGTTTTCTTGTGTTTTTATTGTTGCCTTGAGAAGAATGATAGCTTGGTACCTCTTTGATGTATTTTGAGCTTATAATAAGGTTGAGAAGGAAGTTCCTCACTATATGCTATGAACATGTAGCTCTTATATGATTATGTGTCATAAATTGGGTGCTAAGTGTAATGATATGTTATGTTCTGATCGCACTACTTTTCATAATGCATGCAATGAATGGTATGAAAGGGCTTGTCTTAGACCTCTTAGAGGTCGACGATGCCGTGTCGCAATACAAGATTGTACCCTAACTTCTAAGGGGTACTCTCGGATCGTGGCAACTCATGTCGTAATGTTTCATTAAATCAAAGCACCTTATTCGGCGAAGATAAACACATATTGCTAACTCTTGCGGTCCGTAAACATATTTACCTGAACTCCATAAAGATAGTGTCTCCAAATGTTTGAGACAAAAATGACCGCCGCTAATTCAAGGCCATGAGTTGGATAACTCTTCTCATGGACTTGGAGTTGCCTTGAGCATAGACAATAACTTTCCCATTTTTCATAAACACACACCCTAGGCAAATTATTGAGGTATTATAATAAACAACAAAACTATCTATCCATTCTAGTAAGGTCAACATTGAAGCGGAAGTATGTCTATCTATGAAATACTGGAAACTCTTTCTACATAATTCGGACCATATGAACTTAGCTTTCATTTGATTCAAACTCGTCAAAGGAGAGGCGATTGAAGTAAAACCCTCAATAAACCTTCTATAGCAACCTACTTAATTGAAGAAACTTCTAATAACTGAAGGAGTTAGAGGTCTAGGACAACTCTTGACTGCATCCGTCTTTTTAGGATCTACCTCAATACCCTTACTCGAAAAATATAACCAAGGAAATCTATGGACCTTAACCAAAATTTACACTTGTTAAACATTGCAAAAATTTGTTAGTTCGTAAGAAATTTTCAGCACGATCCTTAAATAATCAAATAATCATTCTCATTCCTTAAGTAAATCAAAATATCATCAATATACACGATCACATACATGTTAACGTGTTCTCTAAACACCCTATTCATCAATTCTATAAACGTCGACAGAGAATTAGTCAGCCCAAATAAGATTACTAAAAACTCATAGTGGCCATACCACATTTGAAAAGATGTTTTCGATATGTCATCATCTTTCACCCTCTACTGGTGATAACCCGATCAGAGATCAATCTTAGAGAAATAATTTGATGCTTAAAGTTGGTCAAGAAAATCATATATCCTTGGAAGAGAATACTTATTATTAATGGTAACATTTTTAACTATCGATAATTGATACACATGCGAAGAGAATTATCATACTTCCTAAAAATCAAAACTGGATCACCCATGCAGAGATACTCAGTCGAATGAAACCCTTATCGAACAAACCTTTCAATTGTTATTTCAACTCCTTAAATTCTTCTGGAGCTATACGGTAAGGAGAAATAAAGATAGGTTGTGTATCTGGGAGAGGGTATATACCAAAGTCTATTTCTCGCTCGGGAGAAATACCGGGTAGATCATCTGGGAATACTTCACGAAACTCACTTACAATGGGGACCGACTCGAGAGAAGGAGTTTCAGAATATACATCCCTCAACCTAACTAGATGGTAATGCAACCCTTAGAAATCATCTTTCTAGATTTACGATAAGAAACAAACTTACCCTTAAGCAATGAATTCCCCCCTTTCACTCTAGATTGGCTCATTCGAGAACTGAAACTTGACTAAACGGTTCTATAATCAATATAAGCGTAACATGAGTGCATCAAATCCATACCAAATATAACATGAAAATCAACATATCAAGCTCTACCAAGTCAACAAGAGTAACTCTATTAAGCAAGGAAACAGGACTTTCTGTAGACCCTCTTAGCCACAATAGAATAACTAACAGGAGTAGAGACCAAAACAAAGTTCTAATAACATATACGGAAGAATATTAAACCTTATAGCCACATATAGCATCACAAAAGACAATGTAGCACCAGAATCAACTAAAGCATAAACATCAAGTTGGAAAACTTCAAACATACTGTTAACCACACTGGAGAACCCTCTTGTTTACCATGAGTCTGAAGTGCATAGAAGAGGATTTGCTTATGAGCATTGGAAACCTAACCACTAGAGTAGCTTGATTTCCCTATCTTCCTTTAGCCAAAATCATCAAGCAATCTCTCATTTTGTGACAATTTTTACCATGACCGAAACAACCATCCTTTCGGCTAGGAACTTACCCTCTTGTTTCATTCCTTGCTTTATTCAAGTAGACCTAGCCAATTAAGATCAACTAATATTAACTCCTCAAGGCTTAAGGTTAGAAACCCTATCTTTGTTAAACTTAAGAGGAGAATTGGAGGAATTTTGACCGGAAAACCTTTGTCAGAATCTAGGACAACCATGTCCATCGGACGTTGCATGTGAACATTTTCTATCTCCTAACTTAGCCCTCTTTACCTCTGTAGATTTTTCCTTAACTTTATCCTCCTCAATTTGTTGTGCATGTAACATTATACGGGAGAAGTCCATGTCAATAATGAGCATGGCGACTCGGAACTCTTTAACCACCATTTTTTGATAAACTCAAAACAAACGTACTCATTCTAGACCTTGAATACACAACCATTGTTGGATCATACTTAGACAATTTTATAATCTTTATACCATCTTTCCTCGCACTTATAATACCTTTTCGAAGCTTTATGAACTCAATCACCTTGGCTTCCCTCATCTCAAGGGGGAAAGAACCTATCAAGAAAAACATCCTTAAACTTTTACCAATCAAGAGGACCTGCATCTTCCAATCGCCCTTTTATCCATTGGTTATAAAATATTTGAGCCACACCTTTTAGTTGATAATAGGACAACTCCGCCTTTTCCACCGGCGTAACTCCTATGATCATCAAAACCTTATAGACCTCATCAATAAACTCTCGATGATCTTCCTTAACCTTGGTACCATGAAATTGTGGATGATTCATCACTGTTAAATCCCTCACTCTTGAATCTATCGTACCCATATTTGGGTCGTTATGGCTTGAGCCAACACTTGAAAAGCAGACCTAAACACTACATTAGACACTTTCTTGGCCAAATGACCAACAAAAACATGAGTTTCTTGTTCCATATTATTTTCACATTTCTTCTAGCATAAGCTCTTGGGGTAGTCGTATCCTGAATAACAGAGGATACTGATTAGGAGAGAGACCTTACAGAGTTAAACTCTATCGCATGACTTAATACTAATGAAGGAAGTGAAGTTTCCTAATCATTTTGTAGCTTCTCATTCATAAATATGGTGCGCGTCAAACTTGTGAATAAGAATATAATAGATGTGTCTTATGAGACATTCTAGGACCATTCTGTACCTTGTGCTCTGGTTACCAAGTTTGTCACAACCTAGGGGTACCCCAAAAATGTAACATGGCATATAGAACCCGGAAGGACTCATACAAGCCACTTGTCTCTCCTAACATAAGAAATAGTATAATAAGAGTAAAACAGTAGTCCAAGTCTTAAAAAAATTATAGAAGAAAAGCAGAAGTCTAATGCACTTGTCTCATCATAGCCATCTAATACAATAGAATGAAATTTATCCTAGCCCATACATCATGTCCAACATATAAATACATGAAAGAAACTAAAACAATGAAAGTTCATCCTTGAAGAATGATGACTCACCAAAGGTTAGAAATATTTCAAGTCAACCTCTACCAACAAAACTGATGACCCTGACTGTCGGGCCCTACATTTGGGGAAACGTAGGCAAGAGTATGCGTTAGCACAAAGGAAATGTAGGCAAGATTATGCGTTAGCAAAAAATAATGTATCAAGTATCATAGGCATGCATAAAATAGTTAAATCATGCTAAAAGGAACATTTCATTTCATGACATACAATTGACCAAGCTAAAACATGATATAAAAGAATAAGAAAACATAAGTCATAAAATCATGGTCAATGGAATCTTACTTCGTCTTTAAAATCTTTGAACTCATATTTCATACTTCTTGAAGTTACCTTAGTTCATTATTAAAGAGGGGAATTAGCCTTCACTAACATAGAGACCATATGAGCTATAATATGATCTCAGTGTCTCTCATAGCGAAACGGGTTGTCCTACTTGCTAATGTAAGTACCATGAACTTCTAGATTAAGTGGATCCACTAGCTAATAAACCTATGGGGTATAGTTTAGGGATAAGCGGATTGCTACTAGTAACCCGACTTCTACTAATGGGAGAGCTTTTATATCATGAGATTGCTTCTAAAACATGACCTCTACTAACGGGAGAACATCTATCTCATCATCAATATCCTCTCAGTCCTAAGTATAAATCCCACGGGATATTCATTTCTTACTTGACCTCATTATCATGGAAAGGTGTCATTGAACAACCAATACAAGCTAGTTTCATTATCATGGGTTATCTATGAATTCAATCATAAATACATGTAAAACTTGCAATACATCTTTATTTCATAATTTTTTTTCCTTGTAGATTAGAATAACACATCATATGATTCATAAATTGAATACATGAAATTATATGGGCTCATGGGGAAATCATCATAAAATCATCACATTTCAACAACACATCCATAAGAAGAAACCCGTGATAATAGAAGAAAACCCGTGATAATAGAAGAAACCCCTAACTCAATTAGGGAATTCTAATTTTTTGAGATAGCAGGATTTGAAACCTCCATGAATGGAAGGATATCATGGATGAAAAATATCATTCCTTGAATCCAAATGCTAGCCTTCACTAGAGAAATCAAGACCTTGACTTGAAACCCTAGGTTGAATCTTCTTCATCTTCAAGTTTCTAGAGAGAAAAATATACTTGGGAGGAAATTTGATTTTCTTTTGTGAATTTAGAAGAATGAAGTGAATGGGCAAATTTGGGGATTGTAAATAGTTATATAGGGGTCATAATGAAGGGAAAAACAATGTAGTAAAAGAACTAATTAATTAGGAAACGACTCAACTTCCCTTAAATATAATTGCCAGTTGACCACCAACGGACCCTAGTCAACGAACCATGGTCTAACCTATGGTCCATGCTAGTGGACCGTCATTGGTCATCGGAACTACTTTTGGGGCCAGTGAACCATGGACTGTGGTATGGCATATGGTCCGTAGGCAAGGCCATGATTCTGAGCCTCTGCAACATTGGAAATGGGGCAATCCACACATCACACTATGGTATGTGGTTCTACCCACAGGCCATGGTTGGCCTTCATGGATGACACCTGCAACTTTTCAAAATTTGTTTCAATTTACCTTTTAGGATTTGGGGTGTTACAAAGTTGATTGTAAATTAACAACCAAAAGATATTAGTATATATCAGAAATGGTATGTACTATGATATATTACCAATAAAATAAAATAATTTGCAAACTTTCTATGTAAATTAGAATAGTAATAAACCTAACTAAAGACTTGATTATAGTATTAAAAAAGGATTGTACGATTAAGCTCTATAAACATACTAGCCATAAACATCTCAAATTTAGGCTTGATCCCTAAAACTCTCTATTTACATATTCTTGGGATCTGATTTCCATCCTTGATAGCAATATCATGATTGACTTCTGATGTACATTCACAAATTCATGCATTTAGTCTGTATGCTATGTCACTTAATCGATACATATGTTCAGTAGTTGTGAATTCTCACCTCAATTTTTCATCGACTTGAAGAACTACACTTATACTTGTGAAAATTGTTCATAATTAACTCCATCAACCATTTCGAAATCATCTATCGATATGAGTTGTATTACCATGTTGGGAAAATATAAATGTATGAATAAAGTATAAATGATGATTTGAACGACATGTTCATTCTTATACATAGGATTAAGCCCACTATAATATGATGTCGATATAGTATCAATATAGAGACAGAGTATATTATATGATTATGTTCCATCCTATATGATACGGATATGGATTAATATACCGACATAGTGTCACTAATGAATAATCCATAGTAGTGATATTGATGTCATGCTAACATCATGTGCAAAATAATAAGAAAAATTGGGGTAAGCCAGTAAAGAGTTTGTGTTGCTGGTCCATTAAGCCTAAGTAGATTGAATTGGGTCTATTTTTGGTAAACGATTTCCCAATTGAATCCATTTTGTGTAGTTTTCCCTTGCTTTTAGTATAGTAGTTTGTGATATAGAATGTTTTAATAAAGAAAAAATTAACATTGAAGAACATTTTAATATTGGGAAAGTTACGTAATTACACGACTTAAAATAAGATAGGATGTGTCTGGTATGAAAAATGTTTTCCATGAAAATTGTTTCCTAGAAAATGTTTTCTTCGAAAATAAGTTGATTTATTTTCTAATGTTTGATTGGTGTGTGAAAACTATTTTTTAGGGTTTGATTGATGAATGAAAATACATTTCTCAGAAAATATCTTTTAATTTTAGCTAAAGAATAGAACATATTTTTTAGAAAAATAGTTTTTGAATCGAAAAAAAATCTCAATACCTGAACCAAGACCCACCCCGACATCTAAACTAGAACACGACCTTGATGATCAATTGTGAATCCGACCTGGATATCTAGCCTAGGTAGGGGTTGGAGTAGGGTAAAAAAACAAAATGTTTAAAATTTAAAATATTTTTAAGAACAAAATTTTAATTTGTTTTTCAGCGTTGGTGGGGTTGGGGTGATGATGGTAGGGGGCTGGTAAGAGGGTTGAGGTAGGGGGTTGGTACGATGATCAAGGTATGGGTCAAGTTAAACAACTAAAATTTGAAAATTTGAAATATTTTCAGAAAAAAAACTTGAGAAAAAAATTGGTGGGAGTGGTCAGGGGTTGGGAGGCATAAAAATCTGAAACTTTTAAAATTCGACGTAATTTTAAAAATAAATTTTGAAAATTTTAATTTTTTTGGTTTGGTGAGAGTGGGGTATGGGGGCTGGATTGGAAAAGTCATTAATAAAAAATCTGAGGAAAATAAGTTGATTCGAAAAATATTTTTCAAAATTATTTAAGTCAACCAAACATGAGAAAATTGGAAACCAAACACATCCATAATCTCTAACAATCTCCACCATTTGAATTAATTACAAAAATCATTTTTTCCTTCTTCTTCTTCTTAACATTTAGATGTATTACTCCACTTCTATCAAATACATTATAACTTTATTTGGATACAACGTATCTGGTACAAGTATTTTTATTGATAGATAACCCCAATTATTTCAAACCTAAATTAATTAGTATGAATTATGTTTATAGTTATTTATCTGATACATAACTTATGCATCGTTTGGCATGTACTGGGCAAAGGAGCAGTATATCTGCAATTCTGAAAAATCCAAAATAATTGTAATTTGAAAAGTTTTAAAATAGAATTTAATGAACATCCAAGTTATTGAGATTTTTTTACTTTACACTGATATTTTCCCATAAATGTATATTGAAATGTTATTGGTTCATCAAATAATTGACGCTCAATACTTTTGTGTACAACATTTTCCAGTTGTTTATAACCCATTATTTTTATTAGAGGTCAAAAAGGACAGATACAAGTGGCCTTAATACACCAATAAGAATATTGTTTCTCCTAATTGCATGTATTCCTGGAAAAGGACCAAAACCAGGAATACATTCCCCTCTTTCATCCCAAAGCTTCATGACTCTCTGTTGAACTTTGCATTTTATATGTGTATATCAAGGTTTGAATCAACAGTTCAATTCAAAAGATTCTTAAAATTATTTTAAATACAAAATTGTTGAATTTTTAATTCAAATCTACATATTCATTCATAATTTTGTTGTTCATTTTAAAGATTTTGTTACAGAAGATTGGCGAGGATGCCGGAAATAGAATTTGGTATGCACACGGTGAGATCTCATGGGGCTAAGGTGGCCAAAAATCACAAATGTGACTGGTTGATTTTACTTGTGCTTGTGGCAATGGATGGATTTTTAAACTACATTCACCCTTTCAATCGTTATACTAACACAAAAATGTTGGAAGATCTCAAATTTCCTTTCAAAGAACACGACACCATCCCAATGTGGGCCGTTCCTGTATGTATTTACTTCCGAATTTTACTTATATATATGTCAATAGTTTTTTCATAACGTAACCTATTATAGAGAGTTCCTTGTCGTATTTTTCATTTTAATCTCTAACGAATTTGTTCTGGCTTCTTAGAGCTGATGTGATAGCATATATAAAAGAATGCTATACATCCAACAGTATGTAGAAGTTAAACTTCACTACTTTTATGTGGGGGCGGATCTAGAGGGGTGGGAGGGTGTTTGCTTGAACCCCCTTGGTAAAAAAATTAAATTGTATATAGGATAGATTATATAGGTAATTAAATTAAATTGTATATAGGGTAGATTATCTAGGTAAAAATTTTTAATTGTGAATTCCCTGAACAAAGTGCAATAGGTTCGTTCGGCGAATCATGAAATTTAAAATGCGCCCTGATATTCAAAAGTTTGATTATTAGTAGAGGCGTATTCAGGATTTCGATTAGATTGGTGCACAATTACGAAAAAATGTATTTTAAATATAAATCTGATCAATTTGACTTTTAGGTTCTTAATATGAACCATAAAATTTTAAAAATTATAGGTTCAAAATATATAGTACTACTAGTTTTAAATTTTAATATACTCATTTGATTTAATTATATAAAAAATTTATAGTGATAATTTTTTTAGGAATTTTTAATGTAACACACTTGAAAATTTTGAAAGACTAAAGGGAAAAAATAAAAGCAAAATTAATTGAAACGTCAAAAATGTAACTAATAACCACTTGGAGAGATGTTATTAAAAAAGACAAGTGCATCCAATCATCATTGTATTATTATATGATACTTTAAACATAAGTTCACATATCTATATTAAAATATTTTTTAAAAAAATATAACACTACTATACATCATCTAGAGAGGGAAGCACAGGTTCACGTGAACCCAAGGCAGCCCTCAAGATACGCCTATGATTCTTAGGAATTTGCATTATTTTTCGAACATCCTGAGTGAAAAAATCCTGAACCTGATACTGCTTTTTGAATACCCTTTATTACATTCTTTTTTGTTGTAGTAGAAATGAGTATTCATTTTTTGAGGTTTTACCCCATCCTTATTTTGATCATTTTCCCACGATAACAGATATTTGCAGTAATTCTACCATGCACAGTATTTCTCATTTACTATCACTACAGGAGGGATGTATATGATTTGCATCATGCCATATTGGGTGAGTTTTATTAGAAGTTTATTTAGGAAAAAATTATTTTCAAATTTTTGGGTTTTAATTGTAGTTGATACTAAGATATTGATGAATTTTTTTCTTGTAAATATAGGTATCCTGTATTCTGTTCTAGTGACTGCAGTGATCACTGATAGCATTAAAGATGCTGTTGGTCGTCCACGCCCAAATTTCTTCTACAGGTGCTTCCCCGATGGAATCGAGGTGTGTCTCCTTCTTATGGCTTGAGGTTTTGATATTCTTTCATGTACTCCAAAATATGATTCAAGTCAAGAGGTCTGTGCTAGGCGCAAAAATTGAACTTTTAGTGTTTATGGCAATGGGGGTAATTGAAAATACACGGCCTAGAGTTCATGAGATTGTACTGGCTCGCTTTCATCATAGTTGACTGTTTTCTCTATGTGTTGTCTGAGAACATATAAAAATTGTTCATTTTTCTTCTTTTATACTCCGTGTGTGTTATTCTGAGTATGCCATAACATAACAGTCAACTCAAAAAGTTTGACATCAACTCTAATATAAATTTTGCATAAAGATACCTCCTTGAATTCATATGCAGGCCTTTCTACCTAATGGGGATGTTAATTGTCATGGAGACCCTAAAGTTGTGAAAGAAGGATATAAAAGCTTCCCCAGTGGACATACCTCATGTTAGTAGTGTTCGTTTATTCTTTAGTTTCTTTGTGCTTGTTTGTTTTATTCTTGTTTATAAGTTTACACTTGTCAAAATATAGGGTCATTTGCTGGCCTTGCTTTCCTCTCATGGTACTTGTGTGGAAAAATGAAGGCTTTTGACAGACGAGGCCATGCTGCAAAACTCTGTATTGTTCTGCTTCCTTTACTCTTTGCTGCATTAGTCGGAATTTCTCGGATTGATGACTATTGGCATCACTGGACAGATGTATTCACTGGATCCATTATAGGTTGGTTCAATGTTACTCTCCAGTGCTAGAATTGATTCACTACTTTGATAAGTTTTCAAACTAGCATTTCTTGTAGCTGGCCTTCAAATGAACTAATAATAGTGTGAAGAAACTTTACACTGTCAATGCCTACGCCTTTTAATTATCAAATTCTGACTATGCTAATAAGAGAAATAGTGAACCTAAACATCTCATTATTTTTTTCGTGCAGGAAGCGTGGTCGCCTCTTTATGCTACCTGCTTTTCTTTCCATTCCCTCATGATATAAATGGTACAGTCTCAAGTCTTAGTTCAATGGCAACAAATTACAACGATTCTATATTTTCTAAATCTTGCTCAATTTTCCATGATAACAGGGTGGGCACCTCATGCATCTATCAAAATGAGAGAAAATATTGAATTGCACTCAACATCAGTAAGAATTGACACAGTGTAATGCAACGAGAGTACAAGAGGCACACTCATTATCCAGGCTTGAACAGTAATGCAAGATGTTGATGGCGATCTAAGGAGATACTGAATTCAGATCTGCATAGCCTCGTCGAAAGAGCAAATACATCATCTATATTTTTGTACTCTTCTTTTAGTTTAGTCTGGCTGATGTTGGCTCAGTCTGAAGTCATATCTATATACGAAAAGAGTTGTACAATATGGAGGGAACAATGTTTATTACCTCCTCATTTTCTATGGGGAGAAAGAAAAGGCTCAAACTCTTACAAAACATAGTCTTGTTGTACATTTGTATCTACATCTAAATATGATGAAAGAGATTGCTCCTATTGTTGAGTTCAAAAGAATTAGGGCTTTATGTTAAAGCTTACTTTTGCAAATAATGTTTGAAATATATTAAAGAGATAATACACAAGTAACCCCTCAACATATGTCCGAAATCTCAGAGACACACTTATACTATACTAAGGACCTATTACCTCTCTGAACTTATTTTATTAATAATTTTTTACTCCTTTTCGGCCTACGTGGCACTATCTTGTGGGTACAACGCTGGTTGACTTTTTTTTCAAACTAGTGCCACCTAGGCCGAAAAGGGGTAAAAAATTATTAATAAAATAAGTTCAGGGAGGTAATAGGAACTTAATATAGTATAAGTGTCTCTGGAATTTCGGGCATATGTTGAGGGGGTACTTGTGTATTTTCCCTAAATTAAATGACAGAACTTATACTAAATTATAATACTATTATATAATTTGGTCAATGGTCTATATATGAAAAAGTAATATAAAGAAAATATTGAAACTCCTAAGAGAAAATCCCCCCTAAACAAATCTCTTAAATAACTACATAGTGAATGTTAATGTGTTCTTTTGGTATGAGAAAAGGGTTGTTTAAAACTGCTCATTAAAAAAGGAATAGCAAATAACAAAAGCAATATGATAATGCTAATATGGTATGAAAACAAAGATAAAACCTTACTATCTAGCTACAAGATCTCTAAAGATAAAGCAGCTTCTTGACCATGCAAAGGGCATGAACTATCTGTTGGCATCTCTTAGGCAATTTGAAAAAGCTGAAAATTATGTGGTGGAAGAATTTGTTTATTTTTATAACAACTTTAAAAAATATATAGTATGGTGATCAACGCACATCTTTGACAACTTTTTATAGGTTATGCTTATACCATTTCCTCAAAAGTTAGTTGGGTTAAAATAGGCTAAAAAGAGGGTCAAAATTTAATCCGTCCATTTCACATTTAGTTTTAGTTGATTTATTTATTATAATATTCTAATACATGATAAAGTTATAATTTTATTGTATAATGAGAGCAAAATATAAGAATGTAAAGTACGGAAGGAAGACAAATAATATAGAAAATAGAATGTAAAATGTATTGTTTCAATTTTCTTGAAGTGTGTCATTCATAAGGGTGAAGAATATTTCTTTTTGGGAAAATGCACAAGTACCCTTCAACCTATGTCCGAAATCTCAGAGACACACTTATACTATACTAAGGTCCTACTATCCCTTTAACTTATTTTATAAGTAATTTTCTACCCCTTTTTGGCCTACGTGGCACTAATTTTTGAAAAAAAAAAGTCAACCAGCCTTGGGCCCACAAGATAGTGCCACGTAGGCCGAAAAGGGATAGAAAATTATTAATAAAATAAGTTCAGGGGGGTAATAGGACCTTAGTATAGTATAAGTGTGTCTCTGAAATTTCGAAAAAATGTTGAGGGGGTACTTGTGCATTATCCCTTCCTTTTATGATGTATAGTTAATCCATTTAGAACCTTTAAAAAATGTGTTAGTACAATATTTAAGAAACAAATTAAAATAGATACATGTATGTTATAGAGTTAATTGAATAGAATATACACAATTAAACGAATTCATAACATTTTCCCCACGATGATTATAGATAATTTGTCTCATTAAAATCTTTCTAAGAAAAATACAATTGGAAAAAGTCTAGTGAAGAAAAAAAGTATCCATTTCTTGTAATACGGCTTGAGTGTTGCCTCATTTAAAACCTTATCATGAAAATCCAATAGGACAAAATCTTGATTAAGGAAAAAAAAAGTACATTGTGTATTTTACTCCTCGTGATGAAATTTTTTTTTGATATGTTGGAGACGACACATTTGTTTGTTATATCTTAGCTTCACAAATGTTGATATTGACAATGTCTTACTGAATAAATCTGGAAAATTATCACTGGAATGATTTTGTTGAACAACTATCTCACCATTTTGTTCAAAATCATGTGTAAAAAGAACTTATGTTATATATGTTTTGTTTGGTCTCCTTTGATATATCATTCCTTCGATTAAGATATGCAAGAAGCATTCTCTTCATATAATATTATCAGTATCTTTGTTTGCATAAAAAATTATATAATTTCAAAATAAGTCGAATCATTGATCTCAATCATACACACTTTTGATTGACTTCATGAATGACTATTATTTGCATGATTTGAAGAAGTGAAAACTATTGTTTACTTCATCAAACGCTATTATGTCGTTGTACCTCCACGTGTGAATAGATAGCATGTCTGAGGTACACTATTACGAGGGACAGACAAATATTTTGCTTCTGCATAATTGATCATTTCTGACTTGAATGCATTAGAATAAAATAATCTCAAATCAATTGTTTTTTGAAGATATTTGAATATATGCTTAATATTTTTCCAATGTCTTCTTGTTAGAGAGGAATCGAATCTCGCCAATAAACCTATTGCAGCATAAATATTTGGTCGATATTATTATCAAGGTACGTTGGAGCTCCAATAGCAATGAGATATATAGTTTTATCACAAAGAAATTCTTCATCCTTTTTTAGATCAGAATGAATTTGTATTTATACCAAGCGATCTTATAATAATCGACGTACTCAATGTATATGATTTATCTATGTAAAATTGCTTTAAAAACTTTTTAGTATGTGATTAATTAAAAAATATTTGGTTTGTCAAATGGTCAACTTTTAGGGCAAGACAAAAAATTTCTCACTGAGATCTTTCATTATAAATTCTATCTTCACTCATCAACTTTTAAAAGCTCTTTAGGATTGGAGTGTCAATGATGGTCTATTAATAAATATACACATATAGTATATCAAACTCAGTTTTGAATCTTTGTATAAAAAAAAAGAACACGTAAGATCATTCTTATATCTTTCTCTCAGAAAATACTAGGTAATTTACCCGCGCTTCGTGCATGCATAAATAATCTTTCTATGCTTTAGAACAACCTTTTCAATAATCGACTATTATAACAAAGAAGAGAAAAGTAAATTTTAGAAGGTTTCAAGAACATTTCAACAAAAATTTAATGATTTGACTGTCACGAACAGTGAGAACCCCCTAAACGTAACCGGCGTTGTCGTCCTCGAAGAGGACTTAGACTAGCCCTTAACATTCGTCATTACATGTCATAGGTCAAAAATGCGAAAAATTTAAAACTTTTACATAGTGAAGTATACTTAGACTTCTCACATATTATATAGGGAGTTTATATAGACTCCTCGTTTAGGAAGTATACATAAACTTCTTGTTTAGTATAAACAAAGTATATAAGAGTCTAATATCTTGTTTCACATATAAACCATCTAAAAAGGAGTACAACATTGGACATAGCCATTACAAGTACAATATGCCCTTATAGGCTCACATCATTAGTTTCAAATGATAAAGGAAGGAAACAAATGTCTGTAGAGATAACAATCCTACTAAGCTAGATATGTGACACGAATCATTGAGCACTCACCAATCAACTTGGGAAAGATGTCCAGATCTTCTTGCAAATGAGCCTCAAAGCACTTCAACGGCCCGAACCTACATATTTGTAGAAATAGAAGCAATATGAGTTAGTACAACCACTTATACTAAGTATGGATATATGCACACAAGCCATTTGAAGACATACATAATAGGAACCATTTATTTAGAAACATGCTAAGTCATTTTGAAAGCCTGACACAAGAGATAATATACAAGACAAGGATCATAACAACACAAGACATATTCATAAACAAGGACAACCTCATTATAACGTCATATCAACATTTCATGTTCATTAGTTCCTACCATAAACATACAAGAACCTTACCAACAATCCAATCCCAAGCCTACAAGTACAATGCTCATGTGAAGCCCCATAACCCCACATAATCAAGTAAACAAGAAAAGAGATCATAAATAATGCCTTGCTTCATATACATACCATCATCTGTACTCATCATCGCATATAGCAATTTAGACCAATATCATGTTCATCAATGTAACCAATATCATATAAGAGAAACATCATATAGAGTCAACATATATACTTATCATGACATCATAAGTGCATAATAACATAATAACAACCTCCTAGGACTTCCCTTAAGGCCTACTTGTGCAACATATAGGTAGAGTCCCATACCCCTGCCTACACTAAGTAGAACCCCTTAAGTCACTCTAGTTAGTGTTTAACTTTATTACATCATTCAGTCGTTTTGCTTTCGGGAACAATCTCCTTAACCGACAATAGACCATGTGAGCTAAACATCGAATCCGATATCATGAAACTCTACACCGAAAGAAGGTGCTCTACTTGCCAAGATAGAACTCAAACATGAACATACAATTCTAGGTGGATCCACTAGCTAGTATTCGTATGGTGGCAACATATTTAAGAAACAAGGAGATATGTCTTGAACCCTCTACATGTCCATTAGCATTGGAGTCCTCACTCATGAAACCGTTGGTGAATCTCCCTTCCAGTAGGGAGTCAACACCTGTCATTGTCAAGTTCACTCGGTGATAAGGTAAAATCCTTTCTGAAATGTCTTTAAGCGTTTCTTAATCATCATATATTAGTATATGCCATAGGAGACTAACCCTTTGTATATCATAATAATTAGCTCATTAGGTATTGCATGAGAATTTCCTTTCATAACAACCCTTCATTTGTGAGATCAACACATCATAGTCATATCATAGTAAGGCACACAAGTGATTCATATTCAACCTTGTATCATCATACCTTTATGATCTCACAATTAAAATAGTCAAGACATTTTATCTCATTAATCATATCAGCATCTTCTTAATCTAATCACATATAACACTTCAATTGAATGCCATCATCAAGAATAAACCATCATTATTGAAGTAGAGAGCTCATAGTCACAACAAGTCTTACCAATAGCTTCCAAGACCTTCTTCAAGATCTTACCGTCAAGTCATCACAATTGTCCAATGATCCGTTCATCATCATCATAATATAATAAGTTAAACAATAACATAAACAATTCACACAACCCTAATCATCTACAAGTCCAATTCATAACTAGGGTTAGGGGAAAGGGTTCAATCATGAACTATTCAAGAACTAAATCCAATACCATCAATACATTACCATAGGCAGTCCATGAATGAAATAGAATAATTAAAACAAGTCTACAATCAATACAATCATCAATTCCCATCAATTCATAAGCAAGATCCAAGATTTGGAGAAATTGGGGGAAGGACATGAGCCACACGAAATTCTAATTAATCAAGATCAATTACTCAACAATATACACTTAATTATACATAGGTAATCACAATTCGTCACAATTAATCATCAATATCAAGTTTGGAAGAAAACCCTTGGAATTGGATGATTTTGAAATCAACATTGAATGGACCTCTTGGGGAATGGAATCCCAAGAGTGAAAGAATTCATCCCTTATAGAGATTTAATCCATTAAATTTGAGTAGAAACTTGGGGAATTTGGTCTTCTTCTTCAAGCTTCTTGGTTTCTTTAATAGAGGTTGAATAGAGAGAGAAAGTAGAGAGAGGTAAGAGATTTAGGGTTTTGATTTTGGGGATTTGATTTGAGTGAGTGAATATGAGGTAAAACTGATTTAAAATCAATATATAACCCTCTCCTAAAATATCCAAAAGATCCTTCACTTAAGTTGACCTTTTATTGAAATCAAACTTGAATTCCAAATTTCATATTTTCGTCGGGAAAAAAGTTCGCGTCGCAGAGCTGTTCCCGCAAGCTTTCTAAAATTAATTTTTGAGACAGTGGATTCCGCTACGTGTCCGTGGTGAATACCATGATTTTTGGTCCATGGTAAACCATGTCTGTGACACGGACTGATTTCATCACAATGTAATTTCATGCTGCCTTGGGCAACTTCTTTGGCCAAAGGTGGGGTCCCTTCAAGGACCCCTAGGGCGGTCCTTGGGGGGTCATACTTGGATGTTTTGACCCTTTATACATGGTTTTACCTGTATTTTTAGAATTTTAAGACTTTAGACAACACACCTAATCCTTCACAAGATCTAAGAACAGTACTAGTTTGGTTGCACTAGTTTCCGAACATCATGGTCGTTTCTTGGCGTTTTGGCTCTAACAATTCCTACTTAGTTTCAGTACATTTATAAACATTGTTTTATGTCTTAGTTCATCATGTGAGTCTCTAGACTAAGTTATGAACTTTCTGAGTGTTACATTGACATTATCACATATCTCAAGAATTTTAAATATATAATGAATGATTAAAAATATCTTGGTATCTAATTATTTTTATGTTTTACATAATTTATCATAATATATGTACTAATATAATTGTCTTGTAAAAATTGAGTGATATTTTTATGTAGCAATGATGCATAATTGTTTTTATTTTGTTGTACATGAAATATATAGAATCTTATAATCCTATGGTTAGAAGACCGTTAAAGATATACACCACAACAACATAAATAATTTTTATAGAGAAAATTTACTTGTCTAAGTCAAACATTCAATACTTTTCTTTATTGTTACTTTGTTACACTAACAAAATTTATAGAAAGAGAAAAATAAATTTGAAACAACAGAAAAATAATATTGTTGACCCTTTTAGAAATTCATTCTTCATTAAACTGCTACTTTGAAGGCCATTTTAAATGATTAATCACTGCAATTTTACAACTTTTTCATAAATATGTACATATAATTGTTGCAGTATGAAAGTACATGTAGATCAAAAGGTTGGATTGTAGACTCATGTTAAAGAAATATTCTTGAACATGAAAAAAATTAAAGATGGGTCTAACCTATATAACTCAAATGCTCAGCAATGACTTGGAATATGAAGGCCAACAAATCTATGTTATAGATATATATTTGTAGCATCATATATTACATTTATTTATAGTATGTTTGCTTTCATATTTTTCAAACTAAGCTTTCCGAAAATAGTCATAAATCACACAAAAAATATTTAGAAGAGTTGAATCAAAAGAAAAAAAAGAAAAACATTAAAAGGATGAACTTTGTCAAAGTGAGATCATATACAATGCATCAATCAACTTTCAATCTTTTAAATACCATAATACCCACTGATAAGATTTAATAAAAATAGATACTTTACAATATAAAAGACAAAAAGGCATGCAAAGCTATTAAATCTCAAATGATTTTTTAATGAACAAAAAATTCCATCCTTGTATGTGAATGAATGACGTTGATGATAAAGAAATTAGAGATTTGTGGAGATTATTTTATAGTACCTTCAACGATTCACTAGAGAAAACTTATCCGAATAGTCAATTAATACTTGTTATTTAATCTGCACTGAAAATACTTATAACAATAAATATACATAAATATAAACAACAAAGTTTAAAAATATTTACTAAAAACAATAATTAATGATATAAACATAAATTAATGCCTGTAAAAAGCATATTAAGATCTATATCAATAGAATGAAACAAAATAAAAAACTCAGGTCCACCGACTGTACAGTGTCACCTAAGGGAATTATTCCCCTCTAGTACACGAGGTTTAAGGGAATAAAATCTCACGACAGAAATTTTATTCACCAGTGTAGTAATAAGAAATGATGGTGTCAATGAGTCATTCAACAGAGCATAGTTCACAATAATTATTCTGTCCAGAAGAAGAAGAGGTTCAGATTTTTCGTTGTTTTATAATAAGAGAAAATTATTCTATTTATAGACAACAAAAGGGTAGTGTGAACAAATGCTTATTGTGTCTTATCGGAAAGGTCAATGCTCTTTGAAAAAGTTATAGTCCTTTAGAAAGATTACAATCTTTTAAAATGGTCACAACTTGTAATAAAATTCGCAACTTTTTCTAAAAGTCACAACTTTTCATAAAAAAAAAAGGCTAGTTTTGGGAATAAAATATATTAAAAGGGGATTCTGGTTTGTGGGGGCACCATGTAGGCGGGCTTAGGGTTCTCTTTTATATAAATATATGATATGATTCACACTTAGATTATTATACAACATATGTTCTAATAATTTCAATCCATATAAGAATTCTTGAAGTTGTATCAAACAATTTTTTTCTTTTAAATTTTTATATGTTCGAGGCACTTTGAGTGCTTCAAAGATTTTCATAAAAATATTGTGGTTCAATGAGCAACATAAATACGTTGTAACAATATATATTTGATATATTTCAATTTTTCATGAATTGTTAAATTTATTAGATATTCGAAAGTAATTACATCTACCACAAGAGAATTTGTCTTCTAAAAATAAATGTCAGGCCTTTGCAAAATTTTATGCACAAATCATGTTTTATATCTTACGATATTACCATTTTCATTGCGTTTTCATATAAAAACCAATGTGTACCGGATGTATGTGGTTTTTTAACACTCTTGATGCTTAAAATTTAAATTGATTTAAGTTCTTTTGTCTTTTTTAGTACAATAGTTAGGAACACGTGCACTGCACGTGTGAGCCATGTTTAGTTTTATCATTCTCTGTGGAGAGACATTTGTAAAGACGTATTGTCATGAGTGGGTGCATTATTTTTAATGTAGTAGAAACACAATTGTGCTAATTAGTCCTCTAGTGATTGCATGAGCTATTAGTGATCTCGTATAGTGAAAAAAATTTCACTTCTGCATTTAATAATAAGTAGTAACGACCACATGAAATTAATATGACGTGTCAAAACAGAAGTATGAAAGCACTGTTAATTATTATGAATAATCATAATAAAACACTAGAATGGAATATAATATCAAGAGAGATCATAATAGTACTCAACGAACTAGTCTAAACATTATATTAACGCATTGAAGAGTATAAGTCGTTGAAGAATCCATTATGTTTGCATAAGTGTGTCTGCATCTTCTAAATATGAGATTTGAAGCAATGTAATGTTGTTAGTATCCAAGATTTGTAAATAGTAAATTATCTTTGTTAGAATGTCCATATATGTATATGGAGTTATCTTACCTAAAACTTCCTTATAGATGATGTTGTTTATGTATGTTCCTTTTTGACATTTGGATTACTATGTCAGGACAAGTACTTTTGTTGTGGACATAGATATCCATCTTGAAAGTGCCACGTACAATTGACCATGTGAGAAAACATGTTGGGACAAATACAAACCAACATTTTGAATTGTTTGACCTTGGACTTTATTTATAGTCATTGAAAAACAAAGGTTTACCAAAAATTGCTTTCAGATGAATTTAAATGTATATCATTCATATTTTGGTGGTGATACTTGAAATCTAGGAAGAAACACATGCTTCATTGCAGAATGACCACTTGATATTTCCACATGTAGAAAATTTTGGGAGAAGCCTCGACATATCATTCGTGTGCCATTGCATAAGCCACTTGAAGGATCTAAATTCCTTAGCAGCATGATTAGTGCATTTTCCTTCAATTCTAACATGTATTTAATAAGATATGTCAAAATATATCAAATTTGATACTTGTTACTACCTATTCATGATTGTAACTTGTAATGTATTATCTTCAATACCTATGTGGCGAGCGACCGTATGTTAAATCATTTACATATTCTTCTTGGTAATAATTGTTGGTGTCATCTTCTGCTGAGGCAAAGCTATTGAAATTTTGCTTTCACCTGGGAACAAAGATATTAACTTGTCATTAAGTTTATCCACATGGTTATTTTTGCTTTCTCAAATATCTCTTTCAATGACATATTTTCCCATAATAACATTTCTTGTAGGTTTGGAAATATATCTTTTATTATGGATCCTTCTGGAATTCCATCCAGGAATGATTGATAGTCAACTGTTCAGGGAGAAGGATTATGTTGTCTCTTGTTATTAGTTCATCTCTGTTACCTACGCGAAGTAAGAATTCACAAAAATATTGGATGTGTTCCTGCTCTCATATTTTTTGTAAATTGAATCTTCTTCATCAAAGGGCAGAGATATGATTTCACCAAGCTTGCATGTTCTGCTATAGTTTATTTTTGAACTACCGGTAACACCTGTCAAAAATCTCCTCCAAAAACCATGACTTTTCCACCAAATGGTTTATCGATGCCCATTATGTATCTGAAAATCCTATTGATTGTTTCTATTGTTGGTCGTTTGGCCATAGGTGATTCATCCCATATAATCCTTTTTGCTTTTCTAATCAATTTGAGTTGATTCATTTATTTGAAGGGGAATATTAAACCTCGTGTGTGTTGTACGTACTTCTGGTAAGATCGAGGCTGCTACGCCACTTGTTGCTGTTGCAAGAACTATCATACCTCTTGATCTAACATTGGAAAGCAATGCAGGGTATTCGTATATTTTCCCAGTTCCCCCTGGTCTATCCACAAAGAATATTTCAATTGTTTCAACATTAATTGCTTGCATTATTTTAGTGAAAACATGATCTTGTTCTAAATTTAATTGTGACTATGCATCAAAATCTTCTGTAAGTAACTGCACAAACATTTCTATATTTATTTCTCTACATTCTGATGGACCAACTTTGAGCAACTTGTGATCTAGTTGAGAAACGTCATATATGTTTATGTTCTTGCCCATACTTTGCAAACAATTGTTAATATTATTTAGGGAGACTGTAGTATAGTATTGTGTGAGTTTCCATATAGCCTATTGAAGTCCTCGGACATATCCGTTGGGTTACAATGTACCTAAATTATAGGATATCGACTTCGGAGAGTTGATGACATTTTGAAGATAACAACCTCTCTTAAAAATTCTGATATGTTGTTGTCGGACTCGAGTAACCCACTCTCTTTGGTTGTTTCTTTGAAGGTATGACATTGCTTGCCATTGACTGTGGGTAAGTCATTGAATGACTATGGTCCTCTTACATGATTTAGTAATAACCACTCATAATACCTTTCTCCCTCTCGAGGATTAGCTGTAAAATTTAATCAATATGTACTAATTAATAAATTTAACAATTATTGATGTGTATGGAGTTATAGTTTACTACATCTGGCTTACCAATTGAAATTCGACCAATTACAGATCTTGTTTTCTTATTTGTCCAAGTTTTTAATTTTGAATTCCAAACATAATACTTTGGGAATTCTCCGAAAAGGTATGCTTGTTCTTTAGTGTCAATTGAGCACACTCTAAAATACTCGGTCAACATTGTCTGCTTGACACCATTCTAGGCGATAACATTTTGTAAATATTGGTTTTTCCAGTGAATCACTGTGACCTTGTTTAGAGTTAGTTTTTGTATTTAGACTATTATTTTGCAAACCAAGATAGTATTTTGCAGCATCAAACAATGTAATCCTTAGAAATTGATCCTCAGTAGTGACATCAATCTTTAACAAATATCTAAAACAATTTGGAAGATTCGATCACTATGACGGTAATTATTTATAGAGATATGGTAAACTCATTTCAATAGTTAATCATTAATTTTTCATGTATCTGGGGGACTAAGAAATATTTGTTGTTAGTTGTTTGTGTTGTTTACCTCGCCTCATAATCAATATCTTCAGTCCTCCAATAAGTACAAGTTGCACTATTTATAATACTAACTCGCCTGTAGCATTTCTTGAAAGAATGATATCATGGGTCAGTGTTATTGTCAATGCCAAAAATTGTAGAATTGAACTTATAGTACATGTCCTATACGTAAATTAGGTAAATCACTTAATTACATTTGAAACATATAATTTGAGTACATGATGGGTGTTGTATAGGAAAGTACCTTCACAATGGCAAGTGAACAATTTAAAATATTAGTAATTTTAACTTGGCGAGTTGTTTGCATTAGTCTGCTTGGCATAAGACTTTAAGTCAATCATTTGTGCCTTCATGTTGTCATTCATGAAATTTTTAAGTAATGAAAAAAAATATTAATGACATAGCATGTGGGTAGTCTCTGAACAAGTGTGAAGAAACATGTATTAACTTACCATTCTTGGAGATTGTTCGCTTTTTCAACTTGTGGATTTATTAGCAAACTACTAACAGGATTCGTTGAAAGGATAAAATCCCCTATTTTGACAGGATTAATTAATTCAATGATACTTTGATGTAGTTTGAAAGTTGACTCAAATATATCAAGTGTGTAGATTTATACCTTGGTAAATGGATGATTTGACATCACAAAAGGAAAGCACCGATTCGTCACTTTCAAAGCTCTGTAACATTTTACCTTCGATTTAAGTAAAGTCTCCCATAAATTCATGACTTCTAGATCATACCTATATAGGTCAAAAAAAATATTTTTATGATAAATGTTTATTAACGTGAAATATTTATATGTAGGATGCATAGAAAGTGTATGTTACCTTTCATTTGTAACAATTACTTTGCGTCTAATGCTTCGTCCTTCTTTGGTTAGGTTTTTACTTTGAGTAAAATTCATATCACATACATATAAAATAATGTGTTACAAAATACCGATTTATTTTATGTACGGAACAAACAACAAACATTTAGTAAAATTTAGCGACCAAACTCCCGTTAGTGAGTTTTTAAGCTTCATCAAATAAAATAAATCTATTCGAAAATTGTTCAGTATTATATTGGCTTTTTTCCTCAACGACATCTGTGTTCTTCATAAATTCTAGTTCGAGGTCCTTATGCACAAATAAGAAGTTTGGTTTAGCTCTATTTAATTTTGAATTTATAATATTGAAAATGCATAAGTACCCCCCTAACCTATGCCCAAAATTGCAGAGACACACTTATACTATACTAAGGTCCTAATACTCCGTAGATTTATTTTATAAATAATTTTCTAACCCCATTCGGCCTACGTTACACTAACTTGAAAAAAATGTCAACACATGTTGGGCCTACAAGATAGTGCCACGTAGGCAAAAAAGGGTAGAAAATTAGTTATAAAATAAGTCCAGGAGGATAATAGGACCTTAGTATAGTATAACTGTGTTTCTGAGATTTTGGGCATATGAAGTGTTTTAACATCAGTTTTTTTAATAAGGTGCTTATGAACAACAACAATTAGGAAACTAATCAATTTACTCAGAAGAGAAGAAATAAATTTTTCATGTGTGAATTTAGGCAATATTTTGTTTTGTGTGAATTTTGTACGACCTTGTAAAGTTCCATCTTTGTTAAAAAAAAACAGCTACTGATCACATGTACAAGAGAGTTTGCAGAGAAGATCCTTCTTCAACTCTCTCTCTCTCTCCCTTCGCTCCAAGAAAAAGTGTGAAAAAAGAAACAAATGAAACTGTTGAAATTCTAGTGGTGAGCATGAGGTAGGACTTCCGTTATAGTCCTTAATCAGGACTTATGCAAATTCTGAAAATTTATTAACAACTGTTTGACTTAGAAAGAGTAAAGGAAAAAAAGACTTATACATGTTCCTTTTGTGTCATAGAACAAAGTAATAAGAAGAATTATCCATTCCATTATCTTTAGTGGCACGACTTAAGCTCATTTATTTTATTAGTTTCTCTCATCTACACTGAGAAACTCTATGAAGAATTGCAATTTCAAATTGCATCACTTTCTGTTTCTCAAGTATATGACGCTTAAGAATTGTTACTTGCAATAGCGTACGCTATCACTGAACTTCAAAGTAACGCAGGCTAGAAGGATAAGTTCTTATGTTTTTCTTGTTTGTCACCACAAAAACAACACTGTTACTGTCGGTTTTCGGAATTGTTTGTAAATGTCTTGGCATATGACAGTGCTCGGAAGATGGCTTCCATTAATCTTTACTTAGGTCAGAGAAAGAGCATCCCTCTGTTGAACATCGAAAAGGATATATCAATTAGCATTGAAACAGAGCAAAAGCAAAGCGGTCATATAAGATTATCTAAAAGCTATCAAGTAAAACTGATCGCAATTTGCGAGGAAACTAAGATAGTATATATATTTCGATTAGCATCAAAGCAGAGCAGAAGCAAAGTGTCAAGGTTAGGAAAGTAGATTAACCTTAAGAAAATGCCCTTGCCTATTGTCCCCTACAACAAAGTAAAACGCCTGTAGTGTTTAAAAACCACAAAACAACATACATACGTTAATGATAAAATTAAAAAAAATGGTCGAGAAGATAAAAAGGAACTGAAGACTGCATAAACTCCAATATATGTTTTCCATCACATGTTATTCATATCATCATGGATAAAACATTCTATTGATAGGACGTGCCACGGTCGGGATGACACTCAGTTTGGTACCTGTTATCGACTATCTTATTTGTTTGTGCACATTACATGGACCAAAATCATCTATCAAATGTCAATTCATAGACCATAAATATCTTGTTTTAACATCGGATGCAAATTCATTTATGAGTGTCCTTGATAAAATATATCTACACAAAGAACTATGCATGAAGAGATTAAGAATTAATGCAATGGAACAATTCCGGAAGATTTCGATTACTAAATTGCACCACAACCAATGAGTAAATTATTGCTAGAATTTTGTTTGAGTAGAGAGGCATGTGTAATTGCTCCATTAATTTGATCAAAAGAACACTCTGTTATCTACCTTGTTAGAGATTTCATGTCAAATCCTAGTCTGTATCTTAATTTTTTTAATTGGATGGGGTTCTTAATGAAATTTAATGATATACAATAAGCTTCTTGATGAGATCTACATCTTTTAATGAACTTGAGAAGTAATTCAAACAGATACTGGATCAACATGATCAAGTTAAGGTGGTCGTGTCATAGTTAGTAGGACTTTTAACTAAAGATAATTTGTTAATCCGGTTGACATTACATTCAATTGGTTACTCTAGGAGAATGATAATTTGTTCCTGACAGAAACTAAAAGCTATCCACTGAATGTGATTATAATGTGCGAGTTCATATAACACCATCTAAAAGCTATAAAGTAAGACAGATCGCAATGTGAGAGAAAACTAAGGGCGTACATACATTTTCAATTAGCAGCAAAACAGAGGTAAAACAAAGCGCCAAGGTTAGGAAAGTAGATTAACCTTTTGAAAGCGCTTTCGCCTATTGTCCCCTACAGCAAAGTAAAACACCTGCAATGTTTAATAACAATAAAACTACATTTAAAAGACTAAAAAAAACAGTCGAGATGATAAAAAGGAACTAAAAACTGCATAAACTCCAATATATGTTTTCCATCACAGGTTTTTCATAACATCCCGAATAAAACTTTCTACTGGAGAAGTATGCATACTTTCACTTAAATGACAAAACAATAACAATCCACATATAATGACATAACAGAGAATAAATCATGACATTATTTCCCAATAAACAATGGATGATGTGCAAGCTTGGGATGACTCAACATGGTGATGGAAAAAAATACATGGAACTGGACTAGTCTAAGGATTATCATCATTACGACCGGAATGCGCATTGGACTCTTTGATTGTCCTGTCCTTCTTTCATGATCATAGTTATGTTGACTTTTGGACATAAATATTATGCAACAAAAATAGAGCAGGAACAATATGTACCTTATAATGATGTATTTTATTTAGGCACAAAAAGAAAGAAACAAAGCTTTAATGGACAATAACATGTTGCTGGACACATTTATACAGAGGCTGGACACATTACTTAATGGATAATTTAAGTAATGGAACTTGAGCGTTGCAGGGATGGTTGAGCAGCACGACTGTTACAATGATGGCGAGGGACGTTGAACATCAGGCATCCATTTCTTAAAGTTAAATTAGGGCTGACAACAATTTCAATTTATTGTAAATTTAATTTATACTAAATTAGTATTTAACTAATATTTTTAACAAATTAATATTTAAGAAATATTGTAGGTTTGAAATGGTAAATAAACTTTGGGGTTAGAAGGTTCCTCATAATAATATATGATATGATATGGTGATGATTTTTTATATGTTTTCTAGATACTTTATCGGTAAAAATATTTTGATAGCTAAGTACATAAAATAATAAATTCTTCAATCATTTTCATCGTTACAATAATCAACCCCTATGTCTAGATGCATCGCTCCTCTCCCAAAATTTTCATTTTTTCTGCCCTCATGGTCTCCTTGATTTTTACTTCGATTGCGCTGCGGCTGTGTCTATCATTACCGCCTCCAGTTGTTGTAACTACGACCCTAAAATCCATAATACTGGTATACCTACCGAGACATGAGGACATTCTCTTTTAAAGTGACCCATCTTACAATAGTTGAAGCATCCTTGGTCAACTAAAAACTTGTTTGTTGACAAATAGGAAGTTCCTCAGTCTCTCGAAAAAATAATCACCATAAGTTTTTTTTATATAATTATATGGGAAAATACACAAGTACCCCCTCAACCTATGCCCGAAATCTCAGAGACACACTTATACTATACTAAGATCCTATTACCCCCCTGAACTTATTTTATAAGTAATTTCTACCCCTTTCCGGCCTACGTGGCACTAGGTTGAAGAAAAAAGTCAACCAGCGTTGGCCCCACAAAATAATGCCATGTAGGCCAAAAAGGGGCAGAAAATTACTTATAAAATAAGTTCAGGGGGGTAATAGGACCTTAGTATAGTATAAGTGTGTCTCTGAAATTTCGCGCATAGGTTGAGGAGGTACTTGGGCATTATCCCTAATTATATCAAATGCTTATATTTAAACTAGTAATACTGGATGATATAACATGCAGTCAATGGGTTCAACTGATCTTAATACCTTCAACGTGAAATATAACTCTCTCTTTCTCTTTATATATATTTATATATATTACTATGAGTGGAAAGCTTAAAAATCCAAAGTTGAATTGCCATTAATAACTTTTTAAATAATAGATCATATCATATTATTATATTACACTTACTCGAATTAATAACTTAATAAGGACCAAATTTATCTTTGAAAATTCAATTTATCGTCCTTCATTATTGATATGTTGGATGCACTAACTAACTATTTAACATCCTCGGCGGAATAATGAAAGCATTCACAATTGATGCACATTCATGCATTGAAATGAATATTTTAAAAAAATAGAGAAATAGTGATTCAGGCTTTTAAGTTACCTACTGTTATTATGCGCTTTAAACTGTTGTCATTATTAAAAAGAACTTATGTTAAGGGTTAGGTTAAAGAAATCAAAAGGTCATCTGATCACATAATTTGTAACTTATTTATCTTTCATTAGAAAAACTCCATTTTCCTATGTTATATATCCTCCTTTTTATGTAGTCATGTTACCTCCATAATTTTTATATGAGTTTGTTATGCTCAATGTTTTATTTATCTTTATTTGAACTATCTAAATTATTGAATATTTCAAGTACTAATGAATTTTGTTAAACTAGATTTTTTATGCAAATACAATTAAGAAATGATGCTAATATTTCATAGTGATGATGCAGTAAGTGAACCAACACAATTAAACTGTTTAAGTGGTATTAATTTTCAGGTAATAAATTTTCACGACCCAGACTGTCGTGATTAGCAGCCACACTAACCATCCGGTGGGAGAACCATTAATACTAATTACCAATTTCAAGAACTAAATATTTAAAGATTCGAAACAGATTTAAATGCAGAAATAAAGTTGAGTTCGTCATAAAATCGAAAAGTCTGAAAAATAATTACTAACACATTGCGGAAAACACCCCTAGAATTTTAAAGTGAATGCACCAAAACTCTAACAAAATGATAAGTCTTAATAAAAAGAGGTACAACCCCGAAATCTAAAACAACTGATCATCTAAAGTACTAATCTAAGTCCGAATAAGATGAACTGAACGAAAGGAGAACTCATGGAAGCTTGGAAGAATTTGATCACCCTTGAATTCGATTTGATCACTAATCTCCTAGATGAGGTTGTCAGTAGACGCCTGAATATGTCATGTACTACATAAAGAAAGAGCAAGTGTAGTATCAGTTTACAACCACAGAGCACTGGTAAGATCACGTGTCTATCCTAGTAAGTGAAACATATAAAAAGCAGTCACAACATAGTAAACACACATATACCGAACATATACAATATCGATTATCATTCAAGGAGAAATGTATCATTTCACAATTTCAATAATACGCAGACATGACAAGTCAATGTTCCTCTCATGGAACCATAATCAAACTGTCATAGTGTCGGATGGTGACACCTGATCCAAGTTAGTGTGTCGGAACGTGACACATGTTTCAATGTGTATGTCGGTACGTGACATCCAATCCCTTTTAGTGTGTGTTGGAACATAACACTCGATCCATTCAACAAGTCACAATCAAAATCAAAATCACAATGTACATTCTCATAATTGTACAATCAAGTGTTAATTCATGGAATACAATAATTCGTACATATTAATTGGCATTTAATGATCAATAGTGCAACATTCACATACATATATGCATTAAAATGACGCGAATTTTAACATACATCACACAAACATGAAATAAAACCATTACCTACTTGGAAACCAACCTTAAATATCCTAAGGCACTTGGATATTCCCTTTCAGGTTCTTTCCGCTTGTTCTAGTGTAAAAACAATCAATTCAATGTAAAAATCAATAATTAAGGTCTAATTATTCGGATTATGGAAACCCCACCAAACCCATTATCCTATGGTACATATAGGGCTTTTTACCATCACCCAATTCAGTTCAAAACCCTCCTTTAATAGTAAATAATCAAGTATCTATATTTAACGAATCGAAAAATGGATCAAAGGAGTAAAATCCTTACGTTTACTACTATAAGAGGTGGCAAAATGTAAAAAACATGCCCTGGTTCATCTCTTCGCTATAAGGAACTAAAATTGAAGGATAATGACATTTTTAAGGTTTAATTTCAACTAATTCTTAAGCGAGCCGCACGGCGGACCCTATCCCTCCAGAATGTCCCCGACCTGGACGGAATAATCCCTCCCTAGTTCCTTAAACATAAATAGAGAGTCAAGTTTGGAGTTTCAAGCCCCCTATTCACAATACACCTTCAACGCATGACACTTTGAAACTATCCATTCACTTTAAGATTTTTCAAGAGTTCTACTCACCCAAATTCGATTCTGTAAAGTCGTATGGGTTTGTTAATGTCTTATATATATACTGGTGTGAACAATTTAAGAATTAAATCTCTCATTAGTTAAGTTATCTCTTTAGACCTCACTGACTCCAATTTCTTCTTAATCTGGACTAGGCTAGGAATTTTCAAGTCACAAAAAGTTTCCTGATCCAAAATGTTTCCCCAATGGCATTTTCTATAACGATGAAACAAGTCGTTACAACTGATATCGGTCTACCAATCACTAGTCCCTGAGTGACAAACTAGGAAAAATAGGCTAAAGTATGGTTAGAGTAGCACTTGAATCGTCGAACAACGAGGATACTTGTCATGCATGTCCTTCTCGGTTTTCCCAGTAGCTTTCTAAATTGGACGATGCTTCCATTGAACATTCACAGAATTAATCTACTTGGTCCTCAACCTCCGGACATCACGATCGAGAATTGCAACTAGTTTCTCTTTATACTGAATGTCTTTTTCTAGCAATATGGAGTCCCACTCTATGATGAAATCCTCGTCTCCATAGTACCTCTTAAATTTGGACACAGGAAACACTATATATACTCCAGATATGCTAGGTGGTAAAACAAATCTGTAAGCCACTGGCCCTTCACAATCAAGAATCTCAAATGGTCCGATGTATCGCAGATTAAGCTTTCCCTTCTTGCTGAATCCTATCCTTTAACGGGTGACACTTTAAGAAGAACCTTCTCATCGCTTGGAAATTCCATGCCCCTTAACTTATGGTTGGCATATTTCTTTTGTTGACTTTGGGATACTAAAAGCTTAGCTTGGATCCTTCTTACCTTATCCTGGGTATCCTTTACTAAGTCAACCCCCAAAGATTTAACATCTCCAGCCTCAAACCATCCTAGAATGATCTACATCCCCTCCCATAGAGTGACTCAAATGGTGTCATATCAATGTTGGAGTGGTAATTATTTATATAGGAGAATTCTTACAACGGTAGTAACTTATCCCAATACCTTCAAAAGTAAATCAAACATGCCCTCAACATATTTTCCAGCACTTGAATAGTCCTCTCTCACTATTCGTCTATCCATATATGGATGAAACGTTGTACTAAAAGTGAGTGATGTGCCCAATTCATCATGTAATTTCCTCCAAACATGAAGGTGAACTACGTTCCATGGTCTGAGATGATAGATAGAGGCACCCTGTGCCGCCTCACTATCTTTTTCACATAAACCTTAGCCAATTGTTGAGAATGATAATCTATTTTGACCAGAATAAAATGGGTTGACATTCAACTATGTTTTGGTATTTATCCACAGACACAACTATGTCATTCTTCGTGCTAGGCCATCAATAAAGTCGCTACAAGTCTCGGTTTATCTTGGTAACACCTAAATGAATGGAATACTGTAAACCATGGGATCTTGTCAATCATTTCTTAATAATGTCATATCCTCTATGAACACAAATCCTTCCTTTAAAGCAGAGCATCTAAAGTCGCATCTTGTATCTTACCAAACACCGTATTCTTTTTCAGCTCACTTAAATTCTCATTCTCAAATTGATTGACTTTGATCTTCTCAATGACCATGGCCCTTACTTTAATGCTAGCTTACACTACACCTTTCTATAAGATGTGTGAATGTATGAACTCAGATTCCAAGGTTTAAATTTCCTTAGACAAAGGTCTCTTGGATACACTAAAGCAAGCTAGACTACCCAAACTCATCTCCTTCTAAACTAGTGTGTCTTCCACTACATTAGCCTTACCCGAATGGTAATGGATGGTCGCATCATAATCCTTGAGTAACTCCATCAACATTCGATGTCTCAAATTCAAATCATTTTGAGTGAATACATGTTGTAATCTACGATGATAGGTAAACACATCACACTTGACACCATAGAAGTAATTCTATCAGATCTTAAGAGCAAATACTACCGCTGCCTACTCTAAATCATATGTTGGATAATTCCTCTCATGCACTTCAACTGCAACAATGTCTAAGCTATAACATTCTTATCCTGCATTAACATAACACCCTGCCACATCCGGGGAGCACCCTCTAGACATAACCGGTGTCGTCGTCCTCGGAGAGGACTAAGACTAACCTCTTAGCATTTGTCATTACATATTACAGGTTAAATTGTGGAAAAATTTAAAACTTTTTCATATACATATCTTGTGAGGTCTACAGAGCTCTCTCTTACACATCATATATACATAGGGAGTTTACATAGACTCCTCGCATATAAAACATTACACAGGCTTCTACTTTTAATTCACATACATAATATATAAAGATATTGTAATAGGAAATATTTCACAGTTAAACCATCTAGATTGAGTACAATGTTCGGGCATAGCCCATACTTTATTACAACAAAAGCCACATATAGGCATATACAATAATAGTCTTCAAATGAAAGAGAAAGAACTAAACTGTCTTTAAGACTAAAACAATATCCAATAGCTAGATAGTGGCATCGTCCTCGGAAGGTGAGGACTTACAAAACTTGGAGAATGAGAGTCTAAGTTATCTTCCAATGTCCCTCTAAAATCTCAACGGCCTGAACCTACGTAATTGTAGAAACATAGAAATAGGGTTAGTACACACTTGTACTAAGTATGGAACCATGCACATAAAACATTTGAAATCATGCTGAAAGGGACATTTGTTCAAAACCATGCCAAGTTACTTTGAAAAACCTTATGCAAAATCAAGAACCCATATAAGCCAATAATCACATATTCTTTAAGACAAAGCCATATGTAACACAAGACCAACATCATCAAGAATAACCAAGTCAACATGTTTAATAACATCTTTGAGTACATAACAAATACAACTCCAACACCAAGTTATAACAACAAATCATGTATAAGAGTTTAGAACATTACAACATATACAAGACCCTTACTCATAACGCACCATCAATTACACAAGTGCAATGACCAATTAAAGTCCCATAACCTTACTGAACCAAGTAAACGCAACAAAGGATCACAAGCAATGCCTAACATCTCATAACATAACATCAAAAGTATTCATCATCATATTTAGCAATATAGACCAATACCATGTTAATACATGAAACTAACATCATATAGGATCATCAACATGTAAAGTGAACATATACATAACATTTACTTTATAAAATAAAAGAACAACCTTCTAGGACTTCCCTCAAAGCCAACTAGTGCAATGTATAGGTAGAGTCCCATACCCCTACCTAGACTAAGTCAAACCCCTTAAGTCACCCTAGTTAGTGTTCACTTTATTACTTTATTGTACTTTTGGAACTCTTGGCTTAATTGACATAGAACACATTAACTAAATTTGGAATCCGGTGTCATGAAACCCTACATCGAAAGAAGGTGGACTACTTGCCAAGGTAGTACAAAAACATAAACATAGAATTCTAAGAGGATTCACTAGCTAGTATTCCTATGGGGGCAACATAGTTCAATAACTAGGAGATATACTTGGGACCCTCTTTATGCACATAACATTATAGTCTCCAATCTAATGATTATAATAGTGAACTTACCTTCCCACATTGGGAAGGGACACTCCTCACTAATAGTTCACTCGGTGCTAAGCTATAATCCCTTTTTGATATGTTTTTAAGTAATCTTTTAATAATCATAACTTAATTTATGCTATTAGAGACTAACACCTTTTATAGTCATAGTAATTAACTAATTAGAAATAGCATGAGAATATCCTTTCAATATAACCCTCATAGGTGAGATCAACACATTATCATCATCATGTCATAAAAAGGCACATAGGCAATTCATAACCAACCTCATATAATTACATCTTAAGCATAATCTCATACCTTCACATAATCAAGACATTTATATTGAATCATCATACAAACACCTACTTAATACAATCACAAGATATGATTCAATTGAATTTAATCACCAAGTACAAGTCATCACAATTGAAGTAAAGGTTCAAGATCACAAAGTCTTACCAATTCTCCTTCAAAAGCCTTTATCATTGGTCTTACCCTCAACCAATCAAATTTCATCCGTAAATAGGTGTAAAAACATCATTTAATGGTAATTAATACAAGAAATAAGTCTATTACATCAATACTAATCAATTCAACATGAGTACATAACCTAGGATCAGGGAATTTGGGTCAATTCATGATCTATTCCACATACTAGGTTTAATATCAAGAACTACATCAATTAAAAAATAATACATCATAATCTAATAATAATCATAAAAGGAAAACCATAAACAATATAATTTAGAAGATCAAATTCGGATTAGAACGAAACCCATATGAAATCATCTTTTTGAAACCAATTTTTGGAAGAGCCTTTTGGGGAAATGAATCCCAAATGTGAAAGGTTCACATACCTTGTTAATCCTTAAGAACTGATGTAGAAAAGATCTTAATAAATCCCTATAACCTTTAGACCTTGGTCTTCTGTGGAGTCTTCTTTCAGAGAGAGAAAGTAGAGAGAAGGTAAAATAATTTGGGTTTGGGAATTGTGGGTGTTAAGTTTGGTTTAGACTTAGGGTAGTTTATATAGTCATTTAACTAACTTAATTATCAACCTCTTAACCCCTAATTAAAATCCTAACTAATTAAGTAATTAAATGATACCCTCAAAATTTGGATAGTGAAATCTTAGGACTGACATACGAGACCATGACCTACGGTCCGTGGGTCAGCCTACGCCCCTTGCTCCAACCTCCTGCACATCCGTCGATGGTGTCAAAGACTAGTATTTTTGCCACTTTTGGAAAATTGGCTAAGTGTTACGACGGAGGTATCGATGCCCCATCACATAGGCGATGCCCCATCGTTTACCAAGTGTAGGTGCTGCTGTCTTTGACAATTTTTTGGTCAAAATGGAAGGGTCCTCTTCAAGGACCCTTAGGGTGGTCCTTGGGGAGTCTTACCTGAAATTTTCAACCCTAAACATATTCTAATATATGTTTGAAACCTTTCCACCAAATTTCATCAAATTCTGACTCCTAAAACCTCATGAAATTGGCTAAGGCACATTAGCACCTCTTTCACTAGTCTCCGGACGTCATGGACGTTTATTGACTCTAAAACATCCTACATGACTTATAAACACTATTTTTGACCTTAAAACAGTGTTACAAATCTTAGAAACTCGTATGAGGCTCTAGATTAGATCTTGAACTTTCAGAGTGTTACATTATCCCCCCTTTAGGACATTCTTCCCCAATGAACCTAAAATTGTATGTAGGGAAATGATAGACTCAATACTAGCAGTCCAACAACAACATACATAATCAACATGAGTTACAACTCAAATCAACATAACAACATGGCATTTACACATCACAACTCAAAACATCATTTATGACATATAATAGCTCAACATCACAACATGAGGAATTTCCTTCTCAACATCAACCCTGAGCTCAACAACACATAAAGAGTCACTTATGCCAAAAATCATTTCAGAACACATCAACATGCTCAATATAATCTTATCAAGGCAACTGAGCATCTTTCCCATGAAAATTCATTTTAGCAAAAAATTTTAATATTTATGCACATCTTTGTAGAACAAGTCAAATTCAATTTTACTCATTATATTAGTTAATAATAGGAACGACTAACCTTAATTATCAAAAAGATGAGGATAACGAGACTTCATGTCAGCCTCGGCCTCCCATGTTTCTCCCTCAACAAGGTGTTTATTCCATAACACCTTTATGAAATCCACCTCTTTGTTCTTCAACTTATTAACTTTTAGATCAATGATTTACACCGGAACCTCTTCATAGGAGAGATTTTCATCCACTTCTAGACATTTAATAGAAAGAATGGACTCGGGGTCACCAGTGACTTCTTAAGCATGGAGGCATGGAATACTTGATTAACCGAAGCATGCTCACTAGGTAATCTCAACTCGTATGCAACCTTGCCAACCTTTTACAGAATTTCATAGTGACCCACATATCGAGGACTTAACTTCCCTTTCTTGCCAAATCATATCACCCTTTTCATAGGTGAAACTTTCAAATACACCTTATAACCTTCTTCAAATTCAAAGTCCCTTCTCCTATTGTCGAAATAAGACTTTTGTCGTCTATAGGCTGTTTCAATCGATTCCTTATCATATGAACTTTCTCCAAGTTTTATAGATCAATTAGAGACCAAAGAGTGAAGACTCGCCAACTTCAAACCACCTAATCGTAGATCTACATCTCCTACCATACAAAGCTTAAAAAGGAGCAATGGATAAGTCGAATGGTAACTATTGTTATAAGAGAACTCAACCAAAGTCAAGTGATCCCAACTTCCCTTGAAATCAATTACACAAGCTCTAAACATATCCTAAAGAGTTTGAATAGTACACTCCACTTGACCATCCGTTCGGGGATGAAAATCGGTGCTTAACTTCACTTGAGTACCTAATCCTTTTTAGGACCACCTCCAAAATAGAGACGTAAATTGAGCACCTCTATCTGAAATGATGGATAAAGGGATCCCATGAAGACCAAAAATCTCATTGATATAGATCCTTGAATATTCTTTCACCCGAATAAGTAAACTTAGCTGGGATAAAGCGAGCGAATTTCGTCAACCTATCGACGACCACCCATATAGAGTCATTTTGCCTTCGTGTCCCAAGCAAACCCACTCTGAAGTCTATATTAATGTCTTCCCACTTCCAAATGGGAAATTGCATTTCTTGAAGTAAGCCACCAAATTTTTATGCTCGACTTTCACTTGTTGGAAATTTGGATACTTTGCAACAAATTTCGCTATGTCCTTTTTTAAGCCATCGCACCAAAATACTTATCTAAGGTCATGATACATTTTAGTATAACCCAGATGAATCGAATAACGGGAACCATGAGCTTCTCTAGGATTTGGTTTCTCAAATCATCCACATTGGGTACACGCAACCTCTCTTGGTACCTCAGAACACCATCCCCCCTAATGAGAATGACTCATTAAGCTTATCAATAGCCGATTCTTTAAATACATCAATGATGGATAAAGGTGTTGGTTAGACTTCACCTCAACCACAAAAGATGATTCGGAGTTATGATGTACCATAAAACTACCATTAGGAGAATCTTCTAATCGAACACCCAAAAGAGACAACGTATGGACATCTTTCACTAAGTCATTCTTGTTTTCTTCCACATGTGACACATCACCCATGATCATACGACTTAGATCACCCGCAACCATGTTGGCCTTGACGGGGTGGTAGAGAACATTCATGTCGTAATATTTCAACAATTCCAACCACCTTAGTTGTCGGGGATTAAACTATTTTGAGTAAACACATATTGAAGACTTTTGTAATTGCTATACACATCATCATGTACATCATATATATAATTCCTCCATATTTTCAAGGCAAACACCACAGCCTCTAATTCAGGATCATTAGTTGAGTAGTTCTTTTCACGAACCTTAAGTTTCCTAGAAGAAAACACTAATACTTTCCCGTGTTAAATAAGGAAACAATCTAATCCCACTCAGGCTGCAATAAAAATATACCACAAAACCCTTGGTACCCTCCTGTAAAGTCAACATCGGAGTGGTGGTAAGCCTATCTTGCAAGATTTGGAAGCTTCTTTCACAAGCCTCCGACCACTCGAATTTCACATTCTTTTGGGTCAAGGTAGTCAAGGGAGACGCAATGGATGAAAAATCATCCACGACTAAAAAGATTTCCCGTCACAGGTAGTCACTCACTCCAATGCTTCTTACCACACTTGGAACAAGTTGATTTATCTTTTGGTTAATTTCTTCTTCCAGCCTTTGGGATTTAGGGTTAGACACCCTATAATCACGAGCCTTGGGAAATTTGTAAGGGACTTGATTGGACAACCTCTTCTTAAATCTAGGCCTATCATGAATTTCCAACCTTCCCTTTGAAGAACCACATTCATAAGACTTTGGCCCTCTTGGCCTCTCAATTATTCATCCTTAGTCTAGTTTCTCCCACTTGTTGAGCATGAACCATTAGACGAGAGATATTCATATTGTCATGAAGCATAGCCGAACGATATTTTTCCACCAAGTCATCGGACACTCCCATAAGTAAATAACTCATCTCATCTGTTGGGGTAGACACCAAGGATGGATCATACTTAGACAATTTTGTAAACTTCAAGGAGTAGTAAATTACACTCATACCTCCTTGATGAAGGTTGATAAATTCTTCTACCTTAGCTTCCCTCAACTCTCTAGGAAAGAACCGATCAAGTAAGACCCTTTTCAAAATCATTCAAGTCATTGGACTACCTCCTAGCACCCTATTATCCCTCCATTGGGTGTACCAAGTTTGCGCCACATCTTTAAGTTGATAGGCATCCAACTAAGCCTTTTCACCCGTAGTCACACCCATAACAAATAGGATCTAATAGACGTCATCTAGAAAATCTTGAGGGTCTTCATCCTCTTTTGACCCGTAGAACATAGGAGGGTTCATCCTAGTAAAGTCTCTTTTACGAGAATCCATACTACTAGCATGTGGAGGCATCCGGGGTCCAACTTCCCAATTCACTTGAGCCGTCATGGCTTTGATTTTAGAAGTGACGGCATTAGCTTGTGAAGTCATGGATTGGGACCAATTGAGAAAAGCTTCCCTTATCTCTCCATCAGTCATTGGTGGAGGAACAACCGGAACTTGATCACCCATATGAATTTGCTCAAGTAGAGGGACTTGATTCTCTTGCTGAGGAGCTTGGTTATCATGAGCCCCTGCATTAGCAATCCTTTCCTCGGCCCTTCATGCAACTACCTTTAGAGTATTCATACCTATAACCACAGTAAAGGCTAAGGTGAAAAGAACACATAAAGTAAATCTCTAGAGGCACGACATAGGAACACAAGAAGATGAGGATTTCCTAAACATCACATAGTCTCTCCTTTATAAGTGTGGTGGGATTCATAATTATGAAGAATAATCTACATAGATGTTGTTTAGTGAGACATTGATCCTAAGGATATTCAACCTTATGCTCTGATACCAAGTTCGTCACATCCGGGGAGAACCCCTAGATGTAACCGGTAGTTGTCCTCAGAGATAAATAAGGCTGACCTCTTCGCATTCGTCATTACATATCATAGGTTAAATAGCAGAAAAATTTAAAGTTTTCATATACATATATCTTGTGAGGATACATAGACTCTCTCTCTTACACATTATATATACATAGGGAGTTCATATGGACTCAACACATAGGAAACATTACATAGGCTTCAACTTTTATTTCACATTCATAATGTATAAAGATATTCTAATAGGAAATGTCTCACATTTAAACCATCTCGGTCGAGTACAACATTCGGGTATAGCCCATACTTCATTACAACGAAATCCACTTGTCGGCATATACAATAATAGTCTTGAAATGGAAGAGATAGAACTAAATTGTCTTTTAGACAAACAATATCCAATAGCAAGATAGTGGCATCGTCCTCGGAAGGTAAGGACCTACTAAACTTGGAGAGTGAGAGTCCAAGTTATCATCCAATGGCCCTCTAAAAACTCAATGGTCGGAACCTACATAATTGTATGAATATAGAAATAGGGTTTAGTACACAATTGTACTAAGTATGGAAACATGTACATAAAACATTTGAAATCATGCTAAAACGGACATTTGTTCAAAACCATGTCAAGTTACTTTGAAAATCCTTATGTACAATCAAGAACCCATATAAGCCAATATCACATATTCTTTAAGACAAAACCATATGTAACACAAGACCAACATTATGAAGTATAACCAAGTCAACATGTTTAATAGCATCTTTGAATAAATAACCAATACAACTCCAACACCATTATTAACAACAAAGCATGTATAAGAGTTCATCACATTACAACATATACAAAACCCTTACTCATAACCCACCATCAAGTGCACAAGTGCAATGACCAAGTAAAGCCCGATAACTTACTCAACCAAGTAAACCAAAGGATCATAAGCATTGCATAACATGTCATAACATAGCATCAAGAATATTCAACATCATAATTAGCAATATAGACCAATAATATGTTCATAAATGAAACTAACATCATTTAGGATTATCAACATGTAAAGTCAACATATGCATAACACTTACTTTATAAAACATAATAACAACCTTCTAGGACTTCCCTCAAACAACTAGTGCAATAGGTGGAGTACCATACCCCTACCTAAACTAAGTCAAACCCCTCAAGTCACCCTAGTTAGTGTTCACTTTATTACTTAATTTTACTTTTGGGAACTCTTGCCTTAACCAACATAGACCGCATTAGCTAAATTTGGAATCTGCTGTCATGAAATCCGACACTGAAAGAAGGTAGACCACTTGAGAAGGTAGTACCAAAACATGAACATAGCATTATAGGTGGATCTACTAGCTAGTATTCCTATCAAGGCAACATAGTTCAAGAACAAGGAGATATACTTGGGACCTTCTTTATGAACATTGAATTATAGTCTCCAATCTCATGAGTACAATAGTGAACTTACCTTCCCACATTGGGAAGGGACACTCCTCACTAATAGTTCACTCGGTGCTAAACTAGAGTCCATTTTTGAAATATCTTTAAGTCATCTTGTAACAATCAATAACTTAATTTAAGCCATAGGAGACTAACCCATTGTAGTCATAATCATTATATCACTACGAATAGCATGAGAATATTCTTTCAATACAACTCTCATAAGTGACAACACATTATCATCATCATTTCATAATAAGGAACATATGCAATTCCTGACCAACCTTATATCATGACATCTTAAACATAATCTCACACCTTCATATAATAAAGACATCTCAATTGCATCATCATACCAACACCTACATAACATAATCACAAGATATGCTTCAATTGAACTTCATCACCATGTATAAGCCATCATAACTGAAGTAAAGGTTCAAGATCACATAGTCTTACTAATTCTCCTTCAAAATACATCATCATTGATCTTACCCTCAACCAATCCAATTTCATCCATCAATAGGTGTAACAACATCATTCCATATTAACTAACACAAGACCTATGTGAATTGCATCAATATTAATCAATTCAACATGAGTTCATAACCTAGGGTTAGGGAATTTGGATCAATTCATCATCTATTCCACATACTAGGTTTAATATTAATAACTATTGTAATTGAACAATAATACATCATAATATAATCATAATCATCAAAGGAAAACCATAAACAAGACAATTTAGAAGATCAAATTCGGATTAAAATGAAACCCATATGAAATAAACAATTTTTTTGAAGAGCCCTTTGGGAAAAGGAATTTCAAAGGTGAAAGGTTCCCATACCTTGTTAATCCTTGAAGATTGATGTAGAAAACTGATCTCCTTGAAGCACCCGAACACTTAGGCCTTGGTCTTCTATGGAGTCTTCTTTGGGAGAGAGAAAGTAGAGAGAAGATAGAGTAATTTGGATTTGGGAATTGTGGGGTGGAAAGTTGGGTTTGAACTTAGGGTAGTTTATATAGTCATTTTACTAACTTAGTCAACCACTCCTTAATCCCTGATTAAAACCCTAACTAATTAACTAATTAAATGAGCCCTTTAATATTTAGACAGTGAAATATCAGGCCTCACATACGAGACCACGACCTATGCTCCGTAGGTCAGCCTACACCCCTTGCCCCAATCGTCCTACACATCCATCGATGGTGTCAGAGACAGGTCTTTTTGCCACTTTTGGATAAGTGGATAAGTTTTGGTCGACGGAGGCATCAACGCCCAGTAACCCAGGTGGCACCCCATTGTTTGGCAAGCGTAGGTGCTGCTGTCTTTGATAGATTTTTTGTCAAAATTGAAGGGTGGTCCTTTGGGAGTCGTACTCGGATGTTTCGACCCTAAAAATAATCTAAGATATGTTTGAAACCTTTACACCAAATTTTTATCAAATTCCAACTCATAAAACCTCGTGAAATAGGTTAAGGCATAGTGACACCTCTCTCACTAGTCTCCGGACGTTTCTTGACGTCTTTACTCTAAAACATCCTGCATTACTTATCAACATTATTTTTGACCTTAAAAAAGTGTTACAAATCTTATACACTCATATGAGGCTCTATATTAGATCTTGGACTTTCGGAGTGTTACACACCCAAATCCTAATAAGAAGCGTCACAATAAACAATAAAATCCTTACCTCCACCGGTGGTGATAGAATATGTGTTGTGTTGAAAAGAATATTGAGCTTTTGAAATCTCTCATCCTTTTTTTAGGTCCATTTGAAAGACACCACTTTTGTTTCAACCTTGTCAGTTGCGTGGAAATAGAAGCAAAGTTCTTCACAAATCGACAATAGTAGCTAGCGAGCCCCATAAAATTCCTAACTTCGGTCAAAGCTCTAGGCCAAACCTAATTCTTAACCGCTTCAATCTTTTTTGGATCTAAAATTATCCCTTCCCTTGAAGCAACGTGCCCCAAAAAGTCAAACGAAGTCATCCAAAATTCACACTTAGAAAATTTTGCATACAACTTTTGTTTTCCAAGAACACCCAGAACAATAAAAAGATGGTGAGCATGTTCTTCGTTACTCTTTCAATAAACAAAACTATCATAATAAAAACTATATAAAACGAATCAAGAAATGGTTTGAACACGCCATTAATAAAACTCATGAAAGTTGGAGGCACATTTATCAACCCAAATGACATCCCTCAAAACTCATAGTGCGCATGGCAGATTCTAAATGTCGTCTTGGGTATATCCTCAGTTCTAATATTTAACTGATGGTAACTAGGCCTTCAATCAATTTTCTAGAGAAAACTGATGCACCTTGCAACTTGTCACAAAGATCATCTATCCAACGCAATGGGTAGTTGTTTTGAATTGTGACATTATTCAATTTTCGATACTTTATGCACATCCTCATACTAACATTTTTTTTCTTAACAAACAAGATAGGAGCAACCTTCACGGGGAAGAGTAGAACGAATAAACTTTTATCAATAATTTCTTGGATTTAAGACTTAAGCTCTCTCAACTCTACCTGGGTCATGCAATAACAAGGGTCCTAAATGGGGTGGGTAACAATTTCCAAATCAATGCCAAAATCTATATCTCTATCTGGGGGCATACAAGGCAAATTAGTAGGGAACACTTCTCTAAATTATGACAGCACAAGATTGGACTCAATAGACGGAGACTCAACCTCAACATACCTAATATGAGCCAAATATGCCAAGCAACCCTTCATAATAAGTTCCTAGCTCGAATGGAGGATGTAACCTTAGCTAGGTTAGGTTTGTACACCCCTTCCAACTCTAACCTTTCCTTACCCAAAATCTCTGGAGTTACATACTTAGTGTTACAATTAAGCACAACGTAATAGAGGGACAAACAAGTCATGCCTAAGATTATATCAAAGACAGTCATATCTACAATCACTAAATCAGCCCAGTTTGAGAACCCATAAACAAGAAAGGAAAAACACGATAGACATGGGTGACTATGATAGACTCTCCAACTGGGTAGAAGCATGGTTGGGGGCATCAAGTACATTACAAATTACATCAAATCCCAAGGAAATTGAATGGACCCATAAGGATAAGTAGAACCAGGATTAAATAACACATTAGCTACCCGATCATAGACAAGATATGTTATCACTGCGTCAGAAGACTATGCCTCGCTGTTGCCTGGAAATGCATAACACTAAGCTTTGTTATCTTGCTGGATGACTTCCCTGTCTTGCTGCGTTGTATGTCTGCTTGTGTTACCATTTCCCAGACCTCAACGGCCTCATTAATTTCCTCCTCACTCACCTTGTGGATGTCATAGACTATTATTATTTCCCGTGGGTATTAGTGGTCTAGTCTGCTATTGCGCGTGGTATAACATGCGTGGGTGAGGAAAATCGCTACTCATATGCTAGGTTCTCCAAAATTATAAAAACTGCACTAAAAAAATAGCATCCTGCCCACTGGAAGTGCGGCTTCCTAGTTATTTTGAATGAAATTCTGAGGTAAGGTTCTCGAGTAATTACCTATGGAGCATAACAGACTAAATTAACCGGTACAAGTATCGCCCTTCCCTGAACCTCTTGAGTAGGAACATTTAAAGTTACTTGTTCTCTTAGATTTCTTAGCCACCGCCTTACCCTGCTTATCGTGCCTTGATGCTTTTCTTAATTTGTGATGAATGATACTAGGCTATAATAAGTGTCTACAAATCGAAGCGAGTTCAGTAACCGAACCAAGGGCTGGGGTCCTATCCCAAGAGAGTGGTAATGAAAATAGTAGCTAACTAGAATTTTGTTCTAAATAGTAATAGCGTAAGAAAATCTCAAATAAAAAAATGTAAAGCAATTGGTGACACCAAAGTGTCCAATATCAAAAGGTTTTTTTTTCACTAGCAGTAGAAAATCAAAAATTAAAGGGAAAATAAAGTATGGGGAAAGTTGTGCAGGTGTGACCACAATATACGTTGACATAAGCTAATGGGTACACACTTTTTGATAGGAAAATTATCAAAACAATGGTAATTAGGTTAAGCTTTAAGTGAAAGTAAATTCCCTCTCAGGAAACTTACCCCATATAAAATGGGCTCATCTCGGACACCCACTCATCTAATTTATCCAACCTACGCCTTATTCACTCCCTCTCTTTCGATGAAAGGTTCTTGGAATTGAAGCTAGGGCTCACCTTCTCGGGCTGAGCCTTTTGTCCCCTCACTCCTTAGTAAAACAATGTGTCGGTCTTTGTTTAGCGACCTCTCTCTCGAGCAAGCTGAAAATACATAGGTGGTTTCGTATTTGAAACTAAAAACCCATTAACTTATACCGCAACCACTAGGTAAAATCACCATTAAAATGCATCTAATCCTATCAGCAAGCAAGACTCAACAGTAATATCAACACATATTTGCTAAATCACACCCCAAGAATGAGATTTTTAACCACATATCAAGAAATAATCAAATACACCAAAAATGATAAACAAATCGAATGGGTATAAGAATTAAACCTTAACTTAATCAAAGAAAGAAGAATGGAGAAGACCCACTTCTGATTTGAGGAATAAGAACCTCTTTCTTCAAGTTTCTCAAAAAACTCTCTCCAAACTTGAGAGAAAAATATAAAAACTAGAGTTAAAAAAGTGAAAAATAGTAATAATGTTAGGACCTCTAAAAATAATAAAGAGTTTAGTATTTATAAACATCAGTTAAGTGCAGATGAATCCGTTCGGAAAATTAAGTCGTGAAACACCGAGTGATTCGACAATTCTCCCTTTTCTAGTTCGCCGGCGTTTGTTGTTTGCCTTCATAAGTGATGCATTCTGTAACATTGGGCGGAATAACTCTGCTTTGCAAAACTATTTAGTGAAACTCGACTGCTCCTTTTCATCACCTTTTGAATCCAATTCCTTCAGGATTCTCTTGATGGAACAAGGGCAAAAAGTCTATATTCGGCAGATAGCCAAGCATGCTTTGCGATTGTCAGGCTTTAACTTTAGCTCTTTTTCATCCTTTTTGTTATGTTTTGCGCCTATGTGTTCATGCTCTCACTGAAACTCCAAATACCTTAAAGTTAAGAGTTTTCATCAGATACTGAGATAAAATGAGAAATTGAGGGCACTATTTAGATTAAATGAATCCCTAAATGAGTCCAGTTTGAGGACTCAATAAGGACTCAATATGCCTCACCCCTTCCACTTCTTTCACAAAATGCGCCACCTCATTAAAACTTTTACCAGTAGAAGTTATGTGCATAGAAAATATCTGTAACTTAGAGTTCATTCCCTTGAAAAATAAATGGATCTTGTCTTCTACTAGTCACCAATTGCGTAGCATATAATAAATCATGGAAATTAGTTTCCTAAGAAGCCACACACATACCTTCTTGCTCCAAAGCCATGAACTCATCTTTCTTACGATGTCTCAACGTATGGGGCACATACTTCTCCAAGATTAGAGAAGGAAACTAGGTCTACGTGAGTGGGGGTAAGGTTGACAATCTACACTCTACCTAAGCTCTCGACCACTGCTTGTCCTTACAGAAGATGAAGTGTCACAACTCTACTCGTTTCTAATAGACAATGCCCACCTTATGAAGCCTCTCAGAACAATCTAAGATAAACTCATTGGCATCCTCACTGTCACTATCAATAATATGGAATATCAGATTCTTCAGTTTCAAAAACTTGTTGAACATTTCGTGCTCATTATAACTCATCGTATGACCCAACAAAGTACGGGAAAATGTATTTAGTACCTATACTTCCACCATCTTAGGGATAATAGTAGCATAAGGGGGGTTGGCGGGTGTCACGATCGGGGAGAACCCCCTAGACGTAACTGGCGTCTTCGTCCTCAAAAAGGCCTTAGACTATCCCTTAGTATACATTATTACATAGCATAGGTAGAGAAAATGCAGAAATTTAAAACTTTTACATAGTTAAGTATACTTAGACTTCTCGTTTATCATATATAAGAAGTTTACATAGACTTATCATTTATGAAGTCTACATAAACTTCTGATTTATGCAATATAGTTGATTCAAAAAGTAGTCTAATATTTGTCATATTACCATCTAATAGAGAATTACAAAGTTTGGTCATAGCCTTTACACTAGTACAATATGCCACATATATAGGCTTACAACAAAGTCGCAGTATAAGGAAAGAACAATTGTCTTTATACATAGTCAATAATAATAAACATAGAAAAGTGACATCATCCTCGGACTTGAGGAGTCACCAACAACTTGGGAAAAGGTCCAAGTCTTCAATGCAAATGGCTCAGAAAGATCATCAATAGAACGAACCTACATAATTGTAGAAATATAAAGAGTATGGGTTAGTACAACCACATGTACTAAGTATGGAAACATATGCAAGTAAAACCAATTGAATCATGCACAAAGGAACATTTTGTTCCAAACCATGCTAAGTCACTTTGAAAGCCTTTTATGCACGCATAAGAGCATATAAAGTCAATGATCATAACATCACTTAAGACAAGTTCATATCCATATACAATAACGACATTATCATAAAGTCATAACAACATGAATAGCATCATCAAAAAGTTATATCAACATTTCATATCATATAGTTCATAACATAAAAGTATACAAGATCCTTACTCATAATCTTATCCTAAACCTACAAGTGCAATACTCATGTGAAGCCCCATAACCCCACATAATTAAGTAAACTAGAAAAGTGTCCATAAGCAATGTCTATACTTCACATAACCTCATATCATGCATAGTCATCATCATACATAGCAATTTAGAGCAATATCATGTTCATCAATGAAGTCAACATCATATAAGATCAACATCATTTAAAGTGAACATTGTCAATATCATTCATATCATAAGTACATAAGAACATCCTCCTAGGACTCCGTTCAAGGTCAACTTGTGCACTGCATAGGTTAAGTCCTATACCCTTACCTAAACTAAAGAACCTCTTAAGCACCCTAGTTAGAGTCCATCTTTATGAATTCATTGATTTATATTATTTTTGGGAACAATCGCCTTAAATAACATTAGAACATGTGAACTAAACATGGAATCCGCTGTCATGATACCCTACACCGAAAGAAGGTGCTCTACTTGCTAAGGTAGAACCATAGCTTTAACATAACATTCTAGGTGGATCCACTAGTTAGTTTTCCTATCAGGGCACATAGTTATGGAACTAGGAAATTTACTAGAAACTCATGTATGCATATTGGCTTGGTAGTCTCCATCTCATAAGAATCATTATGAACCAACTTTCCCTCATCGGGAGAGGAAATTTCTCATATCTAGTATGTTTGGTGCTAAGATAAAGTCCCTTTTTGAAATGTCTTTAAGCCTTTCTTAATCATCTAATATTAATATAGGCCATAGGAGACTACCCCTTGTATAATCATGTAATTAGATCTTTGGGTTTAGAATGAGAAATTCCTTTAATCACAACCCATCATTTCATGAAATCATCACATCATAGTCATATCATAATAAGGCACACAAGAGACCCCTGAAGATATCACAATTCAACATATCTATAACATACTGTCATGTTAATCATATCATCATCTTATTATTTTATTCACATAATCATACTTCAATTGAACATCATCATCAAGAATAAACCATCATTATTGAAATAGAGAACCCATAATCATAAAAGTCTTATCAATAACTTCCAAAACCTCCTTCAAGACTTCATCATCAATCTCACAATATTTATCCATAAATTCACTCAACATAACCACAAAGTAGTAAACTATACAAGAACTTCACCATCCCTAATCACCAATTAACTTATTTCATAGCATAGGTTTAGGGAAAACGGATTATCATGGATTCTCTAGAGAAACTAGGTCAAATTCAAAGTAATTACAACAATTAACCAATAAACAATCATGATCTATCAATATTTATCAATACCATACAACATTAAATCAATTTTAAAAGTAATCCATAAAATTGGATGAAAACCAAAGTTTAAGACATCTTTGGAAACCAATTTTGAAGAGCCTATTGGGGAAAGAGATCCCAAGAGTGAATAGCTTCCATGACTTAACAATCCCTGAAAAATGATGGAAGAAAACTTGAATCTTGAAGCCATAATGAAGCTTGAACCTTTGTCTTCATTGGGATCTTTGGGTAGTGAGAGGAAGTAGAGATAAGTGATAGCTAATTGGATTTGGGAAATAATGAGATGATGAGTTAGTTTAATGAAGTGTAACTCTGTTATAGTCCCCAAAAAACTTAATTAACCACCCCTTAATCCTTAATTAATTAATTAACTAATTAACCAATTTCCCTAAGCTTAACCGATATTGGAAGTGCAGTCAAGGTCCAATCGACGACTCCCAGTCGACGGGGCATCGATCCAACCACAAACCGTCCTAGTGATCCGTGGTTTGAATTAGAGACCCCTTTTTTAGGGCTCTTGGTGTGTGGTCTAAGTGTGAACCAACGAGCACCACCGTCGAAGCATCGTTCAAACGACGACTCGTCATTTGGTCTCGTGGTTGCACACTACCAAGAGACAGTCTTGAGGGTCAAATATGAGCTCCTCCTCAAGGGCCCTTAGGGTGGTCGTAAAGAAACCTTACCCAGACGTTTTGACCCTAAGCACACTCTAACATGTATTAAAACCTTTTTTTTTTTTTTACCAAATATGACTTAATTCAAACTCTTAAAACTCCTTGAAATACATGAAGACACACTATCTCATTTTCGTCAAATCTACGAATGTCATAGTTGTTTCTTGACTTTTTGACTCTAACACTTCCCAATTGGGTTCATTACCGTTATTTAAGCTTAGAAACATTGTTTCAAGGTTTAGTTCATCTAGTAAAGCCCTAGACTAAGTCATGGAATTTCGGAGTGTTACATTATCCCCCCTTAGGAACATTCATCCTGAACTACACCTAAATCATTTTATAGAGAGAGAAAGAGACTCAATACTAGCAGCCCAACCAACAATATATACTACAACATAAAATCAACATGAGTTACAACTCATAGGAGTACTTCACAAATCCATTCAACTCATAATCATAACATTACACATTGCAACTCAATTTACTATTAACCACATATAAGAGTCAACACTTCACATCACATTATGAGGAACTACCTTCTCAATATCAAAATGAGCTCAGAACATTAAGAATTACAAGGCAATCAACATAGTCACTACATTTCATGAAGGCAACTACACACATAACACAAATTAGTGCAACTCAAACAAAAGAGCATTTTTCATGATAACTTTTTTTAGCATAAACCTTTACTAAGATATGCACATACTCTCGAAACAAGTCAAGTTCACATTATTCATAATTTTCATTTAAAGAGGAACTACTAACCTCAATTTTGTTGAGAAGTAATAGGAAAGAGATGAGGATAGCAAGACTTCATGTCGGTCTCAGCCTCCCATGTTGCACCCACAACAAGATGGTTTTCTCCGTAGAAGTTTCTCCATATGACTTTTACGGAGAAAACCTCTTTGTTCCTCAACTTTTTAATTTGACGATCTAGGATTTCTAGCAGAACCTCTTCTTAAGAAAGGTTCTCATTCACCCTAACCCTTCAATAGACAGAATGGACACCGGGTACCTATATATTTCTTAATCATAGAGACATGAAATACCGAGTGAACTGGGGCCAATTCACTTGGTAATTTCAACTCATAAAAACCCGCTTCAATATTTCATAAGGGCCCACATACTGGGGACTAAGCTTTCCATTTTTACGAAATCTCATCACCTTTTTCATGGGTGAAATCTTCATGTAGACCCAATCACCTATTTCAAACTCAACGTCTCTTCTTGTATTGTTAGCATACGACTTTTTCCGACTATAGGCTATTTTCAACCTATCACTTATCATCAAAATTTTTTCCAAGGCTTCATAGATTATCTCGGGACCAAGGAGTGAAGACTCAACCACCTAACCGAAGACCTACATCTCCTACTATAAAGTGCTTCAAATGGTGCCATCTCGAGTGGTAGTTATTATTGTAGGAGAACGCTATCAACGGTAGGTGATAGACCTAATTACCCTTGAAGTCACCAACTCAAGCCCTTAACATATCTTCTAGGTTTTGGATGGTACGTTCTGCTTGACCATCAATTTAAGGATGAAAAGCGGTGCTAAGTTTCACTTGAATACTAAACCATTTTGAAAATACCTCTGAAAATGAGAAGTGAATTGAGCACCTCTATCCGAGATGATGGACAAAGGGATCCCATGAAAACTCACAATCTCATTAAGGTACAAGCTCCCATATTCCTCCGGCTGAATAAGTAGATTTGACGGGGATACAGTAGACATATTTTGTCAATCTATCAATAATAACCCATATTGAATCATTTTGCCTCCGGGTCCAAAGCAAACCCACTACAAAGTCCATATTGATATCTTCCCACTTCCAATAACATCCATCACTTGACTTAAACCACCCGGTCTTTGATGCTCGACCTTGACTTGTTGACAATTAAGACATTTAGCCACAAACTCCTCTCTATCCCTCTTCAACCCAACCCACCAATAGACCTCCTGGAGATCACGATACATTTTGGTGGCATCTGGATGAATGGAGTATCGGGAACCATAAGCTTCTTCGAAAATTTGCCCTCTTAGAAAATCCACATATGGTACACACAATCTACCTTCATACCTAAGTAACTCATCCCTCCTTGGGAGAATGCCTCATTGAACTTGCTAAGAACCGAATCCTTCAATTCCATCAATAGAGGATCAAGGTGTTGATTAGAATTCACGTCAACCACTAAAGGTGATTCAGAATTATGATGAACCATAGACCCTCTTTTTGGAGAATTTTCACACCCAACCGAGCCAATCTATGCAACACTTAAATTAATTCTTTCTTATCATCGGGAACATGACTTACACTACCTATTCACATTCGACATAGAACGTCTACAACCACATTGGCCTTGCTGAGGCGGTAGAGTGGTAGAGAACACTGATGTAATAGTCCTCCAAAAGTTCCAACCACCACCTTTCTTGGAGATTCAACTCCTTTTGAGTGAACACATATTGAAGACTTTTGTGGTCGGTAAATACATCCACATGGACCCCATAAAGATAATGCCTCAATATTTTCAAGGAAAACACTACGACCGCTAATTTAAGTTCATAAGTGGGATAGTTCTTCTCATGCACCTTGAGTTGTCTAAAGGCGTATGATATCACCTTACCATGTTGCATGAGGACACAACCCAAACCTACTCGAGAAGCGTTAAAATACACTATAAACCCTTTTGTACCCTTTGGTAAAGTCAACACCATCGCGGAGGTAAGCTTATGTTTCAACTCTTGGAAACTTCTTTCATAATCTTCTGACCATTCAAACTCCATTTCTTTTGGGTTAAGGTTGTCAAAGGAGAAGCAATGGATGCAAACCCATCGAAAAATCTCCTATAATACCTGGATAAACCCAAGAAACTTCTAATATCGGTTGGAGTCAACGGTCTAGGAAATTTCTTAACTGTTTCCATTCTCTTTGGATCGACCTCTATACCCTCACTTGAAACAATGCGAGCAAGAAACACAACTGATCTCAACCAAAATTCACACTTATTATATTTAACAAATAGTTGATGTTCCTTAAGGACTTGCAATACAACCCTCAAATGGTTCATATGCTCATCCTCACTCTTAGAATATACCAAGATATCATCAATGAAGACAATTACGAAGGAGTCAAGTTAATTTTGGAAAATTATATTCATAAGGTCCATAAAAGCTGTCGGGGCATTAGTTAGAAAAAAAAGGCATAACTAGGAACGTATAATGACCATAACTAGTTCGGAAAGTCATTTTAGGTATATGTTCACTTCCCACCCTAAGTTGGTGATACCCGACCTCAAATCAATTTTTGAAAAGTAGCTTGATCCTTAAAGTTGATCAAATAAATTCTCAATCCTAGTAAGAGGATACCTGTTCTTTAGGGTGACCTTGTTTAGTTGTTGTTAGTCAATGCATATTCTAAGAGACCCATCCTTCTTTTTCACAAACAATACCGCAGCACCCCATCGGGAGATGATTGGTTGAATAAAACCCTTGTCAAGAAATTTTTTAAGTTTAGTCGTCAACTCTTTCAACTCGGCCGGAGCCATCTGCTAAAGAGGAATTCAAATGGGGTTCATATCCAGCAACAAATCTATGCAGAAATCTATTTTCCTGTTCGGCAGGAATTCCGGCAAAATCATCGAGAAAGCCTTTCGAAAAATCCTTCATTACGGGTACTGACTCTAAAAGAGGGGCTTCGGACGCTACGTTCTTAACCCCCACAATTTGATAGAGGCATCCCTCAGAAATTATATTACAAGCTTTTAAACACGAAATGATTTGACCTCTAGGAATTGAGTTTCCCCCCTTCCATTCTAAGACGGTTTCATTAGGAAGTTTGGACTTAACTACCCTTGTTCTACAATCAATAGAAGCAAAACAAAAAGGTAACCATTCCATCCCCAATATGACATCAAAGTCCAATATATCAAATTCTACCAAATCAACCAATGTAAATCTATTAGGAAATGATATAGGACAACTCCTGAAGACTCTTCTAGCAACAACAGAGTCACGACCAAGGTAGTAACGGAAAAAGGTTCAATCAATACATCGGGTAACACTTGAAACTTATGGCCACTAAGAGAGTCACAAAATATAAGGTGGCACCGGGATCTAGTAAAGCATATACATTAATAGAGAAGACTTGTAACATACTGGTGATAACATTGGGAGAAGCTTCTTGATCACCTGTAGAACGGAGAGCATAGAAGTGGTTCTTCATAGGAGCATCAAAACTAGGACCGCTTGCTTGAGCTTGGTTACTCTCCCTTCCTCTAGCCTTAAGCACGGGACAACCCCTCACCTTATGGCCACTCTTTCCACAGCGAAAGCAATTATCCATACCAACTAGACATTCACCCATACGCTTCTTACCACACTTGCTACATGTAGGTTTCTCACTTGGTGAATCTCCACCTCTTCCCCCTTGGGACCTGGGGTTAGACACCATGCCTTACTAGCCTTGGGTAAATTGGGAGGAACATGGTTGGAGACCCTCTTCTGAACCTAGGCTTGTCTTAAATTTCATACTTACCCTTAGAAGTACATGCTTCATAGGTCTTTGCCCTCTTAAACTCCCTATTCTTCCTCTTAAGCCTACTCTCCCAAACTTGTTGACCATGCACTATTAAATGAGAAATGTCAATATTATCACAAAGCATCGCCGAACGACACTCTTCCACAAGATCATCGGACACACCCATGACAAAACAATTCATTTAATCTCTAGGATTGGACAATAAACAAGAGGCATAGTTAAACAACTTAGTAAATTTCAAAGACTATTCTAGGACACTCATACCTCGTTGACGAAGGTTGATACCTTTTATCTTTTTCCTCTCATTTCTCCCTTGGGAAGAACCTATCTCTTGTAGACCTCATCAAGAAAGTATTGGGGGTTTTCATTCACCTTAGACCTAAAGAACAATGGAGGGTTCATCCTAGTGAAGTCCCTCAAGCGAGAAACAATGGTACTAGCATTTTGGTTCACACGGGGTCCAACTTCCTGGTTTGCTTGAGCCTCTATAGCTTGAGCTTGAGTAGCTAAGACTTGAGCTTGAGTAGTCATATCTTGAGCCAAATTGATAAAAGTCATCCTTATGTCTCCATCCGTCATAGATGGAAGATTGACCGGGGCTTGTGGTCACCTTGAGGAGCTTGTTCTTGAGGAGGAACTTGGTTGTTTTGGGGAGGAACTCCCCCATTATCTATCTCCTCTTCAACTCTTATTGCGGTTGTCCTTCTAGTAGTCGTACACTATAACCACAAGAAAAGGGTTAGACGAAAAAAGACACATAGAGTCAAGTATCTCGAGGCACAACTTCAAGAATACAAAAGAGGTGAGAATTTCCTAAGCATCACATAACCTCTCATTCATAAGTATGGCGCGCTTCACAATTATCAACAAGTCTCTACGACGTGGTTCAATGAGACATCAATCCTAATATTACTCAACCTTATGCTTTCATACCAAGTTTGTCACAAGTGAGGAGCACCCGCTAGATGTAACCGACATCTTCCTCCTCAGAGAGGCCTTAAACTAGACCATAGCATACATCTTCGCATATCATAGGTAGAGAAAATGCGGAAAATTTAATACTTTTACATAGTGAAGTATATTTAGGCTTATAGTTTATCACAAATAGGAAATTTACATAGACTTTTCATTTATGAAGTGTAAATAGACTTCTCAGTTATGCAATATAGCTAATTCATAAAGTAGTCTAATATTTGTCTCATATATAACCATCTCATAGAGAATTACAAAGTTTAGGCATAGCCCTTACACTAGTACTATATGCCAAATATATAGGCTTACAACAAAGTCTCAATACGAGGAAAGAACAATTGTCTTTAGACATAGTCAATACTAATAAAGATAGAAGAGTGGCATCATCCTCGGACTTGAGGACTCACCAACAACTTGGGAAAAGGTCCAAGTCTTCCTTGTAAGTGGTCTAGAAAGTTGTTCAATGGCCCAAACCTACATAATTGTAGAAACATAAAGAATATAGGTTAGTACAAACGACATGTACTAAGTTTGGAAACATATGCAAGTAAAACCATTAGAATTGTGCACAAAGGGACATTTTGTTGAATACCATGCTAAGTCAATTTGAAAGCCTTTTATGTAAACATAAGAGCATATACAAGTTAATGATCATAACATCACTTAAGACACGTTCATATCCATATACAAGAACAATGTTATAATAAATTCATAACAACATAAATAGCATCATCATAAATTTATATCAACATTTCATATCATAGAGTTCATAACATCCAAGTATACAAGATCCTTACTCGCAATCCCATCCATACCCTCTAAGTGAAATGCTGAGGTGAAGCCCCGTAACCCCACATAATCAAGTAAACTAGAAAATAGACCATAAGCAATGTCTATACTTCACATAACCTCATATCATGCATATTCATCATCATATATAGCGATTTAGACATAAATCATATTCATCAATGAAGTCACCATGATATAAGATTAAAATCATTTAAATTCAACATTATGCATTTCATTAATATCATAAGTACATAATAACATCCTCCTAGGACTCCCCTCAAGGTCAACTTTTGTAATGCATAGGTAAAGTCTCATACCCTTACATATACTAAGTAGAACATCTTAAGTCATCCTAGTTAGATTACATCTTTATCACTTCATTTATTCATTTTATTTTAAGAAACAATCACCTTAACTAATGTGAGATAAAAATGAAATCCAGTGCCATGAAACCCTACACCAAAAGAAGGTGCTCTACTTGCTAAGGTAGAACCATACCATGAACATAGCATTGTAGGTGGTTCCACTAGCAAGTTTCCCTATGGAGGGACATAGTTAAGAAACTATGAGATTTTCCAGAAACTCATGTATGCACATTGGAATGGTAGTGTCCATCTCATTAGAATCATTGTGAACCCACCTTCCATCATTGGGAAGGAACACCTTTCAATTCTACTTCACTTAATGCTAAGGTAAAGTCCCTTTTTTTTAAAAGTTTTTTAAGCCTTTCTTAATCATCAAATATTAATATAGGCCATAGGAGACAAAACCCTTGTATAACCATGCAATTATCTCTTTAGGTTTAGAATGAGAACTTCATTTCATCACAGCCCATCATTTAGTGAGATCATCATATCATAGTCATATCATAATGAGGCACACAAGAGAATCACATGCAACCTTTAATTATCATACCCTTATCAACATCTCACAATTCAACCTATCCATAACATGCCATCATATTCATCATATCATCATCTTCCTATTCTATTCACGTAATTGTACCATCATCAAGAAAAACCTTCATTATTGAATAGAGAACTCATAGTAGTAAAAGTCTTACCAATAGCTTCCAAAGCCTCCTTCAAGACATCATCATCAATCTCAAAATATTTATCCATCAATTAACTCAACATCACCATAGAATAGTAAATTTTATAAGAACAAAATCAATATCTTCATCCCTAATCACCAATTAACCTAATTCATATCTTAGGGTTAGGGAAATGGGACAATCATGGATCCTTTAGAAAAACTAGGTCAAATTCTAAGGAATCAAAAAAATTAACCAATAAATAATCATAATATATCAATATTAATCAATACAATATAATATTAAATAAATTTGAAAAGGATTCAACGAGATTGGATGAAAACCCATGTTGTTTTAGACATCATTGTAACCAGTTTTGAAAAGCTCTTGGGGAAAGAGATCCCAAGAGTGAATATCTTCCATACGTTAAAAATCCTTGAAGAATTATGGAAGATAACTTGAATCTTGAATCCCTAATGAAACTTGAACCTTTGTCTTCAATGGGTGTCTTTGGGTAGTGAGAGAAAATAGAGCGAAGTGAGAGCTAATTGGGTTTGGAAAATTATGAGGTGATGAGGTAGTTTATTGAAGTCTAACTCTTTTATAGTACCCAACAAACTTAATTAACCTCAACTTAACCCCTAATTTATTATTTAACTAATTAACTAATTTTCCTAAGCATGATATAAATTGGATAGCGCAATCAACGTTCAATCGACGACTCCCAATCGACGTACCATCGATCCAACCACAGACCGTCCTGGTCATCAATGGTTTGGATCAGAGACCCCTTTTTGGAGTATGTTGGTGAATTTACTAAGATTCAACCAACGAGCACCATTGATGGAGTGTCGTTTAAACGACGGCTCGTCGTTTAGTCTCATGGTTGCACACTGCCAAAAGAAAGTTTTGAGGGTCAAATGTAGGGTCCTACTCAAGGACCCTTAGGGTGATCCTAGGGGAGTCGTACCCAGACGTTTCGACCCTAAAGATACTCTAACATATATTTTAAATCTTTTCACCAAATTTGACGAAACTCCAACTCTTAAAACCCCTTGAAACAGATGAAGGCAAACTAGTTATTTTTTCACAAATCTTTGGACGACATGGTTGTTTATTGACGTTTTGACTCTAACACTTCCACCCTTTATTTAGGCTTAGAAATATTTTTTAAAGATTAGTTCATCTAGTGAAACTCTAGACTAAGTCATGGAATTCAGGAGTGTTACAGGGGAGTTTAAATTTCTTGAACTACAGGAAGAATTCCAGGACCAACCAATCCTTTCAGGAAAGACAAATTTTTTGATATAATACTAGGTAGGTCAAACGGATGAATACCTATAGTCTCATCTTGTACTTTTTTTTTCTTGTACAACATCCTCCTCATTCTCGACTTGAACATTTTCCTCTATATCTTCATGATGCGCAGGAGGAACCTCTTTTTTCGGAGTATTCTCAACAAAAACTCCACCCCTAGCTGGTGCTACCCTTCCTCAACCTCTACACCATTTTGTTTCTCTAGCTCTTCCTCCACCATCACCTCTTGTTGTGGGCTCATTGATGGGAGCTACGAGCCTGACACCATTGAAACGTGTGTTAACGATGTGCCAGCAGAAGAGTGAAGGAGATTAGTTATCAATTTGGATCATCAAATACCAATTGAAATCAAGTTAAAGCACAAAAGGAGTCAAGAGAAAACAGGGAGATTTCCTAAAGTCCGGTAGCCTCTCAAAGGAAAAATTAGACGTCTCTGTACCATTGTGAGAGACTCTACTAGAGTCATTTTAGTATTACGAGATCAACAAACCTAGGGCTCTTATACCAACTTTGTCACGACCCAGATCGTCGTGATTGACATCCACACTATCCCTTTAGTGGGATAAACATTAATATTGATTAGATAAGCCAATAACTAACCATTTACAAATATGGAAGCAGGTTTAAATGCACAAATAAAGTAGAGTTCTTATAAATGATACGCTCAAACTTACTTCTCAAATAAGAAGTAAAGCGGTCGCGTCAAGTAAATAACCCAACTAGTGAGGTTGGGATCGTTCCCACGAGAAAAGTAGTCTAGACTTAACTTTAACTTGTTATTCCTATTGTTCGGTTGATAACTTCCTTAGAAAGTAAAAACATAAAAAGGTAAAAAGGGGGGTTTGTATTTCCTAATAAGTAAAAAGAATTAACTAAATTGAAAGAGACACTTAATGAGTTTGAAAGTTGGGTTTTAATCAGTTAATCAAAGTAACTAGGGTTTACGTGTTCCCCACAGGTTCATAACTTGATAATTCTAACTATAACAATTCTTTCCTAGTATCTTGCATGCAAAGTGATAAGTTATGCATTTCTAAATCCTTGGTCCGGCATCTAGAAAATCTCACTCCGCACCTTGGTCCGGCTACGTGTGTTGCTTTCCTAACCCTTATCGTTACCTCATATTAGGCATCATATTCGATATTTGACTAAGTTACTACCTCGTACCAATCAATACTAGCCTATTAGATATATACACTAAATCTATGTTAATAATTCTTTTCCTATTATCTACCTCCTTGGTCCGGCAAGTAGCATTAAGGCGAGTTCTAACGTTGATCATCCGTTAAAAAGACTTCTAAGCAAAAGAATTATTAATACATGCAAGACACTTTTCTAGAATTGTTATTTTAGCTAGGGTTTATCTCATTATTTGCCTATGGTTCCCACAACCCTAGTTATGGAGTTTAGTTACTCATAGCCATAATCACAATATTCAAATATATTAAATAAGAATTCATGTACTTACTTCAATGAGAAAGAATAAAGTCCAAAAGATTGCTTGATTAATCACCAAAAATCACTTGCAAGAATTCTCAAAGTAATCAATAATCTCACGAAAAGTCTAATGATTATCGAGAATCTCACAATACAATGTTTACGAATACGGAGTTTCAACAATCTAAGAGTCTAACTATCAGGTGTCTAACCTCAAAAACGAGGTTTTTCGAACTATTTATAAAAAAACAAAAACCTAATTAAACAAGAATTCTAATTGCTGGAAATCTACCAAAACGCGGCTGGGTCGACGGACCACGCGACGGATCGTCGTGGTCACGACGGACCGTCGTGGACTCCGTCGTCCCATACTTGTGCAATTTCTTCTGCTGCTTTCTTCATTACCCTCGACGGCAAGTATGACGGACCGTCATAGGCACAACGGTCCGTCGAGGGTCTTCGTTCCAAAACACTTCAACTCTTGGAATATGGGTACTGGGATTACTTCTCTGAACTTCATGACGAACCTGCAGGACGGACCGTCATAGACACGACGGACCGTCACAAGCTCCGTAACCCCACACTTGGTCAGACTTCCCCATCTTCCTTCAGCAGCTGCACTACGCTGCCACCTACGGACCGTCACAAGCACGACGGACCGTCACAAGCTCCGTAGGTGGTCTCTTCTGCATTTCTTCGCTCAAAATCTCCGCATTCATCTTTGGACAGATTTCCTGCAAATAAGGAGAAACTTATATAAAAATTAGCACAAAAAGGCTTTTGGACACACTAAACTTAAGGAAAAAGTATTAATAATACCGTGAAACCACGGTATATCAACACCCTCAACTTAAATTCGTTGTTTGTCCTCAAGCGACGCACTATGACTCACTACACAATCCTTGTACAATAGTATCCATGTTTTATCCTTTGCAATCATTTGGCTATCAATCCCGATTAATCTCATCAAATCTATGCATGCTATCACTATTAGGCTTGAATTTTTGTGGGATCAGAACATGACACAGACTCACCATGCATTAACACCTATCCTCTTCAATTTCTCACCGAGGTGCTAACAATTCTGGTATTGCAACTAATGTCCTCACTTTAGAACAAAATCCTCATTTTTCACACAATGATTTCAGTTTGAGTATAAGGATTACTTTTCAACACTCGCTCTCAGAACAAAGTCACACTCATTCATACCTATTGCCATAAGCTTGCCCTTATTTTCACTGCCTTAAGTTCGCTATACAACCCTTAGGATCACGATAGGACTTTCTTAGCTTGTAACATAGGCTCAGGGTCAGGTAGGGTATATTTAGGTATACTTTAGTGACTTTTTGCCCTCCTTGACATATCGGCTAAACCTTCCACTTTCTATCATTTTATCTCGCCCAGTTTCTCATATTCTTTCACCTTGCTATTTTCTCTTCTTTCTTCATTTGTGTAAGTGACTCTCTTCTTTTCTTGCTTGTATTTCTTGTATATTTTTCTTTTTCTTTACTTTTCTTTCAACTAATTCTTGAGTCACTTTACTTTTGTTCTTTCTCTCTCTTTGTTCTTTCAACCCCACTTTCCAGAGCATTCCTCATAATAGCCACCCTCAACTCATGGCTTTGCCATGAGTCAAGGTACACAATACCCAAAGTTGGGTCAGGGCCAAAACGAAGGTTGTTTACTGCATTAGCCACCCTCAACTTATGCTTTTGGCATAAGCTGAGGTGCACATGTCCAAGGAGGGACCAGGGCCAACACATTGTTCCCAGAAAAGATCAGTTGGGGTGAAAAAGAAAGGTCTAATTTAAGCTCAGATCATTTGGATCAAAGAAGGATAAATTTCATTTGGTTTCTTTCATTTAGGCTAGAAATGGGCTATATTGAATAAGGGCCTATGATCCTTTCCTAATTGTTTATTACAGCTTACTTTTAGCAGGACTAACCAGGCAAGTTCTAGCTCAGTACCAATAGTGGACTATTCAAATTTTCCTCACACTCACTTGACATCTCATCACTATACCAGATTGTCAGACACCTAGTTCGAATTTAAGACTTAGGGTAATGCAATGGTGTAACTCTATTTCATGCTTAGAGCCACACAATTATCAGTTACTATGCCTAGTCATGCATTATTTTCCAGTTTATCAGGATATCATTTTAGCCATCATGCTCTAGAATTAAACTATGTACAAAAGATATAAACATGCCGGTTCAACAGAAAAAGTAATCAGTCTTTTGGGGAAAAAGAACACAGGCAAGAAAACCCCAAAAGAGGATAGTGAATTGGGCTACTCAGACTTCACCCTAACACTCACTATCCATTTACCCCACCCCCAACAAAAAAGCATGCAATTGTCCCCAATGCATAAAAATGTAAATACTAGAGTGGTAGGTGAAGCAAACCTGTGGCGCAAAGCGCCGTCGATCAGCAAGATGGTGGGTCCGGTTCCCCGGAACCCACGTCCTCTGCAATCTGGACACCCTCAGTGGTGTCCTCAGCAACAACCGCACCATCAGTAGTGCCTCCAGCTATATCTACAGTGCGGGAGCTAGACGCCCCAGCCGCTAACTCTGACGCTCTCATCTGGTGCGCCGCCTCCTCAGCAAGTGAGGCTCTCCGCGCAGCCTCCATCTCTCGGCGCTCCTTCTTCCTTGCTCGCGCCTCGTCCTCTGCTCGACCCCTACGCCTCTTGGCACTCTCTCGAGGGGGAGGTGGTGGAATTTCTGAAGTAGCAAAAAGGGCCGCCAACACGGTGTCCTCAGCAGGCTCGACAGAAGGGGCCTCAGACTCCGGCACCCTAGCCTCTAAGATCGTGTCGATGTCTGTACGAAGACTGTCGACTGCAGCCTGAAGAGTCGCCACATCTACCGGAGGGGCTGGTCGGGCTAGCACTCTCAACTCGAAGGCGTCCAGGCGCTGGTTAACCTCAGCGATCTTCCGCTCTGTAAACTGGACCATTTTCCTCTCTAGGCGCTCTTCGGACTCAGCAATCGACTTCTGCATCCACGGCTGGATATGATGCAGAAGAGTGGCCATTTGTGCCTCTAGTTTTTGGACCCTTGCAAGCGGGACCAGTGTCGGTAGAGGGGCTGTGCGAGAGGAGCTCGGGGCTGTGCTACTACCCGGGATAGACTCGACCGGGGTAGTGTCAGTGGACGCCTGTGTAGCTGTGCGGGCCTGGGCTACCGTATCTGCAAGATCATCAGCAAGTGGTGGCAGCTCTGGACGGGGCCCTCTACGTGGGTCCAACTCATTGGCCTCGTCTCTGATGAGGCCGACGTCAACGGTGCCCTGCGGGGTCTTCAGCTGATCTACGTGCCATATGGGCACACCTGCGGACCTGCAAAGGGCAAAGATCATGCACGGGAAGGGGTAGGTGGTAGTGACCTTGAATGCCCTCTCGTGCATGACTGCCTGGAGAAGCCATGCGAAGTCCACCTCGAATCCGGCTATCATCGCCGCCATCAACACTGCTCGATCCCAGGTAACGATGTTATCAGCAGCTGTGGGGGAAAGGCAGTGACGGACAAGCAGCCACAAGAACTTTGCTGTGAACGTGAGGTTGGCCTTCTTGATGGCCCCCTTCGGCTCAGTCACCCAATCGGCACCCTCTCCATCTACTGACAGGTGCAGGGCCATCCACCTCTTGGTGGTCTCTCTCAGTGCTGGCTCGCGCAAGAACTGGCCATCCTTAACTATCTGCCAGCGGTAGTCGAACTCGGCAGTGAGGGGGGTCCGAGAAGCATCAATACTCTCGCCGTATAGAAACCGGCGGATGGCTGGCAAGGAAATGTCAACCTGTACGCCCCGGACTCGGACCTGCTCCAGTGGGGCCTGTTTAGCGGGGGCAGCCCGCCTATCGATCTGTGATCGGAGAGTCGCTACGTAGGATGCGTAGAACTCTTGGACCATTTCTTCACTGTAACGTCCCAACGGACGTGCTGTCCACTCCAAGCGATGCCTGGTGAAGAGATTGTGGATCTCAGGCATCGTCGGGAGACTCCCTGTAAGGACCCGCCGCTCCAAGGTGAGTGTTCGAGTCATCACTCCTTTATCAGTCAGGAACTTGGCGTCGGAGTAGACTTGAAATTGCCCGTCGACACACCACCGGTTGGGCTGGTCAGTGGCTGGGGTGGGGACCTGAGCTGGTGAGCCGGATGTAGATTCTGAACTGTCAGCCTCATCAGACGAGGCCGACGCTGCAGCGGTGGCGGGTGCGGGAACCTCAGCAGAGCCAGAGGCTTCCTCGGACCATGATACTCCTAAGGAGCCAGACGCTCCTTCCTCATTTGTGGCTGACCCAGAGGGTGTGCCGGTCAGTGTGCGCTCCTCATCAGACTGGGAGGCAGTGACTACGCCGGACGCCACCTTTTTGGGTGTGGCTCTGGGAGCACGTGAAGCACGGGAAGGGGTGGAAGTGCCTGGGGGCACGTACTCGGGGTCACGCTCATCATCAGAGCCAATGACCATGCGGGCAGACGGGGCGACAGACTTCGATCGCCCGCGTGCATAGATTCGATCTTGCTTGGGTGCCATAGTAGATAGTACCTGTAAAGGATCAATATTAGTACGAGTAGTGGCAAACAAGACAAGCGAAACCATACGAAATAAAACATTGAAAATAGTATGTCATTGCTATAGAAACAGTGACACACGACGGGCCTGGTGACGGCTCGTCGTGACTATGACGGACCGTCATGAGGTCCGTCGTGTTTTACTTAGACTATGTATATATAGAGAACCCTGAAGGAGAGTCTCTGACTAGCATGACGGTATATGCAGGACGGACCGTCACAGGTACGACGGTCCGTCGTAGGTGTCCGTCGTAGGACACTTAAAAAAAATATGGAGACCCTTAGCAGAGGGGTCTCTGACCGTCATGACGGTCGTGCAGGACGGACCGTCGTGGGTATGACGGTCCGTCACATGTGTCCGTTGAAGGACACTTAGAAAAAGTGAGAGACCCTTAGAAACAGGGTCTCTGACAACCAGAACGGTTGTGCAGGACAGACCGTCGTGAAGACGACGGTCCGTCACATGTGTCCGTTGGGAAACACTTGGGAAAAAATGAGAGACCCTTAGAAACAGGGTCTCTGACAACCGGAACGGTTGTGCAGGACGGACCGTCGTGAAGACGACGGTCCGTCACATGTGTCCGTTGGGACAGGGTGCTAGGGCTTTTGGAACGGACCCTACGACGGTCCGTCGTGGGTACGACGGTCCGTCATCGGGGTCTCGTTCTGAATAACAGTGACAGAACTGGGGGTACCCCATGCATCCCCGATGAACCCACATGGTCTTGTAGTGTTTTGGACCTACATTTGTCTATCCCAACTACCTAGGAAACTAGCAATGCAAAAGCACCTATGTCTAGGGTTGTCAACATGGCAAATTCGAACATTTTGAACCTAGGTTTAGACATAATCATATAAAGGAAACAACATACGACGAAGAACTAAGCTAATACTAACTAATAAACAAAAATGCAAGATAAATGAGTAGAAATTCGAGACACATACCTTAGAAATGGAGAAAACAACTGGACAAGTACTCGGTGGCTAGGCAAACACCCACAGCAGCAACTCCGACTAGTAGATTAACACTTTTAGGGCTTTGGAGAATTTTGGGGGAACAATGATCGAGGGGGAGAATATGGAAGTTGAAAAGAGAGGGAAGTGGGAGGAATAATGAAGTAATGGGGTGAAATGAGGGGTTGGGGGGTTTAAACGGTCTGATTTTGAAAAAGGGTCCAGCCGGGTCGGGTCGGGTATAACTCATTAATCACGCGACGTTTCCCCGACGACGGTCTGTCGCAGTTGTGACGACCCGTCATTGGTTCCGTCGTGTGTGCCCTAGTTTCAAAATAATAGAAAAACGTACCTGGTACGACGGATGCATACGACGGTCCGTCGCAGGCGCAACGGTCCGTCGCTGTATCCGTCAGTGACTGCTGCAGAGTAATTTTCTGCAGAATTTCCTGGTGATGTGCCTGCAAATTTAAAAACCCATTAGTAGAAAAATGCTACCATTACTAAAAAGACTATAAGTATTGGGTTGCCTCCCAACAAGCGCCTGATTTAATGTCGCGGCACGACTGGAGACACTTGATTACTCAGACTTCATCAAGATGGTATGCCTCTATCACTTCATTCCCCGATGCTTTATTCCCCAAATAGAGTTTTATTCGTTCTCTATTCATCTTAAACCGCACTCCCTCCTTGGCTTTTAACTCAACTGCTCCATGAGGGAATACTTGGGTAATCAAGTAAGGGCCAGTCCATTTGGACTTGAGCTTGCCCGGAAGACGAGGCGCCCCAGAACTGTCTACAAGCACCAAATCCCCAACCATAAACTCTTGTTTTGCATTTTTCTGTTCAGTCTCCTTCTTCATCTTTTCTTTGTGGGATATGGCAGATACCGATTGGAGCTCACCACTCTGCCTCATGGTCCTAAAAATGTTGAAGGTCGCTTCTTCATTATTCAACCGAAATGTCATCTGTCCCTTCTCCATATCAACTAAGGCTCTACCTGTAGCAAGGAATGGCCTTCCAAGAATAATAGGCACTTCAAAATCGACCTCACAATCAAGAATAACAAAATCAGCCGGAAAGATGAATGACTCCACTTTTACTAGCACATCATGAAGTATCCCTATAGGCCGTTTCACTGTCCGATCAGCCATCAGTAGCCGCATCGCAGTGGGTTTTGGATCCCCCAAACCCAACTTCTTGTAAATTGAGAGGGGCATGAGATTTATGCTTGCCCCCAGATCACATAATGCTTTCGCAAAATGTAATGACCCAACTGTACAAGGAATAGTGAACGCACCAGGATCTTCTTTCTTTTGTACGAGGGATCTTGTAGCAATAGCACTACAATGCTGCAGTCTATCATCATCCTCGAAAGTGACCGATCTTTTCTTTGTGACCAGATCTTTCATAAATTTGGCGTAACCGGGCATTTGTTCTAAAGCTTCTACCAAAGGGACATTGATAGAAAGTTGCTTCAACATTGTTATAAAACGCCGGTATTTACCATCCTCGGTCTTCTTCACTAATCTCTGAGGGAAGGGTGGTGGTGGCCTAGGCATGGGAATTACCTTGATGGGTACTTCTGCATCTTTTCCATTACTTTCCTCTGCTTCACCACTACCCTTTACCACCTTATCATTATCCTTTCTCACATTTTTCTCAGCAGATGGCATAGGTGGGTCAATGGTTTGCCTACCACCCCGAGTAGTAATTGCCATACAGTGCGCATCATTCTTTGGATTTTGGACAGTGTTGCTAGGAAGAGTGCCCGGTTGCCGTGTGTTCACTGTCGCAGATAATTGGGCCACTTGCAATTCGATCTGTTTAATCGAAATTGCATGTGTATCAACTTTTTGCCCAATACTAGCTAAATCACCCCTTAACTCTTTAATGTGCTCATCACTAGCATCGAACCTCCTCATCATTTTGTGCAACATATCCTCAACTCGCGCCATACTATCTCCACCATCCCTAGGAGTAACTTCACGATTTTGAGGAGGAACATAGGGTCCACTCCTGTCGTTTCTATTACCATAGTTACCCCTGTTGAAGTTGTTGTCGCGGTTGTAGTTACCATCTCGGACATAATGACCCTCACGGTTGTAGTTACCGTAGTTCCGACCTTGGTTCCCTTGACCTTGGCGCCAATTATCCTGATTTGAGCCTTGGGCGCTTGGTCGGAAACCCCCCATTTGTTCATTGACTGCATAGGAATCCTCCTCATAGTAACATTCATCGTTAGGGGGTGGTGGTTTAGCCAAGTAGTTGACTGCATTAATCTTTTCTGCACCCCCAGTGACATGTTTTAGTACCAACCCAAGCTCAGTTCTCATCTGAGCCATTTCTTCACGAATCTCATCTGTGGCTGGGTTGTGAGTGGACTGCACTGCGAAGGTGTTTCTCCCTGTATCAGACTTCCTAGTACTCCAAGCTTTGTTATTCCGGGAGATTTTCTCTAATTTTTCGGCGATCTCAGCATAAGGGCATTCTCCATAAGATCCACCTGCTATAGTGTCCAACACCGCTTTGTTGTTATCATCCTGTCCCCGATAGAAGTATTCCTTCAGTGACTCATCATCTATACGGTGATTTGGAACACTTCTCAAGAATGAGGTGAATCTATCCCAAGAACTACTAACTGACTCTCCTGGTAGTGCCACAAAGTTATTTACTCTGTCTTTGTGGTTTAGTTTCTTGGAGACCGGATAGTAGCGTGCTAAGAAGACATCCCTTAGTTGATTCCAAGTAAAGATTGAGTTGTATGGGAGCTCAGTGAACCAAATAGCAGCCTCTCCCGTCAGTGAGAGAGGAAACACTCTGAGCCCTATTACATCTAAATCCAAATCAGGCCTCCCCACACAACTTTTACACACTGCCCTTACCTTAGCTATATGGGCATGTGGATCCTCAGAAGGTAGCCCTGAAAACAAACCTCTGGCAGTGAGCATTTGCATCAGACTACTAGTTACCACAAAAGTGTGGCCAGCGGGTAGAGGAGGCAAAACCAGTGGCCCATCCGAATCTGCTATGTCATCATAGCCTCTGTAGTATGCTTGGGGCCGTGGAGCGGGATTCTGTCCCCTCTGTTGATGTTCACCCGGAGCATCGGGTAACATCTGACCATGAACATCAACCGGAGCTGGGATGTTCTGGTTCGGATCCTCATCATTTATTCCCAAATTACGATTCATATTGCGCAGTGTACGCTCTAACTCGTGATCATAGGGAAACAACGGTTCTCTTCCTCTCCGTGTATTTGGCATACAAGGAGGATAGTTCTGAAAAGAAATCAAAAACAATAAAACAAAGTAAAATCAAGAAAATATCAACTAAACTATAGTAATAAGTTCAAATTAATCTAAAAGCTATTATCCCCGGCAGCGGCGCCAAAATTTGATACGCTCAAACTTACTTCTCAAATAAGAAGTAAAGCGGTCGCGTCAAGTAAATAACCCAACTAGTGAGGTTGGGATCGTTCCCACGAGGAAAATAGTCTAGACTTAACTTTAACTTGTTATTACTATTGTTCGGTTGATAACTTCCTTAGAAAGTAAAAACATAAAAATGTAAAAAGGGGGGTTTGTATTTCCTAATAAGTAAAAAGAATTAACTAAATTGAAAGAGACACTTAATGAGTTTGAAAGTTGGGTTTTAATCAGTTAATCAAAGTAACTAGGGTTTACGTGTTCCCCACAGGTTCATAACTTGATAATTCTAACTATAACAATTCTTTCCTAGTATCTTGCATGCAAAGTGATAAGTTATGTATTTCTAAATCCTTGGTCCGGCATCTAGAAAATCTCACTCCGCACCTTGGTCCGGCTACGTGTGTTGCTTTCCTAACCCTTATCGTTACCTCATATTAAGCATCGTATTCGATATTTGACTAAGTTACTACCTCGTACCAATCAATACTAGCCTATTAGATAGTATACACTAAATCTATGTTAATAATTCTTTTCCTATTATCTACCTCCTTGGTCCGGCAAGTAGCATTAAGGCGAGTTCTAACGTTGATCATCCGTTAAAAAGACTTCTAAGCGAAAGAATTATTAATACATGCAAGACACTTTTCTAGAATTGTTATTTTAGCTAGGGTTTATCTCATTATTTGCCTATGGTTCCCACAACCCTAGTTATGGAGTTTAGTTACTCATAGCCATAAACACAATATTCAAATATATTAAATAAGAATTCATGTACTTACTTCAATGAGAAAGAATAAAGTCCAAAAGATTGCTTGATTAATCACCAAAAATCACTTGCAAGAATTCTCAAAGTAATCAAAAATCTCACGAAAAGTCTAATGATTATCGAGAATCTCACAATACAATGTTTACGAATACGGAGTTTCAACAATCTCAGAGTCTAACTATCAGGTGTCTAACCTCAAAAACGAGGTTTTTCGAACTATTTATAAAAATACAAAAACCTAATTAAACAAGAATTCTAATTGCTGGAAATCTGCCAAAACGCGGCTGGGTCGACGGACCACGCGACGGACCGTCGTGGTCATGACGGACCGTCGTGGACTCCGTCGTCCCATACTTGGTGCAATTTCTTCTGCTGCTCTCTTCATTCCCCTCAACGGCAAGTGTGACGGACCGTCATAGGCACAACGGTCCGTCGAGGGTCTCGTTTCAAAAGACTTTAACTCTTGGAATCTGGGTACTGGGATCACTTCTCTGATCTTCACGACGAACCTGCAGGACGGACCGTCATGGCCATGACGGACCGTCACAAGCTTCGTAATCCCACACTTGTCAGACTTCCCCATCTTCCTTCAGCAGCTTCTCTACGCTGCCACCTACGGACCGTCACAGGCATGACGGACCGTCATAAGCTCCGTAGGTGGTCTCTTCTGCATTTCTCTCTCAAAATCTCCGCATTTGGCTTTGGACAGATTTCCTGCAAAACAAAGAGAAACTTGTATAAAAATTAGCACAAAAAGGGCTTTTGGACGCACTAAACTTAAGGAAAAAGCATTAATTATACCGTGAAACCACGGTATATCAATAAACTCCAAAAAACTAAAAAATAATTGCTTACCAAATGCAAAAAACACCCCTAAAATATGAAAGTCAATGTACCAAAACTCTATCAAAACTATAAGTATAAAGAAAAAGGGTACGAGCTAAAACAATTGATCATATAAAGTACTAATCCAAGTTCGAATATGATGGACTAAGCAAAAGGAGAACTCATGGTAGCCAAAAAGAACTAGCTCACCCTTACATTTGATTTAATCATTTTTTTCCTACATGAGGTTCGTTAGTAGCCGCCCAAAGATTCCATGTACTTAACAAAGAAAGAGAAAGTTTAGTATCAGTACAAAACTATAGTGTACTGGTAGTATCACACGACTATTCCAGTAAGTGAAATATATAAAAGTTGTCATATCATAGTAAGAACATATATGCCAAACATATACAATATCAGTTATCATTTAAAGAGAAATGTATTATTTCACATTTTCAATAATACGTATATATGAAAAGTCAATGATCCTCTCATGAAACCTATACCTAAAACGTTAGTACGCTGAATTGTTTCACCCGATCCATTTAGTGTGTCAAAATGTGACACCCGATCCAAGTTAGTGTATAGAAATTTGACACCCGTTCAAATGTGTATGTCCGTACGTGACATGTTATCCAGTTAGTGTGTTGGAATGTAGCACCTGATCCACTCAACAAGTTACAATCACCATCATAATGTGCATTCTCACTATCATACAATAAACTGTTCATTCATTACATACAATCATTTGCTCATACTTATTCGCATTTGATGATAAATGGTGTAACATTCAAATACAAACATGCATTACAATGAAGAAAATACTAATATACATCAAAAAATATGAAATCAAACCATCAGCTACCTCGAAACCGATCTTAAATCCCATAAGACACTTGAATGTTCCTTTTCCTGATTCTTTCTTCTAGTTCTAGGTCTACAAACAATCCACTCAATGCAAGGATAAATAATTAAGGTATTGATTACCCGGATTATAGCAAACCCAATAACCCAAGACCAAACACATGATCCTATGGTTTAGCTAGGGATTTTCCCACTATCCAATTTAGTGCAAAACCCTCCCCTAATAGTAAATAACCAAGAATATAAATTTTAAAGATCAAAAAATGAATTAAGGGAGTAAAATCCTTACCTTTAGTTCTTGAAGAGGTGGAAATTTGTTAAGAACTTGCCCTAGTTCATCAAAATAATAGGGTTTTTGAGGTTTAATTCTGACTTAATTTGTGATTGAGCTTCTACGGTGGATCCCATACCGCCATAGCGTCCCCGCCCTGCCATCTAGCACAAAAACAAAAAGTCAAATTTAGAGTTTCAAGCCCCCATTTCACAACACACATTCAACCCATAACACTCATGAACTATCCTGTCACGCTGAGATCAATTTTTTGAGTTTTACTCGCCCGAATTTGATTTTGTAAAGTCGTACGGGTTTCGTAACATCTTAGCTATCTACTTGTCACAACTTCGACCATCGTGATTGGCACCCACACTAATCTTTGATGGGAGAACCATTAGTAATAATTATCTAATCCATGAACTAAGTAACTTAATCAAATACTAGGCATTTAAAGATACAGAAGCATGTTTAAATGCAAGTATCAAACAAAAATTTCCTATAATCTCCAATTGTCTTGCAACGGCTAACAAAACATTGCGGAAATCATTCCTTAGAACTTTAAAGTCAATGTACATAAACTCTAACTAATAAACATAAGTCAAAAGAAAATTGGGTTAAAGTCAGCGTACATAAATTCTAACTAAGAAACATAAGTCAAAAGAAAATTGGTACAACCCAATTTAAGATACAAATATCTAAAATACTAATCTAAGTAAGAATAAGATAGACTAAGCAAAAGGAGAACTTACGGTAGCATTGAGGAACTGGCACACCTTTGAATTCGAAGCGATCACTGCTCTTATAAACAAGGTTTGTTAGTAGCCGCCGATGATGCGCTATACTCAAATAAAAAAGAGCAAGTGTAGTATCTAGACACAACCACCATGTTCATGTAGGATCAGACAACTATTTCAATAAGTGGGATATATACAAGTAACCACAACATAATAAAATAGGCATATACCAAACATCTACAATATCAATCATCATTTCAGGATCGATGTACAATTCTATATTCTCAATAACACATCTATATAACAAGTCAATGGGTTTTTCATGGAACCCATACTCAAAATGTTAGTGTATAGGATCGGGAGTTGCTGGACATGACACCCAATCCCATATCTGTGCCAAAAAGTGGCGCTTGATCTAAGTTAGTGTGTTGGAAAGTAACATTAATTCATTCAACAAGACACAATGACATTGCACATTCTCATAATCATACAATCAATTATTTGTTAATAGCATGCAATCATTCATCCAAACGCATTTATGATTAATCAATAGTGCAACAGTGGCATACATACATACATTATAATGAAGTAATTACTAACATACATCACACAAACATAAAATCACTACCATCACCTACCTCGAACAAATCTTGAACCTTCATAAGAAACTTGATTCTTGGTCTACAAACAATTAATATAATGTGAGGATAAATAAGAAAAGTCTTAAATACCTGGATTACAACAAACAATATGAACCCTAGTCAAAACACATGATCTTAATATGCAGCTAGGGCTTTTCCCACCATCCAAACAGTTCCAAAACACTCCCCCAACAATAATTACCCATGAATGTTACTTTCTACGGATCAAAAAAACATGTTTACATAGTAAAATCATTAGTTGTAGCATCATAAATGGTGAAAACTGTCACGAAGTCACCCTGATTTATTTCCAAACTCTTAAGAACAAATTTTGTGGAATAATAACATTTTTCGGGTTTCTTTTTGACTTAATCCGCGACTAGCCCTCTATGGCGACCTCCGTCCCTCCACAGCGACCCTGCCCTGGCAAGAACAATACCCCCTATTGGCTTGCATGAAAATAGAGATCTAAATTAAAAGTTTCAAACCTCTATTTCACAACACACCTTCATACCATGACACTCAAAAACTACCCTTTCACAGTAAATACAGTTTTAGGAGTTCTACTCACTTGAATTTGATTTCGTAAGGTCGTATAGGATTCATAACGTCTTATTATTACTCATGCGATAAAATTAATTATTAGACATCTCATTTATTACCATATTTTTCTAGAACTCGCTGACTCTGATTTTATCCAAATTTGGACTAGGGTAGAAAATTTCAAGTTACTACTAAAAAGTTTTACGATCCAAAAATTTTCCCTGGTGGATTTTTTATGATGACGAGAACAAGTCCTTTTAAAGATACCAACCCATCATTCATCCGGAGTGAAAAACCTAGGGAAACATAGGCTACAGTAAGAGAAGAGTAGTACATGAATCGTCAAATCATCGAATAATTAGCATACTTGTCTAGCATGTCCTTCCATTAGAATTTCGCAACTTAATCTCTTTATTCTTCAGCTCTCGGACATTAAAATCAAAGATAGCAACCGGTTTATCCTTGTCACGGCCCGCATACATACCCTAGAAGTTAGGATATACATAGGTCATGGCATGGCGTACTTGATCTCTCGAAGGTCTTATACAAGACTTTTGTATCATTCATCGCATATACATATACGAAAAGTAGTGCGGAATTAAAACATTTCACAACATTCGAATAGTCTTTCAAAATATCTTTTCTATAAAAACCACAGGAAATACTAAGTCTCATATCATCAAATCCTTGACACAAGAATACTTGGGACACGTCCCATACATCAAAATATAGTATTAGTAAGTCTATTACAATACTTCAAAATAAGATATCACAAGACATTTATGCCCTCAAGTCAAATGAGGACATAATTTAATCTTGCTTGAAAGACCATATAATCCAAGCTTTGCTCCCAAAACTCCCTTCACCTATGCATCACTTTAGAGATAGATAAAAGTATGGAATTAGTACAAACACATGTACTGAGTATGACTTAACATTTATTTGAAACATGCTCTTTTTGATTAAAACATCATAGTATAAGCATAAGAATAAAATTTAACACCTTAGAAACATATAATATATCACATAAGCATTTTAACTCATTTTAAGAAATATTACAGTAAGCCTAGCAAAGTTACAGTGAGCTAAGCTTAACTTCACAGTGAACCCATTTAGAATGCAACCCTCTCACTTAAAAGCTATCCTAAGACTCACTTAAGTATGACAAAGAGATACTGCCCATACACCCTCTCTAGGCACACCATAAATGATCCTTAAGACCACCTATAATGAGATAAATACACTTAGAATACACCAAACACATAAACATGAGATCTTCCTACCAAAGGTGACTATAAGGTTCACTTGAGTGAGTTAAGAAGCGACCTCCCATAAAATCCCTTCACATACACTTAAGAGATATTAGATTACCTAGGATAAGATCATTCTCACTTTATAAACTAACATACATATAATATGACATTCTCCTTCCCAAAGGTTATCAAAATACTTATTTAAGTAACTCTAGAAGAGAACGTCCATACTTGACCTCTCAAAGATTACCTAAATAATCCTTAAGACTACCTAAGTTTGGATCATGTCTAATGTATCAACCAACTTTCATATCTAGATTTTTTATTAAGACTTCCCAAGGTAATATATGAAGTGACCATTCCTATGCCCACTTCACACCTTAACTAGACAACCCTTAAACTACTCTAGGTAAGTACTCATTCATTTAACATGCTTTCTAACTTAAGTCATCATCTTCTTTTGTTCATTTAAGATATATTCATCACATAAGGACATTAAAGTAATGGTCTTGGAGAAGACCTGTGGACTCACTCACTAACAACTTCAAAGCTTATCGTGAATGTCTAGATAGCGTCCCATACCACCACCTAAACTTCATAGAACTTCTCCAATAGTAGTAGGTATCCCATATGATGAGAATAGGAAATAACAGATATAGACTATGATAGAAAGGCATGAATCCGGAGTTGTAACCTACTCTGATGGAGGGTGTTCTACTTGCCAATGGTAGAACTTGGACACATCTCATGTAGGCACATGGTTAAGAAATATAAAGGTTTCTTTATAATCTAGTCTCCTCCTTAGCTATAACTACTTCCCAAACCATACTCATTCGGTGCTAGCCTTTGTTCTCATAAAGTAATTCAATAAAGGATCACATGAAGACGTTCCAAATCTAGTTCATAACCCAATCACATTCACCTTACCAATGAGGTCCCCTAGGGTTTCGTCACAATGGTTAAGAGGATATCTCAATGAATTTCCTAAGGATGATTTCATGGTGTTCAACCCAACTAACCTGAAGTCCACCATTCACACAAGAACGATACCATTACGGCTTTCGACTTCAAGGATATCATAACCTTACAACTAGGTTGAAGGTTACACATAAAGGACCTTCTGAACAATGTTCAAGATCATATGTCGTTCATACATACAAGACTAAGAGGCTTTAGCATCCTATGTCAAGAAGTCATATTCTCATTATACATGTATCAAGTAAGGGACTTAGATCTACCTAAACAAGACACATCAATACTTTAACTTATCACATATAGCATATCTTTCAAGTAGCACATAAGAACAACCAAGTCAACTTTAGGTCACCCTATACACTACTATAGGATTATTAACATAACCATCACAAGACTTATATAGCAAATTAGGAATAATAATGCATCAACTCTAAGACTACACACATAAGGACATAGTCATTGTCTTACATAATCACCTAACATCAATAGAAGAACACATCATTTCACCTTAATCACAAGTAGATGGATATGGTCAAACTTCACATAAACAACTACAAAAATCATCATAATATACCAAGTAATATCGACAAGTCCATGATAATCATAATACATAAAGTAACATCGATGAGCACAGAATTCACAAGTAAAACACATAGCACCGCCACCATAAGTGGACAATACCAATCAAAACATAATTCAAGACCTAAATTACATAAACTAAAGATAACTAGGGCAGTGTACCACCAATCTATTCTCACTACTTCACTCCATTGCTAAATCATCTAATACAATACCAAAAGGCCCTTACCCATGGTCATGATCATCAATTCAATACAAAGATCATAAAACTTAATGAATCAAATACAATTCAATATATAATTATCAATCTAAGACATCCTATACATCAATCCAATACAATTCTTACATCATTGAGTAGCCCAAGAAAAACTACACTAGAATTAAAAAGCATTAAGAAATAATCAAGTCACCCACAAAGTAGCTAAAAACTAGGGTTCATGATTTACATGGGTTCATAGATTAATTAGGTTAAAATAATCTAATTAACATAAATTCAATCAATATATAATGATTCAAAAAGTTTTATGCAGGAACCCATGGATAGATATCAAAGTTGGACAAGTTCATCTTTGAAAGACTTCAGAATTCACTTTGAAGTTTGGCTCCTTGATGAAAAGATTTTCAAGGATGAAGAACCATACCTTAACTGATGTTAATCCACGCAAATTAAGACAAACTGGTGGATAAATCAACCTTAAAGCTTTAATCTCAGTTCTAACTTCAATGAAGTTCTAGAGAGCTGTTTAGAGGTTATGGGCTTTTATTTTAGAATAATGAATTTATCTAGGTGTTAGGAATTATAACCCTCTTAAAATACGTAGAATACCCTTAGGAAGCCACCTAAATAATTATTTGGATATTAGGTAAAATTACCACTTCACTCCTTCACTTTACAGTGAACTGCGCAGAAGACAGACCCATCGCCGCCTGCCATATCGACGGCCATTTGTCCAACGACGGGCCGTCCTAGCTGGCCGTCGTTTTGTTTAGAGGATGGAATGTGGGAGCTTAAGATCTCTATTATAATTTTTGACCCACGCCTTCTGTCGATCGGCGTCAACAATCCTACTAGCCATCGATTGCCTCAGTCGTTTGGGGCTTGTCTAGACAGACTTTACCTCTAGTGAAGAGTCCTTCCTCAAGGACCCTTGGTTGGTCCTTGGGGACTTTTTTCTAGACGTTTCCAACTCGAATATGCTCGTATATTATTTTAGGACCTCCCACACAAATTTCATCCAAAACTAACACATAAAAATCAACAAAACATACTAAGACACACAAGGTTGTTTAAAGGTAAACCTTTGGAACGTCATTGACATTTCACCTCCAAACTCCATGAAATTCAACACATGTCTATACAAACTATTGTAACTCATAGAATGACCCAATAAATCATAACTCACACATAAAAGCACGTAAAAAAAACAAAAGGCATATAGGTGACTAGTCGTGAAACGTCTTGGTCGTCCCTTAATGTTTGACTTCCAATTCACCTAATTCTTTAGACACTGCCTCATTACCACATTATAAACCATTTTAGTACCTGAGACTCTCATGACAAACATGTTAGGCTCTATTTTCACCTAAGTCATTTTAGAGGTATTACACTATTAATGTTGAAGGTCTTTGTCTAACAACACTCAGTCAATTTTATGATGTAATTATCGTCACCATGATATCTCTTCAAGAGGGTCACATCAAATACCAATTGAACTCGTGATAGGGTAAGTGGTAAAGCCAATTTATATTCAATTGTCTCTACACGGTCAAAATCTCAAATGGACTAATGCATCGAGGACAAATCTTGCCCTTCTTCCCAAATGTCATCACCCCTTTCATGGTGATACTTTTAGAAGAACATAATTCACCAGTCCGAAACGCCACCTCTTTTACCTTTTGGTCCCGCACACATTTTCTGGGTACTCTAGGTTCATAAAAGCTTATCTTGGATACTCCTCCCTTTATATTGATCATCATTATCTAAATCCGCCTCTAAAGGTTTCACATCAATCACACAATCCCAAAGTCAATCATACACGCCCTCAACATGTACTCTAACATTTGGATACTTCTCTCTGACTTCCCTTCGGTATGTGAATGAAAAATTTGTACTAAAAGTGAGTTTTGAGCAAAATTCATCATGTAATTTCCTCCAAAAGTTTGATGTGAACCGCATAGCACGGTCTGAGATGATAGAGCGGGTCACCCCGTGCATCCTCACTTTCTATTCACATGAACCTTAGCCAATTGTTGAGCATTATAATCTATTCTAACTGGAATAAAATTCGCTGACTTAATCAATCTGTCAACAACTACCCATATAGAATCAAACTTTCCCACAGTCTTGGGAACACAAACCACAAAATCCATAGCTATGATTTCCAACTTCCATTCTAGAATTGGCATTCTCTGAAGCAAACCCGACGACATTTGAGGATCATATTTCACTTGTTGGCAATTTTGGCAGTTAGCCATAAACTTCGATATATCTTCATTCCTTCCATGTAACCAATATAGTCACTTCAAATCTTGATACATATTGGTCACACATGGATGAATGGAATACCGTGAATCAAGGGATTCTGTCAATAACTTTTGAATCAAGTCACCTACTCTAGGAATACAAATCCTTCCTTTAAAGGTGAGCACACCAATCGCGTCAAGAGTTTTGTCTTGTGCCTTGCCAGACATTGTCTTATTTATAAGCTCATTCGACATGATAGATTTCACATCTCAAGTTAATCAGGTCGGCCTAGTATCCTTTTGGAATGGGGGATCCCCGTTGGCAACAACCAAGTAGTAGTTGCGGAACTACTGGGCCGGGATCCTACAACGATAAATAGAATCCCCAAGAAAATACCACTAGATCGAGCACCAGTGATTTCGTATCCGGTCAAAATCTTGGCTAACTGATCGAAGTGGGTAGCTCTGACCTGATTTACCCCTTCTCGTTGGATGAACGGCCCTTTCTTAGACTTAGTGAACTCCTGTCGCGATGAATTAAACTCCGTTCCATGCCCCACGAAATTTTCATTCTCAAACTGTTTGGCATTGATCTCCTCAGTGAATGTGGTTGTTACTTCAATGCTAGCTAATACCCCAACTTTCATTGATATGTCCAACTTCATGAACTTATACTCCAAGTTTTGAATTTCCTTAGCCAAAGGCCGCTTGGATGCACTCAAGAAAGTTAGACTACACATACTCACCGCCTTCTGGCTTAGTGCATATGCCACTACATTAGCCTTATTTTGATTATATTGGATGGTCTCATTAGAATCATTCAGTAACTCCATCCACCTTCATATCTCAAATTCAGATCTTTTTGAATGTGCTCATGTTGTATACTACGATGATAAGTAAACACTTCACACTTGACACCATAGAGGTAATGCTGCCAGATCTTACGAGAAAACACTACCGCTTCCAACTCTAAATCACGGGTGTAGTAACTCCTCTCATGCATCTTCAACTTCTGAGATATATAAGCTATAACATTCTTATCTTGCATTACCACAACACCCAATCAACTTGTACCTGTCCTAACTATTCAAAATAATGATGATACCAAAGGGCTTAGGCCCAAACAAAATACAACATTTTTATATAATAATTTTTTTGCACTCTTTGCCCAAATCTTTCAATTTCTTTGATCTTCTTCGATTCATTAATCCTCGAGACCTGTTCATCAATTTCGTGACTGGATTCGATGACGAGAAATGTGATACTTTGTGACCCTCTCTCGAAATGCAAGGGAGATGAGAGTTTATACTAAACTCAAAAGGATTTTTACATGAGGCCCAAAAAATAAAGATACATTAATACTAAGTCATGGAATATCGAGCATATTTATTTACACAAAATGTTCATAACAGAAGTCTACAATAACTTGACAATAATCAATTAGAAGGGTAGTTCTATAAGATGGGTATGCAACACGAGAGATGACATTAAATCATGATCATATAATGAACACAAAAGTCTGAACAAACCAGTCCTTCTTAAAAATAGCCAACATTCAATATTAAGCTAATAGTGAATAGTAGGGAGTGACAAATATTAAAAGAAGAAAAAAGAAAAGACAAGCAAAAAATTTCTTAAATTGACACAATGACAACTATAAATGACCTAAAATTTCATGCTTCCTTATGACTAAACAAACAGTAAGCAACTCTTGTAATACTAAAAGAATAAATGTTTAAACCTATGTTAGAATTGTCATTATAATAGATAATAAATTTTAACAATCCATTGGCATTCATAGAATAGGTGTGGTGGTCAAAAGGGTCTTGAGCTTTTGAAAGCTCTCCTCAAATTTTTCACTCCATTCAAAAGGTACCTCCTTTTTGGTCAACCTTGTCAAATGTGGAAATAGAAACAAAGTTCTTCACAAATCAACAATAGTAGAGAGTGAGCTCCACAAACTCCTAACTTCAGTCACAAAGTTAGGCCGAATTTGATTCTTAATAACTTCAATCTTTTGGGGATCTACCATTAGCCCTTCCCTTGAAACTACATGCCCCAAAAAGGCAATCGAAGTCAAGCAAAATTCACAATTAGTAAATTCCGCATGCAACTTTTGTTTCCCAAAGACACCCACAACAATACAAAGAAGGTCGACATTCTCTTCTTTACTTTTCGAATAAACCAAAATATCATCAATAAATATTATAACCAACTAAACAATAAATTTTGTGAACAAACCATTCATCAAACTGATGAAATTTGTAGGCACATTTGTCAACCCAAAAGACATCACTAAAGGCTCGTAGTGCCCATAGAGGGTCTAAAATGTTGGCCTAATCTCTAGTTGATGGTTACCAGACCTGAGATGAATCTGAAAGAAAATTGTTGAGCCTTTTAACTTGTCGAAAAGGTCATCTATTTGAGGCAATGGGTAGTTCTTTCGAATGGTGACCCTATTCAATTATTGGAAATCTATGCATATCCTCATACTACTACCTTTTTCCTTCGAAAACAAGATAGGAGCAGCCCATGCGGATGCTCTAGGACGGATGAAACCTTTATCGAGAATTTCTTGAATTCGAGCCTTAAGCTCTCTCAATTCAACCGTGGTATGCAATATGGAGGGATGTAAATGGGGAGGGTACCATGTTTCAAATCAATGCAGAAATTTATATCTCTATATGGAGGCATACCAGGAAAATCTGAAGGAAACACTTCTCAAAATTTTGGCAAAAACAATAGAGGGAGACTCAAGATCAGCATCTCAAATATGAGACAAATAAGGCAAACAACCTGCCCACCGATTTCCTACAACAATAGCTTAGGCTTGTACTATCCTTCACACTCTAACTTTTCCTAACCCAAAATTTCTAGAGTCAGAAACCGAGGCACAACATAATAGGGGGACATCTTAGGAATGCTTAATATTATATCAAAGTCAAGTCATATCCAAAATCACCAAATCATCCCAAGTTTGAAACCCATAAACAAGATAGGCAAAACACAATAGGCATGGGTGACTATGACATGCTCTCCAACATGAGTAAAAACATTGATGGGGGCATCAAGTACATCACAAATCAGATTTAATCCTAAGTCAAACTAAACGAACACATAAGTATAAGTAGAACCCCGATCAAATAACATATTAGCCATTTGGTCATATAAAAGAAAATTACCCGTGATCACTGCATCAGATGTCTCCGTCTCAGTCTTTCCTAGAGCATAATACTGAGCTATGTCATTATGACGGGAAACTTCCTAGACTGGCTGCACTTTAACTCTACCTTCTTACCATTTTCCCAATCCCCATGGCCATAATTATTTCCTCCTCAGCCACCTTGTGGACATCTCGGTCATTATTACCATTGCCTGCGAGTGCCACTGCTCTATTTTACTGCGTCGAATCCAACGTGTGGGCGGGGACAATCTCTCTTAACATGCCCAAGTTCTCCACAATTATAAAAAATGTGATCAAAAGATCAATTGTTGCCCGTTGAAGATTTAGCTCCCTATCTTTCATGAGTCAAACTTTGAGACGGAGTTCCTGAATAATTACATGTAGAAGGGGGCATAGAGGAATGAATTGTCCGGGCTTCATTTGTCATCCTCCATGAACCTCTGGAGTAAGAATTCTAAAAGTTTCATGTATTCTAAGCTTTATTAGCAAAAACCTTGGCCTATTCATCATGTCTAACTCTGTCTACCTTTTATCACAAATTCAGTCACCTTATTGAAGCTTTTTCCCTACAGAGGTCATATGAACAGACAATGCACACAACTCAAAATTTAGTCCCTTAGCAAGTAGATGGACCCTCTCTTCCTTAGTAGTCACTAATTGCATAGCATATCTAGACAAAATATTAAACTTTGTCTCATGAGCAGCCACAGACATACAACCCTACTACAAAGCCATGAACACATCGCTCTTACGATCTCTCAAAGTTTTAGGCATATACTTCTCCAAGAACAAATCATGAAACTGGTCCATCTGAGTGGTGGTAAAGCAGACAATCTGCACTCCACATAAGCTCTCCCTCCCTACTTAGCCTCACCTTGAAGCTGAATAGTCACAAACTCTACTCCATGTTGATCAATAGTCACCGACTTATGAAGCCTCTCATAACAATCTAGAATGAACTCATAGGCATCCTCACTCTCGGAACCATGGAACACATACAGTTTGAATTTAAAGGACATAGTCAACATTCATGCTCATTATCGGTCATTATGGCACCAACAAAAGGATGGGAAAAGGCATCAATATCTAGAGTTCCACCCACTTTGGCGACAATGATAGCAATAGGGGAATTGGCAGAAGCTTGAGTTGCTTCAACTAAGGGAAGCATTCAGGGCCAACCAATACTCTTAGGAAAGAAATAATTTGTTAGATAACATTGGGTCTAAGGAAGGAATACTTGTAGTCTCAGCCTGCACCTCTTCCTCTTGTCGAACATCCTCCTCATTCTCAACCTTAACATTCTAATCTACCTCTTTGTGATGCACAGGAGGTACCTCATTTCTGGGAGCATTCTCAATTGGTGTTTCATCCCTAGTAGGCACTACCTTTACTTGCCTCTACTCGAACCTCGACCGACACCTCTTGCTTGGATTCATCAGTTGGCCAATTGACGGGATCTACGAGCCTGACGCCGTTAAACCTAGTAATCACCATCTACAGATAGAAGAGAGACCTCTTGAAGTCCTATATCCACTCAAAGAAAAGTACAGACGTCTACCGTAATGTTCTATAAGACTCTGCTAAAGACATTTTGGTACATCGAGATCAATGAAACTAGGGCTTTGATACAACCTCTTTTACGACCTCGACCATTGCTATTGTCACCAACACTAACCCTCCGATGGGAGAACCATTAATACTGATTAGATCACCAAAGAACTAAACAACTTAATCGAATACTAGGCATTTAAAGATACGGAAGAAGGTTAAATGCAAGAATCAAATAGAGTTCCCAAAAACTTCAAAAGTCTAACAACAAGTAACAAAATATTGTAGAAATTATTCCCTAGAGCCTAAAAGTCAATGTACAGAAACCTTAACAAAGAAACATAAGTTTAAATAAAAGGGTACAACCCAATTTAACATACAAATATCTAAATCACTAATTTATGTCCGAATAAGATGGACTGAGCAAATGGAGAACTCATGGTAGACTGGGAGAACTAGCTAATATTTTGAATTTTAATCAATCATTTTTCTTCTAAATGAGGTCTAACAGTAGCCACCTAAAAATTCCCTATACTCAAAAATTAAATAATAAGTGTAGTATTAGTAGGCCACTACCGTGTAGTGGTAGGTTCACTCGGCTATTTAAATAAGTGAGACACATACAAGTAACCACAACATAATAAAAAGGCATATACTACAATATCAATCATAATTTTAGGTTCAATGTACAATTCCACATTCTTAATAAAACATCTATATGACAAGTCAATGGTCGTGTCATAGAGTCCATACCCAAATTGTTAGTGTATCGGAACATGGTACCCGATCCCTATTAGTGTGAAAGACATGAAACTCGATCCATATATGCGCCTGAGAGTGAGCGTGTCACTCTATCTAAGTTAGTGTATTGTAATGTAACACCCGGTCTATTTAACAAGACACAATCACAATGTACATTCTCATGATCATACAATCAAGTGTTGGTTTATGGCATGCAATCATCATTCATACTCATTTACGATTAGTGTGATCACTAGTTCAATATTTGGATACATGCATGAATTATGATGAAGTAATTACTAACATACAATAGAAACATGAAATCACAATCATCACCTACCTCGAACTAAGCTTCAACCCTCCTAAGAAACTTGATTATTCACTTTTCGGATTCTTTTCGCTTGTTCTTGGTCCACAAAAAATCAATATAACGTAAGGATCAATAAACAAGGTCTAATTACCCAGATTACATGCAAAAATATCAACCCTAGTCCAAACTCATGATCTTAATATTCACCTAGGGTTTTTCCCATTATCAAAACAACTTCAAAACCCTCCCCAACAATAATTACCCATGAAATTACCTTCTATGGATCAAAATACGGGTTCAAACCCTAAAAATCTTGCTTTAGCATCAAGAATGGTGAAAAATTTCAAGAAGTTGTTCTGGTTCACCTCCTAACTCTTAAGAACGAAGTTTGAAAAATATGACGTGTTGAGGTTTATTTTTGACTTGCGCGCTATGGATGCCCCCATCCCACTATAGCAGCCCCCAATGGGGAATAAGTGCAGCGGATTGTACGGAAATAGAGATCTAAACTAAGAGTTTCAAACCTCCATTTTACAACACACCTTTATCCCATGACACTCATAAACTACTCTTCCACGCTAAGATCAGTTTCAAAAGTTCTACTCGCCTGAATTTGATTATGTAAAGTCGTATCGGTACCTCAACGTCTTAGCTATAGACTCATGCAATAAAATCCATTGTCAGATCACTCATTTTTTACCATATTTCCCTAGAACGCACTGACTCCGATTCTTTTCAAATCCGAACAAGGCTAGGAAATTTCAAGTTACTACCAAAAAGAGTTTCGGCCCAAAAAATTTTCTCAAGGCTTTTCTATAACGACAGGAGTGGGTCGTCACATTACTCATATGATCAATTTCGTAATAACATCTCTCATTCGTCACCAGATCTTTCTAGAGCTCGCAGACTTCAAATTCATCCAAATTTGATCTAGGCTAGACATTTTCAAGATACTACAAAAAAGTTTTTTGGCCCAAAATTTTTCTCCTATGTAACTTTCTATAACAAAGGGAACAAGACGTTACATAAATCATTGTTCCTTACATGCAATAAAATTTTTTTATGTAAGTTGATATGTTCTTAATAAAATTTTGGTTTGACTTGTAAACAAAAATCATTTTATTGAAGTTGAGATGGTACAATTACTTGAATTCTTAAAAAAAAAAGGTCTTTTGGACAAGCACAAGAAGAAAGACTCCTAGCTTTCTCACTGCATTCATAATCAATGGAATATCCTGCAAGACAAAAACACAATGTGATTCTGTACGAGTGAATCCAACTCATTGACAAAAAAAAACAAAAGAAATATAGAAGCAAATAAAGATTAAGAGATACAATGGTGTTTTATAAGTTGATGAATCATTGCAATTTTATTATTCTTTTAATTTACAAGGAAATATATTACTGGTGGAATTTGTGAAATGTACATATATACCTTTGAGTCGGTAACAATGTGATTAAAAGTAGTATTAATTTGATTTTAATTTTCATACAAAACTATTAGTTAGTGAAATAATAATTTTATTGAAATCATGTTATATATATATATATATATATATAAG
>NC_028640.1:20551214-20567296 GCF_001406875.1 Solanum pennellii
TATATATATATATATATATATATATATATATGTTCGAGGGTGTGTAATCATTCTTTAAATTAAAATAGTATGTCATTCATATAAAGTTTATAAGTTTCTGATTTCAAATTATTTGGTCCTTTTCCGTTTCATATTTTGAATTCTATTTTATACCTAAAAAAATGAATCGAAAATATACCGTCTGAAATTTATCTTATTGGAATATAATTTTTTAAATGAAATATTTGGAACAAACGTGCAATGCACGATGTTATAAATTAAATATTTATTAATTGAACTGTTACAAAAGTCTTTTCACCTCCTAGATTTTATACAAGTTATATATATAGTTCATTATATTTATTTCAATCGTTCAACCTTCAATCACTTGTGACGAGAAACACAAAGGTTATAATATTAATTATTCAATTTGTTAACTATTTTAATTAATGCTGAAAAAAGAATTCTATGAGTCACTACACCTATTGGTATAAATATGTCTGTCATGTTTCTTTTTCCTTCCACAAACAATAGATTTATATTTCCATCTCAAATTGTTTACATTATTGATGATTTTTGTTTGTGATTATGAGTTTGATACTATATTTTTCTTTTTAATCTTAGTAAAATTATCATACAATCAATTCTTTTTATTTTTTTTATAAAAAAATCGCATATTGATGTTTGATTTGAAACAAGATTCATATGACTTCTGATCGCAATTGAGTTGATCGTGATGATATTAAAAATATGTATGGATTTAGTTTTTTTCTTCATGATATATATATAGTATTATTTGCAGTACAAAACAAAAGTTACTACATTAGTTATTCAAAATCTAAATGATTTAAATAATGCTGAAAAAGAATTCTATGCGTCACTACACCTATTTGTATAAATATATATGTCATGCTTCTTTTTTCCTTCCACAAACCATAGATTTTCATTTCCATCTCAATTTTTTTACATTATCGAAGAAATTTTTTTTTGTGATGAGTTTGATACAATATTTTTTCTTTTTATGCTTAGTAGTAATTATTATCCAATCAATTTTTTTTACTTTTTCTTTTTTTAATATTCGCATATTGATGTTTGAATCAAAGCAAGACTCACATGACTTCTGACTGTAATTGAGTTGATCATGATGATATTCGACATATATATCAATTTAGTTTTTATTTTCTGACATATGTATTAATTTAGTATTTGGAGTACAAAAAATAAACTTTTTAAAACCAAAAAGGCATAAAGAAAAAGAGAATTAGTCCTATAAAAAAGGAAAAAACAATCGAGTTAGTATTTTTTTTAGAGTTGAATAAAAATGAAATCATTGGTCATGTAGCGAGATAGATTGAATTTTTTACGTTATATTTTACGGTGTTAAAATTGAGAAAGGACTCGCTGTTCCAACAATGAATTCTCCATTTTGGTATTAAAAAAGTTTCAGTGACCCTTCATGCAGTTTGAAAGAAAAAAGTGATCTTTTTTGCTCAGAACTCAAATTTGTCGCGTACATATATACTACAAATAAGGAAAATAATATAGAAAACTAAATTGGTATCAATATATGTATCAAAATGTTTTAGATTCGAGTCTCCTTGGATATGGAGGAAGCAATTTACTTTTTTACGCAAATTAAGATTTTGTTGGACTTAAATGTGAATATGAAACCAAAAAACACATTTAGATAAAAAATAGATGAAATTCATTAAATAACAATATAAATACTTCATGATTTAATTCTACAAATTAAAGTAACTAAAATAAACTTAGCACTAGAATAATTTCTTATTCTCATATGTATGCACGTGGATATTTAGGATCGGGAATATCAAAATAATTCAATTTTTCATCAGTCAAGGATTTAAGCGGTTCATCCAATGATGGTAGCTGCCAAATTTTTGCAACATTTAACCATCCACCGTGATCTTTCGGCGAATTTGAGACACAACCTAGAACTACATTTTTTATTTTTATAGGAATTTCTTGATGATTCTTACATATATTAATTTTCTTTGTAACGAAACACAAAACAGAGTCTTCATGTCTGATATCGCTATGTCCTATTAATACATTCATCGTAATTTTATCAAGACGATATTCTTTCACAATCCAGAATACAATTTTGTTATCTTCACTGGCACGACTACTTTCTTCATCAAATCAAAAAGTTTTCTTATACCCATATTCGTAATCTTTCCTTGTCCAAATTTTCTTTACTATTGTCTAGTCCTTATCATTTGCCACCTCCAACAATTCATTTGTTGAAGTTTTTACCTTTGATTGTTTTTCTCTTAAATTGAGTAAAGAAATAGTTTACACGATCATTATCTGAATTTTGGAATAATTTATATGGCTCTTTGTTACCGTATAAGTCTATATATGAAATATCATTTTATTCAACAGGCATTCCATGGATGAATTTCGTTAAACACCTTTTCAGATCTTCATCCGTATATTTCATCCCTATAAGTTGAAAATAATGTGAATTCCAACTTAAAAGAAGAAGAAGAAATTTTTTCAAGCAAAAGAATATATAATTTTTATTTTTGGAAAACTCAACCTTATTAGAATATGAAACTCACTATACTTGTTTCATTTTTAAAAAGCTTTTCAGCCATTATTTCCTTATCTGTGTCGAGAAGTTCAGCACGGAAAGTTCTATTTCCTGATAAACAATAACCAAAGAGCAGGGTGGATCCACTGAAGGTTTTGGATACTCGAGCAACCATTAAAATCCTAGATCCGCACTTCCAAGACATTTGGTAGAGTCAAACTAACACACAGTTGCTCTCGCCAAACTTTTTATTCTAAAATTTTCTTAGTATTCCTGGAAGGAAATTGTATTGTGTTGCTTTCATCATAGCTGAATTTTATGTATGCGTTGTCTGAGAACATATACATATATGATACATAACCAACAAAAACTTATAAAACATAACAGTTAACTCAAAAAGTTTGACATCAGTTGCTATACAAATTTCAATTCATGTACAGGTCTTTGAAGCTAAAATTGTGAATCAAGGCCTTCTAAAGATGTAACCAACATTATGTATCTCGCCCCAAGCATCTAACAAACACTTGATTGTGTGTTGAGATCAAGACCACATCTTTATTTCATTGGAAGCTCTAACAGATTTCCATAACATTTCATTGAACACATTTAGAGCATTGTTGGAAAATATCCAACCAACATCATTATTTGTGCCTTCCTTTATGTTATTTGTTGCGTGCAATTCACTTTCGGCAAAATCAGCATCTACACAAAGAATTCTTCATGTAGAATTTCCATATTAAATTTTAGATTGATCTTTAAATTCATGATATATTGACCAAGTAATATTACTGGTTAAAAAAGTCGGATTTATATTTACGTCAAAATATATGACTTGAATTGAATTTCAAATCACATTTGGGTTAGCCCAATAAGTAGACAAGACAAACCCAACTCATGTTCTTCAAGCCCGAGGACCAAAATTGCTTGGACAAAAATACCCCTAAAACCCCAACTCAATTCTATATAAAGAGGTCTTCATAAGACCAAAAGAAAGAGGAAGAAAAAAAAGAAGACAAATAGAAATACATAGAAAATCCTTGCTCTTTTGTAGTGATGTGCAAGTCTTCTGCATACAAAAAATCTTCGCTCAAAGTGTTGAGCCGCTACAAGAATGAAGTCTTCGCTCCAAAATTTGAGCTGCAAGTATTCCATCCAATGAAGAACATCTTTGAAGAGAAGAATCAGGGTATTACATATCTCCTCTTAAGTATTTTATAAATATTGTAAAAAAATTCGCATAAATTCAAATACAAATATTGTTATTTGCTTGCTACTTTTCGTTTCCAATTTATTATATTTGATGATTGTAGTTTTAGACGCATACAAGTTTCCATGCCCTATGGGACAATCTTTAACTCTCATCTTTTCTCATCGAGAATCAAAATTCAAGAACACTAAGATGGCTTTCAAGAAAATCAACATGAAATCTACATCCAAATCTAGATCTACATCCGTATGTATATCTGCATCTTCATCAGTATCAAAATTTGCATCTATATCTGGATTCACATTTGTTTCTGCAGCAACTGATGATCCAAATTCGGTATCGCTGTGAAAAACATCATTGATGTTACTGCAAGAAACATGCAACCTATCACAAGGAACCAAGCCAAATTGTTCGGCCAACAAGCTTCACGAGTGTCGTCCAGATCAGCTATTGCCTTTGGTTTGTCCCCAAAATGTGTAAAGTCTCCTGTGAAAGCAATAAAGAATACATCGCCGAAATTGTCAAGAAGGTTCTTTCCTAATTGAGCCTATTTACATCCGAAAAGACATTCATTTCAACTGACAATTATGTCTTAAGCACAGTATCTACCCCACACAATATGTTTGCATCTCATGTTTGGGAAAATCAATGTTATTTTCCATCACCTATGATGGTGATAGAAACTTCTACAATAGACGAACAGCTTGCATATTTTACGAAAGCAGTTGAAGGCTTAACAAAGTACATCAAAGGTCTAGACATCCAAATTACCAAGTTGACAAACATAATGGATAATATGGAGAAAACAGGATCCACCGATTATGTGCAGATTTTCATGAAACTCAAGATAAAAAAGAGTTTTTCACAAAAAAAGAAACAATCATCAAAGAGTTTCAAGTACCTGTCGAATGTGTGATTCATGTTGACAAATTAAAGGATTTCATCAAAGAAAGCTATCAAAGATAAATCTAAGTCCACGTCGAAGTCTTCTCTCACATATGTAATGTCGTATTCCCAAAGAATTAATGACCTAAAAATATATGTTGGTTACCCACCTTCTATGTTGTAGCATTTCGACGGCAATGAAAATATAAAACAGTGCATAATACACTTCATTGAAACATGCAACAATGCTGGAACATATGTTGATTATCTTGTCAAACAGTTTGTGTGCTCCCTTAAGGTCAATGCTTTCAATTGTTACATGAACCTTGAGCATGGTTCCATTGATAGTTTCAAACAAGTTGAGCAAGAATTCCTCAATCATTTTTATATAACAAGGCGTGTTGTGGGCGTGATAGAGATTGCAAACATTCGTCAAAGAAATGATTAATAAGTCATTGATTTCATGAATCACTAGAGGAGCTTGAGCTTTAACACAAAGATGGGATCTTCGTCACATAAAACAAGGCATAAAACCTAAAACTTTTGAAGAACTAGCACCACATTCTCATGATATGGAACTGAATATGACTTTAAATGAAGATTCACGAGTTTTCCAACTTCGAAGACTAGAAAGAAAATATAATTGACATTGAGAACGAAGACAAGTTTTCATTGGAAACTTAAATTGAAGAGTCTATGTAAGTTGACATATTCCTTGATGTATGAGTCTAAAGTACAAGTCATAATACTCCTTGATGTATGAGTCTAAATTGCAAGTCATAATACTCCTTGATGTATGAGTCTAATTTGAAAGTCATAATTCTCCTTACGCACAAGTCTAAAATACAAGTCATAATGCTCCTTATGCACAAGTCAAAAATACAACTCATAATGCTCCTAGACGTACATGCCTAAAATGCATTTTATGAAATTCATCAAATTCAAGATAAATTTTGAAGCTCCAAAGCTCCTCTAATTCGAGTTATGTGTTCATGGCATAAAGCTCATCAAATTCGAGCTAAATCTTCATGTCGTGAAGCTCGCTAAGTTCAAGCTAACTCTTCAAGTCACTAGACTTTTAAAATTTAAGCAAAATCTTCAAGTCATGATGCTCCTCGACGCATGATCCAAAAATTCATGTCTTAAAGTTCATCAAATTCTATTGAATCTTCAAGTTCTGAAACTCATCAAATTCGAGAAAAATCTTCAAATAAAAATGCTCTTTGATGAATGAGCCTAAAATGCATGTAATAAAGTTTATCGAATTATGTTGAACCTTCAAGTTTTGAAGTTTTTCAAATTCGAGCAAAAACATCAAATTAAAATGCTCCTTGACACACGAGCCTAATATGCATGTCATAAATTTCATCTAATTCTATTGAATCTTTAAGCTTCAAAGCTCATCAAATTTGACCTAAATCTTCAAATGAAAATGCTTCTCGGTGCACAAGTCTCAAATTCATGTCATGAAGCTCATTAAATCGAGCGAAGTCTCAAGTTTTGAAGCTCTTCAAATTCGAGATTAGTTTTCCAATCATGATGCTTCTCAAATGCCAGCCAAGTTCTCAAGTCACAAAAGCTTCATGAAAATGAATGAAATCTTCAAGTTGTTTACCCTCATTAGATTAAATCTATACGTTCCAAAAAAAAATCAACAGGTTGAAACCCTTGAAATATGTGACTTAGACCAATATGGAAAAAAATAAAAACTCGCATAATTTGCGTTGAAATGTAAAGTAAATATATTTTATTGCTTGAAAACGGCAAGAGTTTTGACACATCAACTATATAAGAAAGGGTAAAAAAACCGATGTATCATCCTATACAAAAAGTTTGAGTAGACAAAAATAAAACTTCAAGAAGTTAGTTGTCAATTCTTCGTGAATTTCTTTATCAAGTTTTCTTCATCTCTTAATCAAACATCATCCATTCAAATATTTTTTGGCTTGATATAACTTGAGTGAGCCTTTATATTTATCGTGGGGGCATATTTTGATGTTTGATTTAAATAGTTGATCATGTAATAGGTAGTATCTCTTTAGAACTAGGACAAACTGCAGTGAAATCTCTTTCTCGCAAATACCAAAAATTATAGAGGAACAGGCACATAGTGTGATCCGTTGCAAAGCTTCAACTAAAGAAGATGATGTATGATGTCTGGTTTTTCATCAAAGTTTATACTACAAAATGAGAGATATCAAGTGTGGTTCATCATCAAAGACCCAACTTATAACATCTCGCAACTCGAAATAGCTAATAATGAGCTAAGAAACTAAAAATAATCAATTTTGGAAAGAATGGAAAAAATATGGAAAATTTTCTTAGCTTAAGAAGTAAGTTTTGGTAATTTTCAAATGATCATAACTTTTAGCTCAGGATGAGTTACAGGTAGTTCTTGACATTGTTGTAAATCCCTTAGAGAGAGCTTTCCAACGCCGCCTAGTTATCGCATTTTGAATATCGTATGAGGGAGATATGCTTATGGAATTTGGGTTGTTGGATTGAGGAAGGTCCCAATCCAGATTTAAAGAAGGGCAAACTAGTTTTCACCACTTATTTTACTTATTCGTTTAAGGGTTTATTACTGGTAAAAATAAGCATTAAGTCAGTTTTGGAAAATCAAATTCCATCTTAGGGCTTAGTGAATATATACATATATATATATATATATACATATATATATATATATATTGCATGTGTCATTATTGCTTTATATTAGTTCAGTATTTCATGAGTTGAGCATAGCCATGGTAAGTGTTTCTTTTCTTTCATTTCAACCTTAAGCTGTTGTTTAACATTCCAACTCGCATACTTGTACATTCAATATACTGATGCCAATTGTCCTGCATCGTCTTATGATACAGACGCAGGTAACGAAAATCAACATCTAGCGCTTCGTTGATCCAGTTTTAGCACTCAGAGTCAGTGGTGAGCCTCTTTGCATTCTGGAGGACTCATTTATTTATTTCTAGTCTTTACTTATAAAATGTTGTAGGATTCGTCCCAACATCCATCTTGGCATGATAGAAGATTCATAGAGAGATAGTTATTTAGATAGTTTGATTTTGAATCTCTCTTTATTTGGATTTCAGATATTTTATTATGAGACTTATTTGTCATTTTGGCCAAGACATTTATTTAAGTAATCTTTGTGAGAATGTTTCACGCGTTATGTTGATTTAAGTTTCTGCTAAGTCAAGTAAGCCAAGCCAACGGTTTGCTTAAGGCCAACAATTGTCATTTGGTGTCGGCCATGTCCAAGATGTAAGCTCGGGGAATAATAAAATTTGTATCTGAGCAAAAATTTCAAGAGTCGTAAGGAGTCTACGAAGTCGTGTCTGTAGAGTGCTAGTCGTCGGTGTAAATTGCACCACATCTATGATTAGGAGGCTTCATCATTTACAAAATTCTTCACTTCTTTCATGCTCCTTTTACTGCGTTAGAGTTTATCTCTAAAAAGTATCTCTCTAATTCGTGTTTGCGCGTGTTTGAGATCATCATGTCTCCACGAAGAGCAGCAAGAGGTCATACATCTAGAAGGTATACTGAGGAACCAAAGGTACCTGATGCACCAAACGTGATACCTCAAGGACAAGTCACCAATTCTGAACTTATTGAGGCATCCGGATGTTAAGCCAAGTGGTGACTCACCAAGTAGGGCAACAGAGAAGAGCTCGACAAGAAGAGGCTAACACCTCAAGAATTCATGAATTCCTGAGAATAAATTCTCCCAGTTTCACCAGTTGGAGCACTACTGAGGATTCAAATAATTTTTTTAAAAAGATAATGAAGGTTTTCAATGTGATACATGTGATTGATGCTGATAGGGTTGAGCTAGTTGCATATCAAATGAAGAATGTGTCTAGGATTAGTTCAATTAGTGGATGGAGGGGCCTGCACCATCATCTACTAGTGCTCATGCACCTAGAAGCAAAGGTGAGCATCAAAGTATGAATTTTTAGAACTTCAAGGCTAGACCAGCACAATCTCAACGAAGTGTGGCACATGGAGGAGTTGGGATAATGCATATGCTAAGTGTGGTAAAACTCACCCAGGTAAGTGTTGCAATGGCCAAACAGGTTTCTTCAAGTGTTGTCAAGAGGATCACTTCATGAGGGAGTGCCCTAAGAACATGCAGAGTAGTGGAAATCCGTGCAACAGACCCCAATCTTCATCCATTGTTCCACCAGACATGGTTCCATCTAGAGGAGACACTTCTAGTAATGGCGGAGGAGCAAGCTGCCTATAGGCAATCACTAGCTGCCTAGAGCAGGACAACTCTCCAGATGTTATCACTGTTATGATCAAAGTCTTTACTTTTGATGTTTATACTTTGCTACGCCCAAGAGATGTTTATATTTTATAGCTCCTTATGTTGGAAATAAGTTTGAGATTCTTCCTGAGAAACTTTGTGAAGCTTTATGTGTTTCTACCCCTGTTGGAGAGTCTATTCTAGCAAAAGAGTCTATGGTTATTGTCCTATTTCTATCAATCAAAAAAACAGCATGGCAGGCCTAGTAGAGTTAGACATCGTAGATTTTGATGTTATTGTAGGTATGGACTGTCTTCATGTCTGATATGTATTAATCAATTGTAGAACTCGAGTTTTCAAGTCCCAGATTCCTAATGAGAGAGTCATGGAGTGGAGTAGTAACTCAGTAGTGCCTAAGGGTCATTTCATTTCGTCCCTTAAGGTAAGAAAGTTGGTTTCATAGGGATGTATCTATCACTTAGTCCGAGTTAATGACTCAAGTGCTGATGTATCTTCCCTTCTGTCATTTTCTATAGTAAAGAAGTTTCAAGAAGTTTTTCCTAATGATTTACCCGGAGTCTCTCTTGAGAGAGAAATTGAATTTAGCATAGATATCATTCAAGATACTTGTCCTATCTCTATTTATCCATATAGAGTGGCACGAACAGAGTTAAATGGCTTGAAAGAACAATTGAGTGATCTCTTTTAAAGGTTTCATTCGACCAAGTGTCTCACCTTAGGGCACTCTGGTCTTGTTCTTAAGGAAGAAAGGTGGTTACCTTAGTATGCGTATACACTACCGCTACTTGAGAGTCTATTCTAGCGTAAAGAGTCTATCCTGATTGTCCTATTTGTATAAATAACAAGAACACCATGGATGGCCTAGTGGAGTTAGACATGGTTGATTTTGATGTCATTGTAGGTATGGACTAGCTTCATGTCTTATATGCATCGATAGATTGTAGAACTCGAGTTGTCAAGTTCCACATTCCTAATGAGCCAGCCGTAGAGTGTAGTAGCTCAGCAGTGTCTAAGGGACGTTTCATTTCGTACTTTAAAATGAGAAAGTTAGTTTCAAAGAGATGTATCTATCACTTAGTCCGAGTTAATGACTCAAGTACTGAGGTATCTTCTCTTCACTCATTTTCTACAGTAAAGGAGTTTCCAGAAGTTTTTCTTAATGATCTACTCAGAGTCCCTCCTAATAGAAAAATAGACTTTAGCATAGACATCATTCCTGATATTCCTTCTATCTCGATTTTGCCATATAGAATGGCACCAGCAGAAATAAAGGAGTTGAAAGAACAGCTGAATGATCTGTTAGATAAAAGTTTCTTTCGACCAAGTGTCTCACCTTGGGGCGCTCTTGTCTTGTATTAAGGAAGAAAGATGGTTCCTTTAGGATTTTTATAGACTACCGCCAATTGAATAAGGTTACAATCAAGAATAAGTATCATCTTCCAAGGATAAATGATCTTTTCGATCAACTTGAGGATGTCACCTGTTTCTCAAAATTGATCTGAGATTTGTGTACCATCAGTTAAGGGTTAAGGAATATGACACTCCAAAGGCAACTTTTAGAACTAGATATGGGCATTATGAGTTTTTTGTCATGTCTTTTGGGTTGAAGAATACACCAACAACATTCATTGACCTTATGAACAGAATCTTCAAACCTTATGTGGATAAGTTTGTTATCGTCTTCATTGATGACATACTAATCTATTCAAGGAATGAAGAAAATCATGCTACTCACCTCAGCATAGTCCTTCATACTTTGAAAGATACAAAGTTGTATGGCAAGTTCTCTAAATGTGAGTTTTGTATTAAGTTTGTGGAGTTCTTGGGCTAGCCTAGAACCACGTCCCCAACAAAAATAAGGAGTTTGTTGGGTTTGTCTGGCAACTACAGAAGGTTTGTTGCGGGGTTTTCATCTATCTCATCTCCCTTGACCAAGTTGACTTAGAGGACAGTTAAATTTCAACAGTCTGAAGCTTGTGAGAAAAGCTTCTAGGAATTGAAAAAGAGGTTGAATACTGCTCTGATTTTGACCTCACCAGAGGGTACTAAAAGTTATGTGGTGTACTGTGATGCATATAGAGTTGGTTTCGGTTGTGTGTTGATGCAGAATGACAAGGTTATAGCTTATGAATCCATACAATTGAAGGTTCATGAGAAGAATTACCCAATCCATGACTTGGAGTTGGTTGTTGTTGTTTTCACTTAGAAGATATGGCATCACTACATATATGGTGTTCATGTTGATATATTTAATGATCATAAGAGCTTACAATACCTGTTCACCCATAAAGACATCGATTAGAGGAGGTGGTTAGAATTACGTTACGATTATGACATGAGTATTCTTTATCACCCAGGTAAGGCTAATGTGGTTGCTGATGTTTTGAACAGGTTATCCATGGGAAGTACAACCCATGTTGAGGAAGAAAAAAAGGAGTTAGCTTAATATGTGCACAGACTTGTACGCCTGGGAGTCAAACTTATGGATTCCACAGAAGGACGGATAGTGGTGACCAACGGGCTGAGTTATCATTACTGTTAGAAGTGAAAAATAAGCAAGAACAAGATCACATTTTGCTTGAATTGAAGGCAAATGTTCATAAGCAAAGAGTATTATCTTATGAACAAAGGGGAGATGGTGTGCTGAAGTATTAAGGTAGATTGTGTGTAACTAGGGTGGATAGACTCAAAGAGAGGATCATGGGGGAGGCTCATAGTTCAAGATATTCCTTTCATCCGGGTTGCACAAATATGTACCGCGATTTGAGAGAAGTATATTGGTGGGAAAGTATGAAGAAAGACATTTCTTAGTTCGTTGCCAAGTGCCCGAATTGCTAGCAAGTCAAAGTAGAACACCAAAGGCCTGGAGAATTTGATCAGAATATAGAACTTTCGGAATGGAAGTGGAAATGATTAATATTGACTTTATTACTGGATTTCCAAGGTCTTGCAGGTAGCATGATTCAATTTGGGTGATTGTCAATAAAATTACAAAATCAACCCACTTTTTGCTAGTAAAGACTACTCATTCGGCAGAGGATTATGAAAAGTTATACGTTCAGGAGGTGGTGAGACTTCATGGAGTCTCAGTTTTGATCATTTCGGATAGAGGTGCACAATTTACTGCACATTTCTGGGAATCTTTCAAGAAAGGTTTGGGTTGAAAGGTGAATTTAAGCGATGCTTTTCATACTCAGATGGATGGGCAAGTAGAGCTTACTATCCAAACTTTATAAGATATACTGAGGTATTTTGTGATTGATTTCAAGGGGAATTTGGAGTTCACCTACCCCTCATTGAGTTCGCTTACAACAGTTATCATTTTAGCATCCAAATGACTCCATATGAAGCTCTTTATTGGAGAAGATGGAGTTCTCTTTTTGGGTGGTTCAAAATTGGTGAAGCATGATTGATAGGACCAAATCTAGTTCACCAAGCCATGGAGAAGGTCAAGGTGATCCAAGAGAAATTGAAAACGACATAGATTCATCAAAAGTCATACACATATGTTAATAGAAGGTCGTTGGAGTTTGAGTGAATAATTGGGTATCTATGAAAGTGTCACCTATGAAGGGTGTTATGATGTTTGGTAAGAAGGAGAAACTTAGTCCTCAGTATATTGGTCCTTATAGAATATCCAAGAGAGTTAGTAATGTACCTTATGAGTTGGAGCTAACACAAGAGTTGGCAGTAGTTCATGCGGTTTTTCATATCTCAATGTTGAAGCAGTGCATGGGTGATCCTTCATTGATTGTACCAACTGAAAATGTTGGGATTAAGGATATATTATCTTAAGAAGAGATTTGGGTTTAGATTTTAGATCGCCAAGTTCACAAGTTAAGAACAAAGGAGGTAGCATTAGTCAAGGTTCTTTGGAGGAACCAATTTGTTGAAGAAACAACTTGGGAACTCAAAAGGATATGAAGAAGAGATATCCACATCTTTTTCAATCCAGAGGGAATGCACATCAACGTACGACTTCTCTTCTTAGTACTTTATGAACTATGAATAAGCATGTTATTACTTGCTTTTGATTGTTGAGTGTTAAACTTGATGTTAATATTCTTGTATAAGTGAAAGAAATCTCATTTGAGGAAGAATGTTCCCAAGGGGGAAATATTGTAACATAAATAAATAAGAATAAGCTTAGAAACTAAAACTAATCAGTTTTGGAAAGAAAGGGAAAAATTTGAAAATTTTTCTAAGTTTAAGAAGTGAGTTTTGGTCATTTGCAAATGGCCATAACTTCTAGCTCAAGATGAGTTAGAGGTATTTCTTAATATGGTTGAAAAGCACTTGAAGAGATCTTTCCAACTCCGCGACTTTGCCCATTTTCGATATCGTATGAGGGAGATATGCCTACTGGAAGTTGGGTTGTTGGATTGAGGAAGGTTCCAATCCGGATTTAAAGAAGGGCAGACTAGTCTTTTCACCACTTATTTTCCTAATTCATTCAAAGGGTTTATTAGGGGTAAAAATAATCCTTAAGTCAGTTTTGAAAAATCAAATTCACGCTTAGGGCCTGGAAAAGATAGAAAAGAAGATTAGAAGGGAGAATAGTAAAGGATTCATCAAGAACGTCAAAACTGCGAGTGGATTTCATCAGGGGTGATCCCTATCAAGGTATGTGAGATACTTTTCATTGGGTTAGTTCACCCACAAACCAATTTGTTTCAATTCAGCGATTTATGAGTTGTTTACATGTTAAAAGGTGATGTTCTTAAAGAAAAATGTTAAATTCTCGTTGATTGAATTGTTGGATGACTATTGTTGTTTAATTCTTGTTTCTTTGGGTTTTTTGCGAGTTGAATATACTGGGTATTGAGGGTACCAATTTTCCCAAGTGTTTGGTGATATAATTCAGAGGTTTGGAGGGTTTGGAGATGAAAAACAAATTGAAAAATCTTTCCAGACACACCTGGGCAAGGCCAGCCGCGTCACGCCTGTAGTATACCAGAAACTGGCAACAGTCACTTAGGGCTTGGCGCAGCGTGTCACCAGTGCGCTAGAACTAAGACTCAGTCAATTGAGGCTGGCGCGGCGCGCCCCAAACGCGGTCGAATAAGCGTTTTTCGTCCAATTTTCATAGTATAGCCTTTTTAAGTCTTTTAAGGAACATTGACACCTTCCAATTATTTTAAATACTTCAAATGATTTCTAAACACCTAGAAATCACAAAAGAACACAAATCCTAACCTTGAATCCATAATCCAATTCAAGGAAAGTTAGATCAAAGTCAAGGAAGTTAAAAAATCAAGTCTAATGTTAAGAAGCTAGTCCAAAGCAATGTTCTTAAAGGTTATCAAGAGTCTTTATTAAATGTTTTTAACTTTGTTTTAAGGATCAAGTTCCAAATTAAATAAAGAGTAAATGTTGAAGTCTTTTCTTCAACAAATGTAAGGAAACTATGTATTCCGTAAGAGTTGATTTAAGACTCGAATTTCAAGCTAAGTAAATATTAAAAAGTTATGTTCATTTCTCACAAGTTATAAGGGAACTAAGTATTCCTTTAAAGTTTAGACATGTTTTCACATTTATGGTAAGAGAAAACTAAGATTTCCAAAAGAGTTTTGAGTAGGAAAAGGGAATATCATTCCAAGAGAGCTTTTAAAGCTAAAAATGTTGAGCAAATTATCTCAGTCTAAGGAAAGGAAGTTGTTTTTAAAAGCATGAGCTAAAGTATATTTTGGGAGTAGTATTGAGCACCGATGTGGGGATGAGAGTTTATATTAACTCAAGACTCCATGTAAACCATGCAACCATCATGGGTATAAACAGGTCATACTTTTTAGATGATCACATGAGTTGAGCTAGTGGATCCACTAAGTTAAGGAATTCTATGTGATGTCAAAGTATAGGACAGTTCTGGAAACGTGGGCAAGACATTGTATCACTACTTAGGCTCATAGTTGTGGTTATCGGTTAGAGAATAATGTTGACTTTGTTATTGCATTTTCTTTAATGAACTAAGTTGTTTTCATTGTTTTAAAAGCTTTATACATGTTGCATATGTCATTATTTCCTTATATTAAGTTCAGTATTTCATGAGTTGAGCAGAGTCAAGGTAAGTGTTTTTTCTCATTCTTTTCGAGCTTAAGTTGTTGTTTAGCATTCCAAATCGCATAATCGTACATTGATGTATTGATGCAAGTTAGCATGTATCGTCTTATGATGCAAACGCATGTAACCAGGATAAGCATCGAACACCTTGTTGATCCAGATTGAGCACTAGGAGTTAGTGGTGAGCCTTTTTGCATTTCGGAGGGCTCTTTTATTAATTTCTACTCTTTACTTATAGGGTGTTGTGGGTCTATCCCAAAATCCATATTGTTATAATAGAGGCTTCATAGACAAATAGTCAGTCAGATAGTTCAATTTAAGTCTCTCTTTATTTGCATTTAAGATATTTTATTGTGAGACTTAAGTGCCCTTTTGGCCAAGACATTTAGTCAACTTATGTTCGTGAGAATTTTTCTTCCGTTATGTTGAGTTAAGTCTTCTCTTAGTAAAGTAAGCCAGGACAAAGGTTCGTTCAAGGTCAGCAATGGTCATTAAGTGCTGGCCGCGTCCACGGTGTAGGCTCGAGGCGTGACAGAACTGCAAAACAAAATTATGTATGGTTATTAATCGAAGCCACAAATCTAATAGAATATTCTGTATGCCGCAATCGTAGATGAAGATGTATTAAGTGTGGTTCATCGCTAAAGCCACAATTGTAAAAGAAGAGGCACCAAGTTTGGTTCGTCATCACAGTTGAAACTACGAAAGAAGAGATATCAAGTGTGGTTCGTCATCAAAGCCACAACTATAAAAAAATATATTTCATGTGTGGTTTGCCATCAAAGTGACAACTCTAAAAGAAGATAATCCACGTATAATATGTCATCAAAGACACAATTGTAGAAGAAAGATAACTAAGAGTGGTTCGTCACTAAAATCACAATTGCAAAAGAAGAGGCACCCAGTGTGGTTCGTCACCAAGTTGAAACTAAAAAAGTATATTGTCACGACCCAAAACCGAGCCGCGACTGGCACCCACATTTACCCTCCTATGTGAGCAAACCAATCAATCTAAACCTTAACATTTCAATTTAATATCAACATAAAGCAATGCGGAAGACTTAAACTCATTAATAAAAGACAATTCAATAACTTCTAAAATTCAACATCTATTATTTCCC
>NC_028640.1:20576359-20612779 GCF_001406875.1 Solanum pennellii
CCAAGTTCAGAGAGTCGATTTCAGTACCCAAATTTCAGAAGTCTATGTCTTTTGGAACGAGACCCCCTCGACGGCCCGTTGTGCCCATGACGGTCCGTCGTGGGTTCCGTCGACTCACACAGTTTTTCCAGAAATAAAATCTGCTGCTCAAAACGACTAAACAGGTCGTTACATATATACATCATATATGGTCTCAAGTGCAAAATAAAATGCACCAAGTGTAGTTCATCATCAAATCCACAGTTACAAAATAAGAGGCACGAAGTGTTTTTTTTGTATCCACAAAAGCCACAATCAATAAAATACTAAACCAAGCATCAGTAATCATCAAAATCGCACCTAGAAATAAAGATGCATCAAGTGGTTCCTCATCAATTATAGATTACCCCTCATTTTTTATTGTATGATATGGAAATTATTTTTGATCCATCATAAACCTACAAAAAAAATAAAGGAAAAATAATGTGTCTCACAGTACCAATCGCAAGAAGCTTCAAATCGGCATGGTAAAAATTATGGAATATGCTATCGCGCTCGTCATGATGAATGATATGTCTCACGGTGTCAATTGCACGAAGATTCAAATCGGTATGGTGAAAATTATGACATGTGCTCTCGCGTCGTCGTGATGAATATGGTCCTATTGGCTTAAGATTTTTATGTTGCCTCTCCGTGTAGATGGTGAAAAAAAATCTCAATCAAACACGGAAATCAATATGCGGCTTTTCACCAAAGATACATAGAGAGTAAACTCATGAAGACTTAGGAGTCTATTTTCTATAGAATCAAGTGTCTCCCCGTTCGAGCTCTCCTACGCTAATATACAAACGTTTGGGTGAGAATCCACAAATCTGCAAAAATAATAATGATAGAACTAATGATCAACTTCAAAAATTAATTCTCGTCAATCCATGAAAATTTTTATCTTGATTTTTGGATTGTAGACTTTTATGTCTAGTTTCTGTAGAAACAAGTCGCTCAATATTCGCAATCTCCTACACCAACATGGAGACGTTTTGTGGAACTATATAAAGCTATAGAAAAAACATATTTGACGGAAAACTTCAAAAATCAATTTCCATCAATTCAGAAGGGTTTTGATTTTGAATTTTGTATGTCTTATCCCTCTGAGTCTAGTTTCTGAAATATCAAAAGGATCATGATTTTGATATTTATATGACAAGGTATGAACTTTCTGCTGCAAGCGTGCTGTGCTGAAAAAAAGTGACGAAAATTGAGTTATGTATTCCTCAAGTCGACAATGAGCATGTGTATTTATAGAAATCAAAATTACTTAAATTGTGTTCCTAAAAATTATGGAAAACCCATATTTAAAATAAAATTATGGTAAATTTTCCTAGGAACCAAATTATGGTAAGTTTTTATAAGAATCAAGTTATGGAAACTATCCATTGGAATCATGTTATGTACAGTTTTCATTGGAATCAAATATGGAAAGTTTTGAAAGATTTAATAAAAAAAATCTTTCACGAATGCTTCAAGACTTGTCTTTAAAGATTGAAATTGCAACATGCCTCGAAGTAGGGGGCATTCGAAGACAATGAAATTTTATTGATAAATCCATATTAAAATTTGGATTAATTCATAAATTCATGATATATTGACAAAGTCATATTAGCGGTTAATAAAGTTGGACTAATATTTAAGTAAAAATATATGACTTAAATGAAGTCCAAATCCCATTTAGGTCAGCCCATTAAGTTGACAAGACGAGCCCAACTCATGATCTTCAAGCCCAAGGACAAAAATTGCTTGGACAAAAATACCCCTTAAATCCTAACTCAAGACTATATAAAGAGATCTTCATAAGACTAAAATAAAGAGGGAAGAAAAAGAAGAAGACAAATAGAAATACATAGAAAATCCTTGTTCTTCGATCTGTAAGTCCTCCGTATACAAAAAAATCTTCGCTCCAAGTGTTGAGTCGCAAGTACAAAGAAGTCTTTGCTCAAAAATTTGAGTCGCAAGTATTCCATCAAATCAAGAACATCTTTGAAGAGAAGAATCAGGGGATTGCACATCTTTTATTAAGGATTTTATAAAGATTGTAACCTTAGCATAAATTTAAATACGAATACAGTTGTTTGCCTGCTACTTTTTCTTTCCGGTTTATTGTATTTCAAGATTGAAACTTTAGACGTATACATTACCTCAATATAAAATATGTACAAGTGATTGATTTTTGTGAGAATCCATTAATCACTTAGTAATGCTCAACTACAATCAACTATTCCGATTGTTATAACAACAACAAACCTCTTAATCAACCTTCTTACCATGGTATACATGTAATATTTAACAAATGTTCGGTAATTTTATGCTCATATTGCTAGTGTTTTTACGTCTTGAATGGTGAATGAGTGTGTTTTTGAGCTAACAGAATTAGAGCAATATTAGCACTTAAATAAAAAAAATGACTTCGATTCATATCTAGGCCTTGATTGCCTCATTAATTTTACTCTATCTATTTTATGGAAAGAAAAAAATGTAGAACATATGTTTTTTGTATGTTTTTATATAGTATTTAAAATTTAAATTCTGTAATTAAGTGAAGAATAATCTTCTTAAATTTTACAATTAAGGAAAAACATTTAATGTAAAAAAATTAATAACTTAAGCTTTTTTGTGTATGATTTAATGAGGTAATGATTTAATACTCTGCTTTAATATTGTGCAAAAACATTAAATAATATTTTATTTTTTAAAATGAAAAAAAAAACTTAAAAAAACCCACAAAAAAGATAAATCAAAAATTCAACCTTACATGCATGCTACATTAGTGATTATATATACACACACACACACACACACACACACACACACATATATATATATATATATATATATATATGGTTATGAAATTGTTTTGGAACATCAAAAGTACTTTACACTAAAATAAATGTTTAAAAATGTAAAAATTTCATTATTTTCTTTAAAAAAAATTAATAAGCCAAGAAAATAACGTCAGATCCAATAAACTCACAAATAATAGAAAAAAGAGCTGAGAATACTCCTAACCTAGTGGAAATAACTTTAAAATATCCTCCTTCCACTTTTGATCCAAAAAAATCCTCCTTCCACTTTTGATCTAAAAATACTCTCCACCTTTATTTTTCGTTTAAAGATACTCCTCTTTTCACCTTTTCATCTAAAAAATAGGGAAATTAGTATATAATAGAAAACTATCAATTCAAATTAAATGTTATAACAATTGTTTGACTTAATTGAACCATGTAGCAAACTGTTGCTATTTCGCCTCTCTCCCTGATGAATCTCGCTCGGCACTCTCATTCTCACTAGGCAGTCTCTCCTCACGTCTCTCACTTTATACAAACACAAGTGAATAAGATACAGTTGTGTTTGTATAGAGCGAGAGAAAATTGTATATATACATATATTTTCGTTTCCCTCTCCCAGATCTCACTCGCCTCTCTAACTAGCCTCTCTCACTTTATACAAACACAAATGTATAAAATGTGTTTCTGTTTATATAAAGTGAGAGAAAATTATATATACAAATACAAGTACATATATTTTCGTCCTATACATATATGTGAAAGTTTCCCAAAAAACCTTTACCCCAATGTAATTTAATTAAATCATTACAAATTAGTTAATTCTTTTAACTGTGAAAAAATATTTTATTTATTGAAATTCTTAACATTAACTCATCCCAAATATTTAAGCGTAAATATTAGTCTAACGAAAGAATTTTTAAAAAAAATTATTATGTAGTTATGAGAAAATACATTAAAAAAACCATGAACTTGGCCCTAGAACCTACTTTTATATACCCCCTTAACATATTTGATGTGAATAATTTTTAACCCTCCGAACACAGAGCATTTGAAGGCTGGGTATTATTACACACGCGCGTTTTCATTCATTCATGTAGCTAAGTGTTTAAAAAACATCTTATCTGTTTTATATATCCCCACCCATTCTCAAAAAAGAGCCCGACCCATTTCTAACCAAATATCCCTAAATCTCTATGCTCGATTCTCATTCTTTCAAATCTACAAGACCTAATTTGAAGATCTCGTTAGCGTGATGGATTTTCTGAGTTTAGGATTTTCGTGAAGAAACAAAGAATTTACGTGAAAAAACAAAATCACACGGTTAGTAATCTCCGTTTAAATTATTATAGCATTTGAGTGAGTTTACGATTTTCATGAATCTTATTTTCTATCTTTTCAGTTTGAAGATGGATGGTACGTTACCTTAAGGCTTCACCATGGTGGAAAAGTAAAACAGAAACCCCATATTAAGTATGAAGGATGTATTTTCACTGATTGTTTTGGTGTAGATGTTGATAAATTCTCATACTTTGAATTTGTTTATATAGTAAAACAAATTAGCTATATATGTTTTGCTTGTGTTGTTTAAATTAAACCACGTAATTATCAACGTGTTGAAGTTAAAATTTATATGGATATTATGGGTATTATATCTCTGTTAAAAATGGAGATATTGTTGAACTTCATGTGACTCATTTAGTTGAAGAAGCTATTGCCCCCCCCCCTTCAAAATGGGATATCTATATGATGTGGGTGGGGAATCTAATGTTGATTTTGAGGGTTGTGAAGGTTTATGGTTTGAAGAGGTTGAACAACCTCAAAACCCTAATATGGGTGAAGTGTTGGGTAGGACTTCTGCTAGTGATGGAGAGAACGTAGGTAGCACTTCTGTTAGTGTTGAGCGGACTTGGGTGGGGCTTGTGCTAGTGTTGGAGAAGATATATGCGGTACTTCTTCGTCTGGTGCTGCATATAATATTCCAGAAATTGGGTCTGATTGAGAAAGTAAAACAAAGAAAGTGATAATATTGACAAAGCAGATTTGTTTGATGAAGGAGAAGAGAAATATGGTAGGATGTTCATGAGGAGGTCATAAATCTTAGGAAAGAGAAAAGGGCTGCTAAAATAAAAAAGAGGAAAGAAAAGGGCCCCAGATCTGAAGGAGTCGGTTTGGGATATGATGTATATTATCCAAGAAACAAACTACTTTGGAGGGTAAAATATTGGAGATGAGTCTTACTTCGATTCAGATGAATTTGTTAGTTTTGAAATAGATAGTGGTGAAGATGTTAATGAGAAAAATTAGGTTGAACAACGTATAAGAAGACAAAGAAAATCAAGAAGAAAGTTGTCTTTGATCCTACAAGTCAGTTAATAATTTGGGAGACTAGCCTTGCTTTTGAAAGTGTCAAACAATTTAGAGAAGCTATTACTATATATGCAGTTCAAGAACATGTTGAATTAGATAAATATGTTAATGAAGCAACTAGGGTGACGGTAAGGTGTACAGTTGCTTGTCCATGATTGTTGTTTGGAAGTATTGATTCAAAAACATCAGATTTTTTTGTGAGAAATTATAATCCAGTGCATAAATGTAATGCCACAATAAAAAATAAATTGGTGATTCAAAGTACTTATCAGAAAGGTACAAGGAAAGAATTATTTATGAGCCAGGCATTAGAGTATTTCAGTTTCAAATTTTAGTGAAGAAAGAGTTAGGGTGTATGTGAGGAGGAGTGTAGCAAGGAAAGCTAGAAACATTGTGTTGCAACAAATTATGGGTGATCATGTCGAGGAGTTCAAAAAAAATAGATTATAGAAATGAACTCTAATGGACAAATCCAGGCAGCACATGTGTGGTGATACTTATTGAAGAAATTTTTGAAGGTGGAAGACAAGTGTTTCAATCATTTTAGATATGTTTTGATGCTTACAGAAGGCATTCATAGCTGGAGCTAGAAGATATATAGGATTTTATTATTGCTTCTTCAAACTTGTTTCTAGAGGTCAATTACTTGTGGTTGTTTGTAAGGATGGGAACAACCAAATGTTACCACTAGCATGGGAAGTTGTTGAGGTTAAAAACAAATTCACTTGGAAATAATTTGTCAAGCTTGTAAGAGATGATCTTGAGCTAGGAGATTGAACAAAATAGACAACCATTACTGATATGTAAAAGGTAGTTTTATTTTCTTGTTCATTACTTCATTTATTTTGTTTTTCATTTATTCATTAAATTAGAACTCAGGTTATTCTAGATTTTGTTAAAGGGTTTAGACAAAGCTATAGCTACACTTCTGCAAAATGCAAAACAAAAAACGTGTGCAAGACATGTTCTAGCCAACTATTCAAAGAATTGGAAAAACATTGAAAAAAAGAATTTTTTTTGGAGATGTGCCAAATCTACTTATGAAAATGAATTGAGAAGAAATTTCGATCATATGGAGAAGTTAGGTGATAAAATATGTGATGACTTACTGTGGTACAATATAAAGAGTTAGACTAAATTATATTTTAAGTGTATTAGTTGTTGTGATAGTGTTGACAACAACATGGATGAAAGCTTAATTCTTGAACTTTGGGGCCAAGACAGAAAATTATCATCACAATTCTTAAAGAAATAAGGATCAAAGTGATGAGAATAATAGGAAATAGAGGTAGTTCTGTAATACTTGAATAACAGACATATCTCCAATGGACCTAAAGGTATTGACGGAGAATGCAACAAAGTCAATATAGTTATACCTTGAACGGAATGGTGAATATGGTTTTGAGGATAAAGAAAGTTGGGGTAACACATTTGTTGTGAATCTAAGTAATCAAACATGTGCTTGTATATCTTTGATGCTTAAAGATATACCTTGTTTCCATGCTATACCTGCACTAATTTTAGAAATTTGGAACCTATTAACTATGTTTCACATTAGTATAGCAAGGAGGTTTATCTCATGATCTATAATCACTACATTCAACTAATTATTAACATTAAAATGTGGCCACAACGACCAAACCTTATGTTATGCCACCTGTTATAAGAACACTACTAGGAAGGACTATAAAGTGTAGGAGAAAGGAACAGAATGAAAACAAAATAGGAAAATTGTCTAAGAGAGGTGTTAAGATGACCTGCCATCTTTGTCATGCAATGGGTCATAATAAGAGGGGTTGTCATTTGAATAATCAAGCTAATGTAGGAAGAGGACGAGGAAGGGGGGGGGGTGGAAGAGAGACTAGTTTAACAAGTTTAAGTGTTGGTTCTTATACATCACCAACTAAATCACAATCAAGCACAAAGACAGGAAGAGGTCGACCAAGAGGTTCAACAAAACATGTAATGTTTATAGTAATTCATTTAGTTGTTATTTTATATATTAATCAGTATGATATTTTTGTTAAACAAATTATGTTATAGGCTAGTGCTATTGGAAGTGGAAGAGTAACTGAAACTAGTTTATCTAGAAGGGAAAGAGAAACTCGAACTGGTTTAGCTGGAAGGGGAAGTGGTGTGGTTTCTAGTGCTACTAATGTTCCTTTTGCTACTGGAACAGTGAAGAGGAAAAGATTGGTTGGAATGGGGATACTACATACACAGACTTATTTTACAATCCACAATGCAAGTTGTCTTTATTATTTACACTGTTTTCAATTTTAACTTATGAAGCATCTAAAACAACATGTTTTTGTGAATTTGGCGTGGAATGCCTATGAACTCTTCATAGTGCCTAGAAATCTTGGGCATCATAAATCAAAATTAGGCTTAAATGGAAAGGATATGCTGTTGTAACTCAACAAGGTCTTCAAGAGATGAGAGAAAATAAAAAAATTAGCACAAGGTCCAATGCTGCTAAAGTTTGATATAGAGACTACTTTACTTTGATATTTTAGCTATTTTTGGGACAATTATGCCATTGTTACTGCTTTAGTTTTATATTTTGGTTGTTTTTGGAACAATTATCTAGGTGTGACTGCTTTAGTTTATATCATGTATTTGCCTCTTCGTAAAGTGATTGAGGTCAGATTTGCAGATTTCATAGATAGATGATTCTGCAAGATCATTTTAGGAACAAGTTGATTTTGATGATCGAGATAGCTGAAGAGAAGCCATATGACTTCACTAAGATGTCAACATTTAAGAAGTTCCATAAAGGAGGTGAGTTTAGTGGTTCTTACTTCAAACGGCAGAGTTCTAGGGGTTATCCACTTTATCCTATTTAGTCTTCATTCTAGGTTTCAGTTGAGGGTCATCCTTTTTTTGAGATTGGGGGTTATCTTCAATCATCTTTGTCTTCACAAAGACCTAAACTCGACTCTAGGACTTGATATTGATGTTGGGATGCCGGATACATTAGGAAATATTATCTAAAGCAGAGTCGGACTTTGTATGATCAGAATTACATTTCCCCATTCAGAGGTAGAGGTGGTAATGGTATAGACTGTCATTCTGGAGGACGTGGTGGTCAAGGTAATAATGGTCATCAGTTCAGGCCAGGTGGCGGGTAGGTTGGAACTACTAGTGAGCAGCCAAGTAGGAGCAACGGATAAACAAGTTATAAATGACACTGTTATGTTATGCTTTACCTGGAAGGCTAAAGGCAAAGACATTTGATTTTCTTATCACATGTACTCTTCTTGGATGTGATCAACTGGCTTCTGAATTATTTAACCGTGAATCAACATTTTCTTATGTTTCTTCCTTATTAGCTAGTGGACTTGATTTTTATTGTGACTGCTTGATATGCCTATCTGTGTCTTTACTCTTGTTGGTGAGTCTGTGTTAATTGAAAAGGTGTATAGGTCTTGCCTTGTGTCATTTGTGGGGAGAAAAACTTATGTAGATTTGCTTATTCTAGAGATTGTTGATTTTGATGTAATTTTTGGTATGACTTGGCTTTCTTAAAAGTTTACTATCTTAGACTGTAATGCTAAGATTGTGATTTTGGCCGACCTGGATAGATCCACTGGTATGGGAGGGTGACTATGTTCCTACCCCAGTTCATACTATCTCTTTTCTTCGTGATATGATGTTTGTAAGTAAGGGTTGTTCACTTTTCTTGGCACATTTTAGGGATGATATCTCTAAAGTGCCTTCGATTCAGTCTATTTTGATAGTTCATGAGTTTGTGGATTTTATTCCTTTAGACCTGTCTGGCATGCCACTAGATAGATATTTTGATTTTTGTATTGACCTTGAGTGGGACTCGCCTCATTTCCATTCTACCTTATAGAATGGGTTAAGAAAATTAAAGACCCAACTTTAGGAGTTGTTAGGTAAAGTTTTTATTAGACTGGTGCATCCAGTTGAGGTGCTCTTATTTTTTTTTGAAGAAGAATAATGGTAGTTTTCGGATGTGCATAGACTAGAGGAATCTAAACACAGTAACTATAAGAATAACTACTCCCCTTCCTTTAATTGATGACTTGTTAGATTAGTTACAATGTGCTTGTCTCTTCTCACAAATTTATTTGAGGACCGGTTATCATCAATCTAAAATGTGGGTAACAAACATTCCAAAGACTGCTTTTCGAACTAGGTATGGGCATGATGATTTCTTAGTTATGTCTTTTGGGCATACGAATGCCCCTGCTGCTTTCATGAGCCTGATGAATCAAAATTTTAAGCCATACTTGGACCTTTTTTTATTGTATTTATTGATAATATACTAATAGAAGGAACATGAGGAGCATATGAGAATTATATTGGGGTTGTTAATGGAAAAAAGGATTTATGTCAAATTCTCCAAGAATGAGTTTTAACTCGATTCAGTGTCTTTCTTAGGGCACGTGGTTTCTAAGGATGGAGTGATGTTGGATCTCACTAAGATTGAAGCAGTGAAGAGTTGGGCACGACTTACTAATGTTTCAAAGATAAGGAACATTGTTGGTCTATCTAGCTACTACCCTTAATTCGTGAAGGGATTCTCTTCTCTTTCTTTCGAGCAGACCAATTTGACCAAGTAGGGTGTTCCATCTGTATGATGGGATGATTGTGAGGATAGTTCTTTGAAACTCAAGACCTTGTTGACTACTGCACTGTTTCTTTCTTTGCTTGTGGAAGGTAAGAATTTCATTATTTATTACAATGCATCTTATTCTGGTTTAGGTACAGTGCTAATGAAGTAGAGAAATGTAATTGCCTATGCTTCAAGGCAATTAAAAGTACATGAGAATAACTATCCAGCCCATGATTTTGAGGTTCCTGAAGTTGTATTTGCATTGAAGTAGTTGAGGCATTATCTTAGGGATATAGTCTGAAGTGTATACAGATCATCACAATTTACAATATGTGTTCACTCAGAAGAATTTGAATTTTAGGCAGAAGAGATGGATGGAGTTATTAAAAGACTATGATAAAACTATTTATATCACCAAGGAAAAGCTAATGTTGTGGTTGATGCCCTACGTAGAATAGCAGGGAGCATGGGGAATTTAGCCCATTTATAGCTTTTTGGATGCCCATTAGCTAGGTAGGTTCAAACTCTTACTAATGACCTTATGAGGCAGGAAGTAATAGAAAAAGGAGAGGATTTTTGGCCTGTGCAGAGGCACGATCTTCTTTACTTGACAAAATTAAAGGAAAGTAGTTTGATGGTGAGAAGATGAATCGAATTTGAGATAAGGTATTGCGAGGAGAGGCTAAAGAGGACGTGGTTGATGAAGAAGTTATCTTGAGATTAAATTGCGGGTATGTGTGTAACATGTGGATGATTTGACTCATATTATTCTTGTAGAGGCTCATAGTTTGATGTATTATACACATCCTGATGCAAGAAAGATGTATCGTGATCTAACACAACATTATTGGTGGAGTAGAAATAAGTGTGTCCTTGTTGATTTTGTTGCCAAATGTCTGAATGGTCATTAGGTTAAGTATTAAAATCGATGACTTGGAGGGACAGAGGATGCCCATTCCTAAATGGAAGTGGGAAAGAATTGCAATGGAATTTGTGGTTGGTCTTCCAAAGACATTGGGTAAGTTTAATTTTATTTGGGTAATTGGGGACAAGTTAACTGTCTTCTCACTTCATTCCTATCAAGATGACCTACAATACAGAGAAGTTAGACAAACTCCATATCTGTGAGATTGTTCGCTTGCATGGATTTCCAATCTCCATCATATGATATAGAGGTACAACAATTTACTTCTTACATTTGGAGGACCTTGCATGCTGAATTAGGTACTAGGTTGGATCTCAGTACCTCAATCCATCATCGACTGATGGGCAGTCTAAGCGAATAATTTAAGTGCTGGAGGACATGCTTAGTTCGTGCATAATAGATTTTGGTAGTCACTTGGATCACTTCTTACCCTTGGAAGAGTTCTCGTACAACAATAGCTTTCACCCGAGTATTGATATGGCCCCATATAAGGAATTGTATAGGAGGAGAGTAAGTCTATCATTGCTTGGTTTGATGCATTTTAGGTGAGACCTTGTGGTACTGATGTTTTGAGGGAATCATTAGAGAATGTGAAATTCATATTGGAGAGGCTTCTAGCAGATCAAAGCATGCAGAAGGAGTATGTAGATCGGAGGGTCAGGGACTCAAACATTGTGGAGGGTGAGCAAGTCTTGCTGGAGGTTTCACCCATAAAGGGAGGCATGCATTTTGGTAAGTGAGGTAAGCTTAGTTTGAGGTATATTGGGTCATTTTAAGTTCTTAAGCATTGAGGGGAGGTGGCCTATATATTGTCATTGCCTTCAAGGTTGTCGGTATTTCTTATGTCCATGCTGAAAGAAATGTTATGGTGATGAAAACTACATTACTTTTTGGGATTCGGTCCTGCTTGATGAGAATCTATCTTATGAGGAGGAATATGTAGCTATTCTACAAAGTTCGGTGGAATAATCGGGCAGTTGAAGATTACAGTTGGGTGAGCGATGCTGATATGCATGAAAGATTTTCACACCTTTTTATTGAGTTAGTACCCTTTCTTATGCTTGTCTTCTTTGGATCATTCGAGGATTAACGATGGGTATATTGATATCTAATGTAACGACTCATTAAGTCATTTTGAGTACTAGAACTTTTTTTCATAAAATACTTATGATACATTGTAACTGGGTATTTTGGACATTAGTAACTACAATTAAAAATTAATGGGGTAGCTTTAATAATTTATTTGGTTGATGGTTAAAAAATTAACATTAAAATTAATAGTGGGTCACTTTTATTACTTTTGTAATTAGTCAAATAATAACGAGGGTAACAATATTCAGTAGAAGAAAAAGAAAATTGAAGAGACGCAAGGTCGTGAAGGAAATTTGTATTGAAAGAGCGACTGCAAGCCTTACAGAGTGAAAGTTTTCGTTCAAATACCCCAAATCTTGTTCATTATTATTGTTATGTGTTGGTTCAGGAAGAATTTAAGTTAGCACTTTTCGCGGATTGAGGACCCAATATGACTTCTCTTAGTTTGTTGTTAACAAATGGTAATGAATAATTTGGGCATGGTTATTGTTCAAGAATTGAAGGATGATAATTATAAAATAACGTAGGTGTAAAAATTTATTATTATAGGTTAATTTGAGAATAAAGGGGATACACATGTCGCACCATTTATGAGTAAATATAGGTTTTTTTTTATGTTTTGGTAATGTTCTTAAAAGTGGGTTCAAACTTTGCTTGCCATTCAAGGGAGTGCTATGACATTATTATATAATTTCTTAATAGCAAATGTTTGAAGTAATAATTGAGGATAGTACAAGGGAAGTATAGTATCTAGGGGTATGGTTAGTGATATGTCAAGCTTACTGGTTATGTAACTTCACTAAATAAGATTATCGTATAAATGTTTAAGTTTCGATAATAATTTATAGGTAATTAAATATTAGGTGTATTTTAGTTGATGAATGTCATTAATTTGTGATAATTGGAGGTGTTAAGATTTACCCTTAGGATTGAACGTTAGCAAATTGATTATAATTTTGGGTGAATTCTTTGATCTAGGCTAGACATATAGTAACATGGGTGTCTATCGATTCGTTACCTTACAAATTTTGTACCAAATATATTGGAAATATCCGGAGGCATAGAGGAATAGAAAACGTTAGAGAAATAGCTTGCCTAACTTTGGTGCTTTGGTGGAGGTAGGTTGTGGTTTATTCAATATGATAGATACACTATTAATAGTGATTGATAGTCATTGAGTGATATTGTGAATTTCTCTATGTACTTTGTTGTGTGGTATGGATAATATATGTGTTGTGTGTGATTGGTCTGAAATCCTGAGACCGTGAAATTTATGATCTTGAACCTTCTCTATCAAAGTGATGTCATGAATAAAGAAGGTTTGATGAAATATTGTTAATGAAGTGAAAAATGGTGATAATAAATGATAAACCAACGATATTATTGGATTGGGTGTCATACAAATCAAAGCAGTAAAAAAAGAATCCTTCGGAAAACAAGGAGGCTCACCAAATGACTCTGAGTGTGAAACTGGATCAACGAGGTGTTGTGTGTTGATCCTAGTTACCTCTATCGGCATCATCAAATAAGGCATAACAAATAACATCAGTACATTAAATGTACGAGCATGCGAGGAAAAACTAAACATGATATAAGCTTGAAAGGAATCTGAAAAGAACACTTACCTTAGCTTTGCTCAAATTATGGATACTCAATTCAAATGCAAAGTAAAACAACAAGAAATGTGCAATCTATACAAAGCATTTAAAATAATATGTGACAGCTCAGTATGTTAATGAATTACAAAAACAACTCAATTTACATAAAAATCAATATAATACTGTGGGAATTTCCCTAACTGACAACCATCACTATGAGCTAAAGTGATGATACACCATCTCACCCACGCTATACCTTGTCGTGATATAGACCACCTCAACTAAGTGGATCCATTAGTATATGTTAAAAATCTCTAAGGAATCATCTAGAAAGGATGATCCTTTTTACCCATGATGTCTACTAGGTTGGGAGACTTGGGTTATTGTAAACTCATACCCATATCGGTACTCAATACTACACCATAAATATACTCAGCTCATATGTTTAAAAATAAAATCCTTTCTGTGGTTTGAGATAATTACTCAAAAACTAGCTTAAAGTCTATCTTTGAAATCGGTGTTTCCTCTCATATTTAAGTGTGTAAACATTTACGCTTTTGGAAATACATAGTCCCGATATACTCTTTTAAAGAAAAGAACTTTGATCTTCACTCTTTAATCAACTCAAAACTGAAGTCTTGAAACAAAGTTAAAAAGTTCGCAAAAGACTTTTCAAATGACTCTAAGGGCTCTCTAGACTGGGCTCTTAATTTTTCTTGAATTTAATTTATTCATTCAAGGATTTTGATTTATGATCGAAAGGATCTTATAATTTTTAAAAGATATTTTAGATAGTTAAATATGATAAACGATCAAGAAAATAATTATATGGAAGCAAGTCCACGACGTGGAGATGCAATTGAATACTTGATCACAAAATTTGTTTTAGGGCAGAACGAATTGTGACCATTTTGCGACGGGGAGAAATTTTTAGGGTGAAGGTGGGGGCAGGTCTTTGACGCGGACTGGGACACCAGTTTTGCCTGACTTTCTCCTTCTTCATTTTCTAACACAAAATCACCTAAATTTAATGATTTTTCTCGATTCCTTGTTAGTTTCAGATACCCAGTACATGAACATAAGAATCTAATCAAACATCACTCTAAAATCCACATAATTCCATCAAGAACTCAACAATCCCATCAACTCTCAAGAACTAAAGCCAATTTCAATGACATATATCAAGAACATCAAGCTTTCAACCTTTTTTGGATGAACTCACATTTAAATAAACATGTTTGGCATGTGATTAGACGAACACAATGTTAGAAAAGGCTCACATACCTCGTAGGATTGAATCTTTAATGAAATTCACAACCAAACTCTCCAGAACTTGAAGAAAGTTTACTTCTCCTTTCCTCCTCTTTTCTTTTCTCTCAAAGACCTAGCATATTTTCTCAATTGCATAAACTGAACTAACTCAGTTTAGATCCCAAATAGTTTCTAATAATGGATTTAATTTATTGGATAATGAAAAGACAAAAATACCCCACTAACATCAAGTTTGTACTTTCCTTATCTAGATTCAAATGGGCATATCTCCATCATACAAACTAAAATTAATCAAACTTAATGGAGTTGTAAAGATAATTTAGTGATATTCCTATTGTATCTTGTAGCACACCTATATCATCCTGAGTTGGGAGTTATGATTGTTTGAAGTTGACCGTAAACAAATAGTTAACATAACTTAATCAATTATCCAGATTTTTCATTCTTATCAAAAATGACTCTTTTATTCTAGGTCTTTCACTTAGCGAGATATTACAATATCTCATCCTTGGGAACATTCTCCCTCGAAGAAGGTTACTCTTAATAAGCGAAGGGAGTAATTTCAAAAATTCTGTTCAAACACCCTACAGTCAAATCAAACACGTTAAGCACGTATCAATTAAGGAGTACTAATAAGAGAATTATTACCTCCGTCTGGAATTTCTCCGAGTTCAAAGAGATGTGGATGTCTCTTTTTCATATCCTCCTCACATTACCAAGTAGATTTATCAACAAATTTAGTTCTCCAAAGAACTTTGACTAATGCTGGTCCTCAACTTGTGAGCCTGACCGTCTAGAATTTGAACAGGGATCTCCTCATAAGACAAGTTGTCCTTGATAGGAATATTTTCAGTTGGAATGATAAGCGAAAGGTCTCCCAGGTACTTCTTCGACATGGAAATATGAAATACCTAATGAACTACTGCCAACTCTTGGGGCAGCTTTAGCTCAAAAGCTACATTACTAATCCTATTGGATATCCTGTAAGGGCCAATATACTAACGACTAAGCTTCCCCTTCTTACCAAATCTCATAACATCCTTTATGGTTGAAACTTTCAAGTATACCCAATCATCTACATTGAACTCTAACTCCCTTCTCCTAACATCAGTGTAGGATTTCTCACGACTCTGCTCTGTTTTTAACCTCTCTTGAATGACTTTCACTTTTTCCATTAGATTGATGAACTAAGTGTAGTCCTATCAACCCAGACTCACCAACCTCAAACCATCCAATAGAATATATGCATCTTCTCCCATAAAGACCTTCATAATGAGTCATTTGGATTCTAGAGTGGATATTGTTGTAGTCGAACTCAATTAGAGGTAGGTGATCATCCCAATTTCCCTTGAAATCGATTACGCAGGCCCTCAACGCATCTTATAAAGTCTAAATAGTGTGCTTTTCTTGATTATTTATCTGAGGATAAAAAGTAAACTCAAGTTCATGTTTGAACCCAAGCCTTTCTGAAAACATTTCTAGAACCGTGCAGTAAATCGTGTTCCTCTGTAAGAAATAATGTAAACTGGAACTCCATGAAGTCTTACTACCACTTGAACATATAACCTTGCATAATATAGGTAGTCTCTACAGGAAAAAAGTGGGTTAATTTCGTCATTCTATAAATAATCACCCAAATAGAATCATGGTGCCAACGAGATTGTGGCAAGACGGCAATGAAATCCATAATAATCGTCTCTCACTTCCATTATAGAAGTTCAGCATTTTCAGCCAAACCACCTAGTCTTTAAAGCTCTACTTTAGCTTATTGACAATGTGGGCACTTAGCAACAAACTAAGCAATGTCTTTCTTCATATTACTCCACCAATAAACTTCTCTTTAATCACGATACATCTTTGTGGAACCCGGATTCATAGAATATCTGGAGATATGAGCTTCCTCCACGATCCTCTCTTGAAGTTCATTCACCCTTAGTACACACAATCTACCTTGATACCTCAACACACCATCTCCCCATTGTTTAAAAGCCATTATTTTTTGCTTATGAACATTTCCCTTCAATTCAAGCAAAATAGGATTGTGGTCTTATTTCTCCTTAACTTCAGACACTAACGATGATTTATCACTATCCATCACCATTGTTCCTCCTTATGTGGAATCCATTAGTCGAACTCCTAATCGTGAAAGTCTATGCACCTCTTTTGTTAAGCCCTTCTTATCTTCCTCAAAATAGGTGGTACATACAACCCATAGGCAATCTACTCAAGGCATTAGAAACAATATTAGCCTAACCCGGGTGATAGAGGATTGATACTCATGTCATAATCTTTAAGTAACTCTAACAACCTTTGCTATATGAGATTAAGATTTTGCTAACTAACACATACTAAAGATTCTTTTTATTAGTCAATACATCAACATGAACATCATAAAAATAATGGCACCATATTTTTGAAAGAAAATACTATGGCAACCAACTCTAGATCATGGGTTGGATAATTCTTCTCTTGAACCTTATGATGTATAGAAGCATAGACTATAACTTAGAAATTCTGCATTAGCATACAACCCAAACAAACTTTGGACACATCACAATACACGGCAAAACCTTCAGACTATTGAAACTTCACTATTTTCTGAGTCAACATGGTCAGAGGGAAAGAAATATATGAAAACCCCTTTACAAACCTTCTATAATCCCCAGCTAACCCAAAAAACTCCTAATATTAGTTGGAGACGTGGGTCTAGGTTAATTACGCACTACCTCTATCTTTTTAAGTGTCAACTTGAATCCCATAATCGGAAATAATATGACCTAAAAATGCCACAGGCTCAAGCCAGAACTCACATCCAGAGAACTTAGCATACAACTCTCTATCCTTTAGAGTTTTAAGAACTAGTTTTAGATGGCTAGCATTATCTTCCTTGTTTCTCGAATAGATTAGAATGTTATCAATGAATACGATAAAAAACATATCCAAATAAGGTTTGAATACTCTATTTGTAATGTCCATGAAGGTTATAGGTGCATTAGTTAAACCGAACGATATAACCAAAAATCATAATGACCATAACGGGTTTGGAAAAGTATCTCTGGAACATCATGTTCCCTTACTCTTAACTAATGGTAGACATATCTGAGATCTATCTTAGAGAAACAAGTGGCACCCTAAATTTGATCGAAAAAGATCATAAATTCTTGTAAGAGGATACTTATCCTTAATTGGAACCTTTTTCAACTAACAGTAATATATCCACATCCTAAGGAACCATCTTTGTTCCTCACAAATAAGACCAGACCGCCCCAAGGTGAAACACTTGGTTGAATAAAACCCTTATCAAGGAGATATTTCAATTGTTCTTTTAGCTCTTTCGACTCTACTTGATACATTCTATATGGCGTAATAAATATTGGACGAGTATCAAGAAGCATATCGATATCGAAGACTATTTCTCTCTCATGAGAGACTCCAAGTAGATCATCAGGAAAGAATTCTGAAAACTCACTCACAACTAGAATTTACTCTATAGGAGGTATGTATTCATTAACTCAGACTACATGATAGATACAAACCTTGGAAACTAACTTTCTTGCCTTAAGGTATGAAATAAAACAACCCTTAAGCGTTGTTGAACTACACCTCCAGTCAAAAATTGAATCACTGGGAAACTAGAATTTGACGACCTGATTGCTACAATCAATGGAGGAATAACAGGCATAAAGACAATCCATACCTAAAATAACATCAAAATCGACCATGTCTAACTCAACTAAATCAGACAGAATGCTCATGTGATTAACAAAAATGGTACAATCATGATAGATTCACTTGGCTGGAATAGACACCCCAACATGTATTGAAACACAAAAGGGATCACAAAGTTTCTCAGGAAGAACATCAAATTTCATTGCAACGTAGGGAGTCAGAAACGATAAACTTGCTCCTGGGTCTAGCAAAATATAAATATTAAGAGTAAGGACTTTTATCATACCAATAAAAACATCTAGAGAATCATATTTCTCTTGATGACTCAAGATAGCATATAGGCGGTTTTGTCTTTCGCCTACCCTTGAAGTATCATTTACATGTTGATCTATCTAGTGGAGAAACTGATGAAGATCGAGCTCTATTGCCTTGATTCTCATTACCTTGTCGGTTCTTAGGGAACTCTTTCATGTAATGATCCTCTTGACCACAATTGAAATGACCGGTGGATCTATAAAGACACTTACCTAGGTGGTCCCTACCACACGTAGCACATACACTAGCTTAGTTACCTCATTTTGCCACACTGCCCTAAGATAGCGCAAATCTAACTCTGAAGTTCTGTGAATTTTGACCATTATACTCACAATTGTTTTTGGTTGCAGGTGCACTAGCAGATGATGGAGCAGGTCCCTTTTGCTTTTGTAGAAATGAAGAACGATTCACATTACTCCTTTGCTGCTCTGACTTATTCTTTTTCTGAGCTTTCTTGTTTCTAATTTCCTCCCTTTCCCTCAGTTTCTCTTCCTCAAATTGTTGCACATAAACCATCAACCTTGCTATATACATGTCCCCTTTTAGCATAGGCGTCTTGACTCCTTTTCTTGACATCCAGGACAACCCAACAACAAATAGACTCATCTTGCTCCTCATATCCGCAACCATCTCAGTAAAATAGAGGGAAAGTTGGGTGAACCTCAAACTATACTCATCAACACTTAGTGAATCCTGCTTAAGCGTAAGGAATTCCCATACCTTGGCTTCTCTCAGTTCACAAGGAAAGAATTTCCCCAAGAAAGACTCATCAAACATACCCCAAGTCAAAATAGGTGCACCCTCAACTCTACCCTTCTTCCATTGGTCAAACCAAGTCCTAACAACATTTTCGGTTCATATGTAGCTAGTTCTACTCGCTCAGCATCGGCAACATGCATAAACTTAAATACATTTTACAGTTTCTCAACAAAATTTTCTGGATCCACAATAGTGATCCTCGAAGTATCAAACACTTCTTATTGAGCCCCTCTTCTTTGCCCAACCTAGTTGGTCATAGATTGACTTAGCATTCAGATTTCTCCCTGAAATTCAGCATTGATGGCCTCTCCTTGGGGTTGCACTTGTGGTGCATTAGATACCCTTGATCCTGAATGCTCTTCCTAGAAGAACGACCTCAAACAGCTCTTCGTGGAGGCATGATCAACAAAAATAGACACGCAAACACGACTTGTAAAGAGAGTTTGTAGATATGAACTCTATCGCACTAAATGACTATGAAAGAAGTGAACGAATTTCCTAAATATTGTATCCTTTTAATTATAAATGTGGTGTGCTTCACACTGATAATTAGGACTCTAAGGGCACGACTTTATAGACTCCCTAGGACTCTTGAACTTTGTGCTCTGATACCAAGTTTGTCACTCCCCGAGCCTAAACCCTGGGTGAGACTGACACTCGATAATCATTGTTGGCCCCAAGCGAATCATTGGCTTAAATTAACTCATAACGGAAGATTTAAATAACAAGGTAACTGTCTTCAAACATGAACTCATGAAATAACTTAGAATGTATTAAAGGAACATTAAACTAGCCAAGATGACAACTCAAATCTCAAAACATAATCCAATAATAATATAACAACAAATGAACTAACTATTGGTCTATAAAGCCTCTAACAACTGAGATGGACGTCGGGACAAGACCCACAATATCCTAATGAACTAAAAAACAACAATAAAAAGGAATCATTAGGAAAGTAAGAAGGTTTATCAACTGACACTGAGTGCTCAACTAGATCAATCAGGCACTCGGTGTTAATCCTCGTTACCTGTATATGCATTATAAAACGATGCATGACAAATGAATCAATATATTGAATGTAGAGCATGTGAGGGTAAAACTAAACATGACATAAGCTTGAAAGGAATCTGAAAAGAACACTCACCTTAGTTGTACTCAACTCATAAATATTCAACTCAAATGCAAAGTAAAACAACAATAGAGGTGTAGTTTATACAAAGCATTTTAAAAAGTATGTGAAAACTCAATGTGTTAAACAAATACAATAACAACTCAGTTTAAATACAAAGTAATATAGCACAGTGGGAGTTTCTCTAACCAACAATCATCAGGATGAGCTAAAGTGTTGATACAACGTCTCCCCTACGCTGCCAGAAAATCCCTATAACTTTCTATGATATAGAACACCTCAACTAAGTGGATCCACTAGTTTATTCTAAAGGCACTAAGGAATCATCTAAAAAGTATGACCTTTTTTAGACACGATGACTAGATGGTTCACGGAGACTTGAGTTATTGTGAATTTGTCCCCATATCAGTGCTCAATTCTACTCCAAAAATATGCTCAGCTCATATGTTTAAAAACAAACCTCTCTCTGTGGTTTGAAATAATTACTCAAAAAACTAGCTCAAAGGCTCTCCTGGAAATAAATGTTTCCTCTATTATTTAAATGGAAAACATTTGCTCTTTTGGGAATAAATAGTCCCGATATACTCTTTTGAGAAAAAGAACTTTGATCTTCACTCTATACTCAACTCAAAACTCAAGTCTTAAAACAAAGTTAAAACGTTTGCAAAAGACTTTTGAAATGACTCTAAGAATACTCTAGACTTGGCTCTTAACTTTCCTTAAATCTCAATTTATGGACTCAAGGATTGTGATATGTGATAGGAAGGATCTCAAGATGTTTAAGAGTGTTTTAGATAGTGAAACATGTGAAACGATCAAGAAAATTACTATCTATTATCAAGTCCACGATGCGGATATGCATTAAAATATTTGACCGTGAAATTTATTTTGAGCCAGAACGGTCTGTGACCACTCCATGACGTGGAGAAATTTCTGGGAAAAGGTTGAGCAGGTCCGCAACGATGACTATGACACCTGTTTTGCTTGACTTTTTCCTTCTACATTTTCTAACCCTAGTCACCTAAATTCGATTCTTTTTCTAATTTCCTCCTTAGTTTCAAATACCCAGTACATAAACATGAGAGTCTAATAAAACATCACTCTAAAATCGACAAAATTCCATCAAAAACTCAACTATCCCGTCAACTCTCAAGAACTAAAGTCAACTTCAAAAACATATATCAAGAGACTATCAAACTTCCAATCTTTGATAAATTCAAGCTGAAATAAACATGTATGGCACGTGGGTGAAAGAATCCAACATTATAAAAGTCTCACATAACTCGTAGAATTGAATCATTGACAAAATTCACACCCAAACTAGCAAGGATTTGAAAAATCTTGAACTTTTCTTCACCTTTCCTCCTTTTTTCTCTTATCTCAAATCCCTAGCGTAATTCTTAATTGCGTAAACTGAATTAACTCATTTTAGACCCCGAATAATTTAATAAAACTTGATTTGATTCAATTGGTAATTAAAAGACCAAAGTACCCCTCTAAAATTGATTTTCATTTTCCTTACCTAGACAACCCAATTTCAAATGGGCATATCTCCTTCATACGAACTCGAAATTAAGCAAACTCAGTTTTTTGGAAATATAATTCATTGTTTTTCCTGTGGTATATTGTAGCACACCTAACTCATCATGAGCTAGGGTTTATGATTGTTTCAAGTTAGCCAAAAACCCATACTTAACATAACTTAACCAATTTTCCTAAATTTTCATTCTTTCCAAAAATGACTCTTTCTTATTTAGCTCTTTGACTTAGCGAGATGTTACAATTCCTCTATTTATAGACAACAAAAGGTAGAGGTAACAAATGTTTATTTTGCCTTATCGAAAAGGTTACAATTCATTGAAAAGTTACAACCAATCGAAAAGGTCACAACCTTTTAAAAAAGTCGTAACTTTTCAAAAAAGTCACAATTTTTCATAAAAGTCATAACATTTCATAATAGGAGAAGGCTAGTTTTGAAAATAAAATAAACTAAAAACAAATTTTTGTTTGTGGTGACACCATGTAGCAGGTCTAGGGTTCTCTTGTGTGTGTGTGTGTGCGCGCGCACGCGTGAATGCGTGCGTGCGTGCGTGCATGTGTGTGTATGATTAATAAATAGATGTCATAAAAGTAATATATTTATTTGAGCCATTAAAAAATTCTCACGTATAAATTGTCCTAAGTGAACACTAGTAGTAAGTAATGTTTAATTAATACAAGAGAAGAGAAATTAACGTTTTTTCATCTATTCGAAAAGGAGAAAATATAATATCTATGATTCTCAAGTGTATTAATTTAGATGACAATCTCTATCTATATATATACATATATATACAAAAATATAATGTGGCACCCTTCTTTGGGCAGGATTATCATTTTTATTTTTATTTTCAATAATTTGGCTTTTGCTTGATAAATTATTTGAACATTTTTTTTTAAAAGAAGTATATTTAAATATTTTTTCTTTCGGAATAAATTATGTTTTTACAAATTTCAGAAAAGGCACACTTACATTTTCTCTTCCATCATTAATTCTATAGAGTACTATTTATATCTTTCTAAGATTTCTTATTTTTCCTTTTTTTATGTAATTTAAAATATCTATAACTAATAAAATATCAAAATCATGTTTACTTTCCCAGTTATTTGTGTTTTTTTGTGTAATTTATTTTTTCTCTTTTAATAATTTGTATTTTTTAAGAGATAGTATGAGCATATTTTTATTGCTTAGTGTTAGCATCAAATTTGAACAATATGTCGATAATAATACAAGAAGATGTTATTTAAAAATAAATTTTGTCGAATAATTAACAAATAATTAATGATAAATTAGTAAATGATAAATTTCTAAATTGTCCAAAGAAATATTCTCAATTAGATTAATAGTTTCAAATTTACATGTTATTAGGGTTATGTTGTATATTTTCAGAGATAGTATGAGCATGTTTTTGTTGCAAAGTGTTAGCTTCAAATTTTAACAATATGTCAATAATAATAGAAGAAGACGTCATTTTAAAATAAATTTTATCAAATAATTTATAGGTTATTGATAATAAACTAGTAGATGATAAATTTCTTAATTTTCCAAGTTAACATTCTCAAATAAATTGAAGCTTGAAAGTAATTTTGTTGCATGAGCAGAAGGGATGTAGAGGTAGATTATTGATAATAAAATAGTAGATGATAAATTTCTCAATTTTCCAAGTAAGGATTCTCAAATAAATTGAAGCTTGAAAGTAATTTTGTTGCATGAGCAGAAGGGAAGTAGAGGTAGAGGGTCCAAAGGATAGAGGAGTTATCTGTATTTATCGTTAATAAGATATGCTTGCAGATCTGAATGTATATCCTAAGCAAATTTTGAATCTCTCTTATGTAAAACAAAAATCCCTCTCGTGTTAAGTTTGTATCCCTAATTTTATTTTACGAAATGAACAACTCTTTTAAAATTTTATGAATTTATAACATAACCTTAATGATTCTCTGTCCACGAAAATAATTATTGAGAGAATGACATTTTCCTTCCTCATATTGAAATCCTATTTAATTACTTTAGTTTTTCATTATACAATTAAACTTCATTAAACTTATACTCCTATATAGATTTGAAGGGTCATATATTAAATATTCTCTTTTTGAAAGTTAATACAAATTTCGTAATCATATTTGTAGGAACATGTAAAATATACACTTACAAGGATTATCAAAATAAAAAGGGAAAATGCACAAGTACCCCCTCAACCTATGCTCGAAATCTCAGAGACGCACTCATATTATACTAAGGTCCTATTACAACCTGAACTTATTTTATAAGTAATTTTCTACCCCTTTTCAGCCTACGTGGCACTAGCTTGAGATAAAAAGTCAATCAGCATTGGGCCCACACGATAGTGTCACGTAGGCCGAAAAGGGGTAGGAAATTATTAATAAAATATGTTCAAAGGGTAATAGGACCTTAATATAGTATAAGTGTGTCTCTGAAATTTCGGACATAGCTTCAAGGAGTACTTGTGTATTATCCCAAATACAAACAAAAAAGGTAATTAAAAAGAAGAAGAGAGAAACACAAATTCTTTTTACTTATTATTCTTTATCCCTCTTTCTTCAATTTTGGAGAGATTGAAATAAATACAATGTTTTACAACTTCTTTTCCAGTAATAGTATTAGAATTTAGCCCAAAATGCTTAGACCTTTCATTGAGATTTTTGGCGACATTTTCAATTGCTATAAAGGATAAAGGGGAGCATGAATTAACCATCTATTAGAATTTTTTAAAAGTAAAAGCTTTATTTGGTTTTTCTTTTGTTGAGCTACCTACTTAATTAGGCACAAGCTTATCATTACTACACCTATAAGTTTTTGGTATGAATATCCCAAATACACTTTTACAAATAAAAGTATAAAGCAATTTTATATTAAGTGGAACTTTTAAGACGTAATGTTATTTCAATTACGTGTAAGTAGTTCATTATTCAACTTTATAAAAAAAAAGTTACATTTAAAAGAAATTCAATATTGCTCATATTTCTTCTCCTAAACTCTCTCTCTCATATATATATATATATATAGAGAGAGAGAGAGAGACACCTTTGAATAAGCGAGGCTTTCTCGATAGAAAGATTTGCATGCAACAGAGAAACAGAGATCCCAATTCCGTGTATCCGGTTAAGCAAGCCCTGTCCGCCAACTTCCACCTTTACAAAAAAGGTGAGCGCCTAGGGCAGAAGGTTGTTGTACTAAGTAAGTAAGACAAGAAGTAAGGGCGTAGTAGGTGCGTCAAAGTCGTCTTGCTCGTTCACGTTGCTTGTTGTTTTTTAGAAAAAGGGTACAGCTTGAAGAAGCGAAGCATTCCCACAATAGTAGACTCTTACGTATTTCAGGTCCCTTTGATATCTTATTAGTGAAGCGCTAAAGGTAAGTCTCTTCTATTATCAATGAAACTGAAAGAAAAAAAGAGCGAGACATGTACCTTGATATATATATATATATATATATATATATATATATATGCCAACTATAAATGAGTTATTGAGAACTTTTGTTTTCAACTTTCTTTCTTATTGTGTTGTTGTAATTATTTTCTTTTAAAATGAGAATGTAGGTTGGATATAATTTTTCAAATTGAGTTTTTCAATAACATATGAGTTGAGATTATAAACATGAAAATAATCTTTTGGAACAAGAAAAGTAATCAAAACAACAATTTTAGATTGTTTATATTATTAAACTATAGATAAAAAAAATCATAAGTTATAGAAATACTTTACCGCGCAAAGTGTGGATACGTTTCCTAGTTTTTTATAAGAAAGTGTTGTGTTTCTTAGCCGAAGAAATAACATAATGTTAGGCGTTATGCTCAATGAGATAATTATTAATGAAATTAGAAGTTTGAACCATGTTACATCTATATCTTTGTTTGAAGTGGTTATTTTTTAAATAGGTCGTAGTATGATGGTTGTGAATTATATGATCTGTGATAGACTTGAAATTTGATGGATCAATAAAAATAATATTTAGCCGAAAATTTAAGTAGTTTGTCCGACTAAAATTTAAATTTCAATATGATAAGATCATTCTTTATATCACGCCCCGAATCTATACCCTGGGCCGAACTGATACTCAAGAACCATTGTTGGCCCATGCGAACCCTTGTTCTGGCTTACTACTCATCGGAAGATTCTACGCAACAAATAAAAATCAATGTGATAAATATTAGAATGTCATAAAGGAAACATTCATCTGGCCGATAAGGCAAACTCAAGTCTCAACATAACAAAATGAAATGTAAAGAAAAATGAATTAACTAGCTGGCTTTGAAGCCTCTAAAACTCTGAGAGATATCAGGACAAGACCCACGATCATCAAAAGTAGTGAAAGTACATAAGAAAAGTAAATAGGGATCATCCGAAAAGCAAGGAGGCTCACGAAATTACTCTAAATATATATCTAGATTAACGAAGCGCTGGATATTGATCCTAGTTATGTGTATCTGCATCATAAAAAGATGCAGGCCAAATGACATCAGTACAAATGAATATACGAGCATGTGAGGAGAATTCTAAATAAAATGTAAGCTTAAAAGGGAACTAAAAGAACTTACATGGTCTCAACTAAACTCAACTCATTTCAATATAAAGCAATAAGAAGGATGCAATACAAAGAAAATCTTTCAAACATGAATGTAATAACTCAATGTATTGAGTAACACACAATAACTTATGTTGTATATGAAAATACAAGTAACTTTGTGTATAAAAGAGTACAGAATGTCTCTTTGGGAGTTTCTTTAACCGAAATCATCTTATGAGCTTCAGTGATGGTACAAAGTTTAGCCTCATGTTGTCAAGTCGTTCAATATCTTTTCTTGCTCAAGAACCTAACTTACTAAATGAATCCACTTGTCATATCCGGGAATAACCCCTAGACGTAACCGGCGTCGTCGTCCTCTTTGAGGACTAAGACTAGCCTCTTAGCTTACAACATAACATTCATATGTCAAATTTAGCGAAAAATTTAAAACTTTTCATTACTTCTAATTTGAAGGTTTACATAGGCCTCTACATACACATAGTATATATATATATATATATATATATATATATATTAAGTATACATAGACCCGTCGTATAGGAAGATTATTTAGTCTTCTACTTTCATTGCACCTAAATACATATAGAACATAACCTAGTCATAACAGTCGTCTGATCTCATAACCATCTAATAAGAGTGCAAGAACTTGAGAATTGCTCATACATCAAAATAAGAATGCCTCACATGTGCTTTACAATGTTTCATACTAAAAGGAAAAGAAAGAAACATAAAAGTCTTAAACTCAAAATAACTCCATTAACTAGATAATGGATACGCCCTCGGAATGTGAGGACCTACCCTACTTGAATGATTAAGAGATCCATGTCTTCTTCAAGTCGTCTTCAAAAGCACTTCAACGACCGAAACCTAAAATGTTGGGGAAAAGAAATAAATGGGGTTAGTAAACCACTTGTACTAAGTATGAGACCATATGCACATATACTTTGAAATCATGCTAAGAAAACGGACATTTCATAAAGATGTGCAATTTACCTTGAAAACACTTATGCATGTTTAACAAGGACATACCAAAGCACTTAGGCATATTCATTAAATAGTAGGCATGTACATCACAAGAACAACAACATCAAGCCTAGTCAAGTCAACATGCATAGCATATAGTTGAATGCATAGCTAAATACTCTATCATCAAGTCATTATAGTAAAAAGCATGAATAAGAGTACATTTCAACATAACTAGAGAAAGACAATTACCCATGAACCCCCTATCAAGTCAACAAGTGCAATGACCAAGCAAACATAACCTTACTCAATCAAGTAACCTAACAAGAATCATGACTAGCTTCCTACTTCACATGTCATAACATTTAAGAGTACATAGCACCAGTTTAAATTTTTGAAAATAATTTATGTTTATTCTTGATCTTTACTAAAAAATTAAGTGATGACTTTGTTAATTTGGAAATTGATTTCTCTTAAATCATAAGATTAATTGATTTTTTGAAATTTTTTCATTTACTATATTTTTAAGTAAAACTGTAACACTCCGAAAATATCACGACTCAGACTAGAGCTTAATCCATCAAATAATGTTTAAAATGATGTTTTCAGACCTATATTAATGTAATAACCTCATTTTGAAAAGGTTAGAACCAAAACGACTAAGAAAGACCTTGACGTCCTGAAACTAACTTGAACAAGTTGATCCTTATGTTTTGTAAAGGTTTCGAACTTTCAAATGAAGTCAAAAACATGTAAAGTTACCTCAGATAGGTATTATGTAGTGCAAAGGGTCCAAAATTCCAATAACAACACTCCAAGAACCACCCTAGGGGTTCTTGGGGAGGACCCCAACATGGGTAGGCACGCTGGCAAAGCAGCCTGCGCGAAAAAGATTGGGACTTGAAGTGTGCGACGCGAGCTGGACATGAGGTTTTCTTCCTCAAGATTTGAGAGGCAGCCTCGTGACACGAGGCTGACACACACCTCACTTCCTCCGATTTGGCCCCGCGACGCGCAGCTACTTCTCAAAATTATTAAAGTCGTATTTTTGGTACTTTAACTTCGACTCATTTAAATGGAGGGTATTTTGGGTAATTCATTGGACGACTATATATTGATATTATGTTAGTTTTAGACCACTTTTACACGTCCCAAATCAGATCAAACGAAATTTGTTTCATCTCTCTCAAGAAACCTCTATTTTCCAAACTCTATTGAAGAACAAGAAGAGCTTAATGAAGAAGATGAAGACCTCAAGATTTTCATCTAATTTTCATGGATTCTTCATCTATAAGGTATGGGTTTTTCACTCTTGGGATTCCTTCCCCCAAGAGGTCCTTTCAATGATAAATTTTCAAGAACTTCAAATACTAGGGTTTTTACTCTACAAAATGTAATTTCTTCCTAACCTTAGATTTATTATTTTCAATGAGAAGTAAGTGTTTTCCATGGTATATTTCACACGAATTGATGAGTATGTGGTTAGTATGTTTGAATTTCGTCTGGAGCATGTTGTTATCAAGATGATGGTTTCAAATGATTGTCTCTACTACTTGATAATATGAAAGTGTTTTGGAACAAAGATTAGAATGAACTGCTAAATGACCCTTATCCTTTACCCTACATTATTCATTGATCTTGTTCATGATTTGAAGAGTTGTTCTTGATTATGATATAAAATATTTCACTATGTTATGGTTATGAATGTTGTAAGTTGAATGTAAGTTCTTGAATAAGGTTCTTGGAAGCAATAGGTAAGTCTTCTAAAGTTCTGATTACTCTACAATGTTTATGTTAGCCTATAAATCATGATAAATGTTTATAGAAGTAAGTATGATTATGTTATATGTATATGCTGGGCTATGAACATGTTACTTGTGAGATCATGATAAGAACTCGATAAATGCAAGTTACGATATTCTCTTGTATGCTTTTACACAAATTGACTATGCTATATTAATCTCACATACGAAGGGTTATGATGAAAGGAAATTCTCCTGTGATCATAAAAGCTCATGATCATGTTTATACAATGAGTTAATATCCTATGACCTATGATAAGTTTATGATAAAAGACAACTAAAAGTTTATTCAAGAAAGGGAATTAAGCTAGCACCGATGAATTAGATATGGGAGGTGTCCTTTCCCTAGTTGGAAGGTAGGTTCATAATGACTCTCATGAGATTGAGGCTTCCATGTAATGTGGAACTATAGGTATCTAATACATCTCCTAGATCATGAACTATGTTGCCACCATAGGATACTAGCTAGTGCATCCACCTAGAAAGCTATGTCATGTGAGGTTCTACTTTCACTGGTAGACCACCTTCTTTTTGTGTGGGGATTTATGACACCAGATTCCATGTTTAACTCACATGGTCTATGTCGGTTAAGGCGAATGTTCCCTCATGTAAAATGAAAGACAAGTAAATGAACATTTACTAGGGTCACTTCAGGAGTCCACTTAGTATATGTAGCGGTATGGGACTCTACCTAGTCATTGCACAAGTTGACTCTAAGGGAAGTCCTAAGAGATTATTCTTATATAATATAATAACATGAAATTTATATGTTTATGATACATGATGTTACTTTTATATGATGTTGGTATTTATTATGAATATGTTATTGGGATATATATTTAAATGAAGTGATGACTACTTATGCTACAAGTTATATGAAGCAAAGCTTTACTCATTGTCTCCTATCTTATCTACTTGGTTGAGTGGGGTTATGGGGCTTCACATGACCATTTCACTTGCAGGTTGGGGATGGGATCATTGGTAAGTGTTTTGAATGCTATGTTAGGTGATCTGTTGAATATGATAATTCAATATGACTCTATGATAATATGTATTTGGTTATGATCATGCTTTATGTATATGGTTTGTGCATTGAAGACTTTCAAATGACTTAGCATGTTTTCTAAAATTATGATAAATGATCCTTTGCATGCATGTCCTTAATTGTTATGTCCATATACCCATACTTAGTACATGTGGCGTACTAACCCCATTACTTTATATTACTACAACTATAGGTTCCTAATATTGAGGTTAAGGAGGCCGATTTGAAGAAGCTTGGAACTCTTTATCCATGTCTTGATAGGTCCTCATGTTCGGGGATTCTATATTCCATATTCTAGCTTATGCAGATTTTTAGTAGTTTTAAGAATACACTATTTCCATTATGTTCTTTGGATTCTTTTGTATTAACGCCTATATGGCATATTGACTATGTATTGGCTAAGTCCCGATTTTCACTCTTAGATGGTTTTATATATGTGTGATAATTCTTAGAATATTATATGGCTTATGAATGATAAGTATGAAGTCTAATTATAGTTCAAGTAGAATGTAAAAGTTTTAAATTTCCACAGTTTTTACTGATCACATGTTATGACAAATGCTAAGGGCTTGTCTGAGTCCTCTGAGAGGACGACGATGCCAGTCTCATCTGGGGTATGCTCTCCGGGTGTGACAAGCTTGGTATCAGAGTATGAGGTTAAATATCCTTAGGATCAATGTCTCACTAAACCACGTTACATAGTGTCTTATTCATGATTGTGAAGCGCCACAATTATGGATGATACGCTATGTGATGACTAGGAAACTTCTCTTTTCTTGATACTCCAATGTCATGCCTTTAGAGTTCTGTCACTATGTGCCGTTTAGAATCTAATCCCTTTCTTGTGGTTATAGGCGATGAACACAAGAAGGACAACTGCGAGAAGAGTAGGAGAAAAGATTGCAAATGTGGGAGCTACTCCCCAAGGTAATCGAGATGCTCATCAAGTGAAAGCTGCTGCAAATGATCAAATTCCGGTGAATCCTCCGGCTATGACGGATGTTGATGTGAGGGCAACCCTATTTTAAATGGCCCAAGCTATCACCACCCAAGCTCAGGCCATTGCAGTACAAGCTAACAGAGAGGTTGTACCTCGAGAGAACCAATATGCTAGTACTATGACTAGCCGTTTGAGAGATTTTACGACAATGAATCCTCCCATGTACTTTGGATCAAAAGTTGATAAAGACCCCCAAGATTTCCTTTATCATATCTTCAATATTTTGTTTGCTATGAGGGTGAGTACTAATGAGAAGGCTGAACTTGCTGCATATCAACTTAAGGACGTGTCTCAGACATGGTACAATTAGTGGAAATATAGTAGCGCTATAGGAGGTGGTCCCGTGACTTGGGAGATCTTCAAAAAGGCCTTTCTTGAAAGATTCTTCCCAATGGATAAAAGAGAATCTAAGGTAGAGGAGTTCATTAACCTTCGTCAAGGAGGTATGAGTGTCAAGGAATACTCCTTGAAATTCATTAAATTGTCCAAGTATGCTTCTTTATTGGTTTCTAACGCTAGGGATGAAATGAGCCGTTTTATAATAGGTATGTCTGAATATGTTAAAGAAGAATGTCGTGCAGCCGTGCTTCATGACAATATGGATCTTTCTAGGTTGATGGTTCATTCTCAACAGGTTGAGGAAAGTCATCTAAAGAAAAGGAATAGGGAATCTAAGAGGGCAAAGTAGTTTTAAAGTGGTTCTTCTAAGAGTAGGCGTGATGTTCAAGACAAGCCTAACTTTAAGAAGAGGTTTTTAAATCAAGTTCCTTCTAATTTCTACAAGAATAAAAATGATAGAGGTTTTAATCCTAAACCTTAAAATGGGAGAAATGTTGATCCACCAAAAGAGAGACCAACTTATGGTAAGTGTGGTAAGAAACATGTGGGTGAATGTCTTGTTGGGACTAATAGTTGCTATGGTTGTGGCAAGGGTGGCCATATGGTAAATGATTGTCCTAAAGTTAGAAGCCAAGGCAAGGGGAATGGTCGAGATCAACCAAGCGGTCCTAGTTCTGAAGCTCCAAAAAGGAACCATTTCTATGCACTCAAGGCTAGGGGTGAACAAGAAAGCTCTCCCGACGTCGTGATGGTATGTTACAAATTTTCTCTGTTAATGTCTATGATTTTCTTTAACCAGGTCCTACTCTTTCTTTTGTTACATTTTTGGTAGGTAGGAAGTTTGATGTACTTCCCGATGTTATGATTGAACCTTTTTCGGTTTTTACGCCAATGGGTGACTCTGTAGTTGCAAAAAGAGTCTATAGTAAGTGTCATGTGATGCTGCCCAGTAGGGTTACTCTTGTTGACTTAGTAGAATTGGACATGTTTGATTTTGATATCATCTAGGGTATGGATTAGCTTCATGATTGTTTTGCTTACATAGATTGTAGAACAAGGGTAGTGAAATTTGAATTCCCTAATGAACCCATTTTAGAGTGGAAAGGGGGAAATTCTATGCCAAGGGGACAAATCATTTCTTGTTTGAAGGCTTGTAAGATGATAGCCAATGGTTGTTTATACCATGTGGTGAGGGTTAAAGACCTAGAATGTGAAACTCCTTCTATTGAGTCAGTCCCTGTACTGAGAGAATTCTCAGAAGTATTTCCTAATGACATTCCAGGAGTTCCTCCCGAATAGGAAATTGACTTTTGCATTGATTTGTTACCGGATATGAATCCCATTTCAATTCCTCCATATAGGATGGCTCCTCTAATTGAAAGAGTTGAAGCTCCAACTCGAAGATTTGCTAGAAAAGGGTTTCATTCAACCTAGTATTTCTCCATGGGGTGCTCCGGTCTTGTTTGTTAAGAAGAAGGATGGGTCCCTTAGAATGTTCATTGATTATCGCCAACTCAATAAGGTCACCATAAAGAACAATTATCCTTTCCCTAGGATTGATGATTTACTTGATCAACTCCATGGTGCTAGTTTTTTTTCCAAGATTGACTTAAGATCGGAATATCAACAACTTAGGGTGAGATGAGAAGATGTTCCCAGAACAGCTTCTGAACTAGATATGATCACTATTATTCCTAGTAATATCTTTTGGGTTAGCGAATGCCCCGGTGGCGTTCATGGACCTAATGAATAGAGTGTTCCGAGATTACCTCAACTCATTTGTGATTGTGTTCATTGATGATATTTTGATACACTCCAAGAATGAAGATGAACATGAGAGTCACTTGAGGTTGGCCTTGCAAGTCCTCAAGAACACTAACTTTATGCCAAATTTAGCAAGTATGAATTTTGGTTAAGGTAAGATGCTTTTCTTGTCCATATTATCTCTGGTGATGGTGTAGAGGTTGATCGGAAGAATACGGATGCGGTCAGAAATTGGCCTAGACCTTTGACTCCCAAAGACATAAGGAGTTTCTTGGGTCTAGCCGGCTATTATAGAAGATTTGTTGATGGATTTTCGTTCATTGCTACTCCTTTGATAGCTTTGACCCGAAAGAAGTTGAAGTTTGAGTGGTTGGAAGCTTGTGAGAAAGGTTTTCAAGGGTTGGAAGATAAGCTTACCTCCGCTCCAGTGTTCACCTTATCGAAGGGAAATAAAGGATTTGTAGTGTATTGTGATGCTTCCCTAGTGGGCTTGGGATGTTTCCTCATGCAACATGGCAAGGTGATTGCTTATGCTTCTAGGCAACTCAAAGTTTATGAGAAGAATTACCCAACTCAAGATCTTGAGTTAGCTGTTGTAGTTTTTGCCTTGAAAATATGGAGGCATTATTTATATGGTGTGCATATTGATGTGTTTACTGACCATAAAAATCTTCAATTTGTGTTTTCACAAATGGAGTTGAACCTCCGACAGAAAGGATGGTTAGAATTATTTAAGAATTATGACATGAGTTTCCTTTATCACACCGACAAAACCAATGTGGTTGCGGATGCTTTGAGTCGAATGACTATAGGTAGTGTGTCTCATGTGGAGGAAAAGAATAAAGAATTCGTGAAAGATTTTCAGAGGTTTGCTCGCTTAGGTGTGCCATTAGAAGATTCTCCAAATGGTGGATTAATGGTCCATCAAAACTCTAACTCATCATTAGTGGTGCAGGTGAAATCTAAGCAGCATCTTGATCCGCTATTGATGGAGTTGAAGGAATCGTTACTTGGTAAGGTCAATGAGTCATTCTCCCGGGGGGGTGTTCTTAGGTACCAAGGGAGATTATGCATACCCGATGTTGAGGATTTGAGAAATCAAATTGCAGAAGAAGCTTATGGTTGTCGTTGTTCTCTACATCCGGGTGCCACCAAAATGTATCATGACATTAGAGAGGTCTATTGGTTGATGGTTTTAAGAGGAACATAACAGAGTTTGTTTCTAAGTGTCCTAAGTACCAACAAGTTAAAGTTGTGCATGTCAAACCGAGTGGTTTAACCAAAATCATGGATGTTCCTACATGTAAGTGGGAAACCATCAATACGGGCTTTGTTGATGGGTTGTCTTGAACCCGAAAGAAAAATGATTCTACATGGGTTATTGTGCATAGGTTGACCAAATCTTCACATTTTATTCCTGTGAAGTCCACTTACACGGCTAAAGACTATGCAAGGATCTACATCAATGAGATTGTGAGTCTTCATGGGATTCCTCTGTCCATCATTTCGGATAGAGGTGCCCAATTCACTTCTCATTTTTGGAAGGCTTTTAAAAAGGTTTTAGGTACTCAAGTGAAACTTAGCACCGCTTTTCATCCTCAGACGGATGGTCAAGCGGAATGTACTATTCATACCCTTAAGGAGAGTTAAGATCCTGTGTCATTGATTTGAAGGGAAGTTGGGTTGATCACTTACCTTTGATTGAGTTCTCTTACAACAATAGCTATCATTCGAACATCTCCATAGCACCTTTTGAAGCTCTTTATGATAGAAGGTGTATATCTCTAGTTGGATGGTTTGAGGTTGATGAGTCCTCACTCCTTGGTCCAGAGATTATCTATGAAGCTATAAAGAAGTTTCGAATCATAAGGGATATATTGAAGACAAGTCAGCAAAAGTCTTATGCCGACAATAGAAGAAGGGATCTTGATTTTGAAATAGGTGATCATGTCTACTTGAAGATTTCACCTATGAAAGGGTGATGAGATTCGGTAGAATGGGGAAGTTAAATCCCCCATATGTTGGTCCCTATGAGGTTTTACAACGAATTGGGAAAGTTGCGTATGAGCTGAAACTACCTAGTTAACTAGCTTTGGTTCATCCGGTTTTTCATGTTTCTATGCTCAAGAAATGCATAGGCAACCCGATATCCATTCTACCTATTGAAGGTTTAGGAGTGGATGAGAACCTCACCTATGAAGAGATTCTAGTTGAGATCCTAGATCGCCAAGTCAAGAAGTTGAGAAACAAGGAGGTTTCCTCTGTAAAAGTTCCCTAGAGGAACCATCTTGTTGAGGGTGAAACATGGGAGGCTGAAGCCGAAATGAAGTCCCGCTACTCCTATCTCTTTACTCCTTAAGGTTAGACATTCATATTAATTGATAAAGTAATGCATGATCATGAAATCGACTTGTTTTCTAAATAGGTGTATATTTGGTAAAGGTTGTACCAACTAGAGTTTTCAGAAAATGCCTTCATACTCTATCCTTGCACTTATGTGAAACATGTATGCATATGTTTTCTTGAGATTTTGTTGTTTTGTTTCCATCTTGAGAAGAACGATAGCATGGTGACTCTTCATGCATTTTGTGCTTATGATTAGGTTGAGAAGGAAACTCCTCAATATGTGTTTTTGTCACATCCGGGTTTACCCCCCAAAAGTAACCGGCGTCGTCGTCCTTTTGAAGAACTAAGACTAGCCTCTTAATTCATGTCATTACATTCATAGGTTGAAAAATGCGTAAAAAATTTAAAACTTTTACTTTTTATAATTGTAGGTTTACATAGACCTCTACATACACATAATATATTTTCATATCGAGTATACATAGACCCTTCATATAGGAAGGTTATATAGCCTTCTACTTTAATTGCATATATATATATATA
>NC_028640.1:20613333-20626202 GCF_001406875.1 Solanum pennellii
TATATATATATATATATATATGGATATATAGATTATAGAAATAGTTTCAACAATTGTCTCGTCTCATACCATCTAAACGAATATCACAATATGGCATATCCCATACATCAAAATATTCAAATAACAAGGAAAGGAATGATAGAGTCAATAAGCTCATAACAAAGTCCAAAGCTAGAAGATGGCATTGCACTCGAAAGTTGAGGACCCATCTTACTTGGATGAAAGAAAGAATCTAAGCCTTCAACAATATCGCCTTCCAAACTCTTCAACGACCAGAACCTAAAATGTTTGGGACAAGGGAAGAAAATGCGGTTAATACTATGAGATCTTATGCACATACACAAGCAAAATATGCTAAAAAGGGACTGTTATCAAAACATGCTATTTTACCCCTTTTGGGGCTTAATGTAAAGTTAAGTAAATCATACTAATCAACCAAACATGCTTACTATCCCAACAAATAACACTTATCCGACACATTTAGAATCATGAGTTACTACAACCCTAAAATCAAGGAATAATATCACAAGAATGAATAAGAGTTAAACATATCATATTAAGCAAGACAACTACTCACAAGTTCTAATTATGTTAACAAGTGTAATGACCAATCAAAGCCCCATAACCTTACTCAATCGAGTATCCTCAACAAGAAAACATGAACACTATCCATCTTTACATTTTATGGTATTTAGGCTTACATTACATCATATATTATCATTATAACCCAAGGCATATTCATAAATGAACTANATATATATATATATCATGTATTATAAGAACATAAACATATAAGAACCTCCTCCTAAGACTACCCTCAAGACTAACTAGTGCAATGTCTATCCCATACCCCTACATAGCATAAGCTAGACCCCTTATGTTATCCAAGTTAGAGTTCGAGTCCTTTAATTCGTTTTAACTTTTGGGAACATCATGACCTAAACGACATAGACCACATGAGCTAGTGTAGAATCTGGTATCATAAAACACAATCCCGAAAAAAGGCGAACTATTTGCCAAGGTAGTACAAAAATATAAAACATAGCAACTACGTGGATCCACTAGTTAGTATTCCTATGGGGGCAACATAGTTCAAGAACTAGGATATTTTGTTTGGGACCCTCTTTATTCGCAATGCATTATGATCTTCAATCTCAAGAGTAATTTAGTGCTCCTACCTTCCCTATGTGAGAAGGGACACTTCTCTATCTAGTTCACTCGGTGCTAAGCTAGAGTCCTTTTTTGAAATGTCTTTAAGACTTAATTATCAATCATCACTAAATTAGGCCATAGGGTCTACCCCTTGTATAATCATCATCGTCAATAGCTCAAGAAGAATTGTATAAATTTAAGTCCTTTCATCACAATTCATATTAGTAAGGTTAACACTTTAGCATTTCATAACATTTTAAGGCACACTGATAGTTTTCACCATCCTTATAGCACATACACCTTAATAAACTTCACATCATAGTCAAGACATCTCAATTCAACATCATAACACCCTATAATCCTAATATAAGGCATACTCCAATGTAATATCATGGCTTAACAACAATTAATCACAATTGGAGGTAAAGATAGAGATTCTAAGACTTACCAAGTCTTTCTCATAGTTTATCATCAAGGTCTTACCATCAACCCATAACTCAACCCAACTTGGGTAGTGACATCATATCACAATGATAATCAATAGAATAACAAGGACAATTGCATCTCCATAACACAATTAATCTTTAGATCACAACTTGAGACGATATACATAGGCTAATTTCACTTTTATAACTCATAACCTAAATCACATGTCAAGAACTAGAATGATAGGCCTATAATTCGTCTTAATTCAACAATAATATCACCATAGGATAGTAATCTAATCAACAACCAACTCAAATGAATGATCAACACACAAAATAAGTCAAGATCACTACCTAGGGTTAGGGATAGAGGACCATGTTCTTCAATTTGACCAAAGCATCAGCAATTATCATAAACAAGTTGAATTACATGTAAATCTACTCAACAAAACCCTAAGAATTTACTAACAACTCAATCCATAACTTCAATTTCGTAATTGAATGAAACCCATAAGAAAACTCAACTTTTTGAAATCCATTTTGAAGGAACCCTTTGAGAAGGATCTCAAAGGTGAATAGCACTCATACCGTAATGTTTCTCAACAATTTGATAAAGAATCCACCCTTTTCCAGCCCCCAAACCCTAGTTCTTGCTAGCCTTCAATGGTGGGTTCTTGTAGAGAGAGAAATAAGAGAGAAAGAAGAGAGTTTATTTTGAGAGTTAGCTTTAGGTTAATGACGGTTAAGGGTATTTTAGAGGGGCTTAATTAACTTAATTATTTTCCCTTTAATCACTAACTAACCCCTAAACCATTTAATTAATTTAAATTAAATCATTAAAATCCATTAGTGAAATTCGACCCTCACCGACGAGACCCCGTCAACGGTCCATCGGTGGGTCGACGGACAGCCCCCTCCGTCCTGCACTTCCGTCGTCTCTATCAGAGACTTTGTAGGCGAGGGCTTCCTCCAATTTTCTAAGTATGGGATGACGGTGGCTTCGACGTCCCGTCGAGCCAATGACGCCCCGTCGTCTCCTTCCATCAAGTGTAACAATACCTAGGGAAGCAAGGGCCTTCACAAATATTTCAAACTGTGGGACGACGGTGGCCTTCGATGCCCCGTCGAGGCACCTATGGACCGTCGTCTGCCGTGTCGATGCACACTATCAGGCAGTGATGCATCAAACAGCAGGGGTCCTCCTCGAGGGCCCTTGGTTAGTCCTTAGGAAGTCGTATCCATACATTTCAAGCATGAAACAACTCAAACAGCCATTAGCTACCTTTCAACCCATTTTTGTACATTTTCGACTCCTAAAATTTAGTGAAAAGGCTAAGGCATACTAACATCTCTTCGAACCAACTTCCAGAATGTCTTTGGTCATTTTGGTTCTTAAACCTTCTAAATGACCTATATTCATTAAAATGGACTTAGAAACAATGTTTAGACTTTATGACACCTATGTTACGCTTTTCCATGGGTCTTGGATTTTCAAGGTGTTACATTCTCCCCCCATTGGGAACATTCGTCCCCGAATGACACTAGAACACTTTTAAAGGAAGGAATAGACCCAAGACTAGAAGCCCAACCAATCAACAATATCCATTTAACACAAATCATGTCACTTCAACAAGTCAATTATCAAAACTCATATCACCACACCTAAGGCTCAAAATACTCCATCACGAGGCATTTCCTTCTCACAACACTTATGAGCTCAACATACATCATATGAGTCAATTAGCACAAAGTTCATATTAACAACATGCTATATTATTTCATGAAGACTCAGCATATCAAAATGCACAACATAACTCAAAAAAAAGCAAGCAAAAAGCAAAATTTCAAGTTTTTTTAAAATAGCAATACTATAGTGACTTCAGTGTAAGACATATGTGAGGATTTCAAAAAAATTCAATTTTTGCACCACTTCGCCAAAAAATCAAGAAACACAAATCTTTATCATAATTATACAATTAAAAAGAATGTCTAACCTTAATTCTCAAAAAGATGAGGATAACGAGATTTCATTTCAGCCTCGGCCTCCCATGTAGCACCCTCACCTAATTTATTTTTCCATAACACCTTTACGGATACCACCTCTTTATTTCTCGACTTCTTGACTTGCCTATCAGGAATTTGAACCGGGACTTCCTCATAAGAGAGGTTATCCTTGACACAAAGAACCTCAATAGGAAGAATGGACTTGGGATCACCGATACACTTTTTTAACATAGAAACATGGAAAATCGGATGAATCGAAGCCAATTACTAGGAAGTTTCAATTCATAGGAAACCTTACAACCCCTTTGCGAGACTTTATAGGGACCCACATAACGAGGAATCAATTTCCCTTTCTTTCCAAATATGACCACCCCTTTCATTAGTGAAATTTTCAAATACATCTTATCACCTTCTTCAAAGTCCAAATCCCTTCTCCTATTATCGGCATAAGACTTTTGGCGACTAAAGGCCGTTTGCAACCAGCTCCTTATGATATGAACCTTTTCCAAAGTCTTATAAATAAACTCAAAACCAAGAGTTGATGACTCACACACTTCAAACAATCCAATAGGAGACCTCCACCTCCTACCGTACAACATTTCATAGGGAGCCATGGAAATGGATGAATGAAAACTGTTGTTGTAGGCAAACTCCACTAAGGGTAAATGCCTATACCAACTCCCTTTAAAATAAATAATCAAATCTCTAAGAATATCTTCAAGGGTTTGTATCGTACGCTTCTCTTGACCATCCATTTGGGGATGAAAATAGGTGCTCAACTTCACCATAGTACCTAACCCTCTTTGAAACGACCTCCAAAATCTAAATGTGAATTGTGCGTCCCGATCCGATATGTTGGATAACGAAATGCCATGGTGGAAAACAATCTCATATAGAAAGATTCTTGTATAATCTTCCGCCGAATATGAGGACTTGACGGGGATAAAACGAGCGGATTTAGTCAATCGATCCTTAACCACCCATATAGAATCATAGGACTTTTGGGTCTAGGGTAAACCTACTACAAGTCCATGCTTATATCTTCCCACTTCCAAGTTGGAATTTGGATCTCTTGTAGTAAGCCACCCGGCTTTAGGTGTTCGGCCTTTACTTGTTGGAAATTCGAACACTTAGCGACAAATTCCGCTATGTCCCTTTTTAGACCTTCCCACCAATATACTTCCCTTAGGTCATGGTACATTTTTGTTGACCCCGAATGAATTGAGTAGCGGGACCCATGTGTTTCTTCGAAGATCCGAACCCTCAACACATCTACCTCGGGAACACACAATCTCCCTTGGTACTTTAACACACCATCCCCCCTGGGAGAATGATTCATTCATCTTGCCAAGAACTGATCCTTTCAACTCTATCAAGGCTAAGTCAAGGTGTTGTTTGGACTCACCTCAACCACTAACGATGACACAGAGTTACGATGAACTACAACACCCCCATCCAGAGCACTCTCCAACCTCACCCCAAACCTGGCCTATGCACTTCCCTTGTTAGGTCCTTTTTTGCTTCATCAAGATGGGATACACTACCCATAGTCATCCGACTTAGGGTATCCGCAACTACATTAGCCTTATCGGGGTAATAAAGGACACTCATATCATAACTTTCAACAACTCGAGCCACCTTCTTTGTCGGATATTAACTCCTTTTGGATAAACACATATTGGAGATTCTTATGATCCGTAAAAACATCCACATGAACCCTATACAAATAATGCCTCCTAATTTTCAAAGCAAACACCACAGCTGCTAATTCAAGGTCATGAGTGGGGTGATTCTTCTCATGAACCTTTAGTTGCCTTGAGGAATAAGCTATCACCTTACTCTTTTGCATAAGCACACACCCCAAAACCACTCGGGATGCGTCACAATACACCACAAAACCCTTTGTACCCTCCGGTAAGTTCAACACTGGAGCGTAAGTAAGCTTATCTTTCAACAATTGAAAGCTCTTCTCACATGCCTACGACAACTCAAACTTTTTGCTCTTTTCGGTCAAAGTAGTCAAAGGAGAAGCAATGGAAGAACCAAAATACAGCCCATATACGGTAGTATATGATCAGTGTATACGCTGAATTTTGAAGGAAAACAGGCCCAAAGGCCTAAAATTTTACAGCAGTAGAATTTGGACCAACAGCCCAAATTTGATATTTCTTTTCCTTCTTATTTATTTATCATAATATTTGACTAACAATTTATGTGACCTTTTGTTTGATTTAATTAATTCTTGATAATAGTCATTTCTCTTATTTTTATACATATTCAAAATTCATATACATATAAATTTTACTTAGTCTTTATTTATTTCTCGGTCTTTGTCAACACTTAAGTTTATCCCTTCAGATCAATCCCTCTAATAACTTTCCCTAGAAATAATTAATAAGAAAAATAAGTAAGTCAAATCAATGAATAAAAATAGATTCTCTTTTACTTGGATAAAATGAAAATAAAATAAAGTAAATAAATAAAATTTATTGAAAAGTCATTTTTAGTCAAATCGCCGGTTAACCGCGAGTAATTGCGCATTCCGAGGGCCTAACACCTTCTCGGAATGCACATTTAAACTTCGAACCTTTTTTTTTCAATCAATTTTATCTGTTAAATTTTTTTGAAAATAATTTAAGTTTTTCTTGATTTTACTAAAAAATTAAGTGGCGACTCTGTTAGTTTAGAAATTCAATCTCTCTTAAATCATAAAACTAATTGATTTTCGAAACATAGTCATTTTTTTATTTTTACTATATTTTTAAGTAAAACAAATGATACAACAACATCATGTAATAGTAATCCAACCAATAAACAATGCAATTGAACCAATGCAATACAATTCATATCAAGATCACAACCTAGGGTTAAGGGGAATAGGTCATCCTGTACAAACTAGACCAAACCATCAAGAAATAACATAAAATTGAGTTAGAATACATGTTAATATATTCGTAATATCCAAAAGAAATCATAAACAAATCAATTCATAACACCAATTTCGAGATTGGATGAAACCCACTTGAAAACTCAATTTTGGAAATCAATTTGATTGAACCCTTTGAGGAAAGAGGTTTCGAAGGTAAATTAGATCCAATACCTTACAAATTGATGAATATTGATGGTGAAACTTGACTCTTTGCAACCCTTAAATCCTTCCCTAGCTTGGTCTTCAATGGTGTTCATCACTAGAGAGAGAAAGAAGCGAGAAGGAAGAGAGTTTGGATTTGTGAGTTATGATATCTTAGATTAGTTTAGTGGGGTTGAGGTCTTTATATGAGGCGTTAATTAACTTAATTACGCTTCCCTTAAGCCCTAACTAACTACCTAATCCCTTAATTAATTAATTGGAACTAAGTCAAAACGTGCAGAAAATTAGAGCTTCACAGACGACACCACGATTGACGGATCGTGGGTCAATTGACAGTTAACCCCCCCCCCCCTTCCGTGATGCACATCCGTAGGTAAGTTCAGAGACTGTGCAAAAGAGGCCCTTTGAATAATTGGCTAAGTATTGATCGACGGATGGCATTGACACCCCGTTTACCAACCTACGCTTTGTCGATTCCCCTCGTGGGTGCACACTGCCCAGGCAGTCCTTGACCCCTTAATGCATGGATCCTCCTCAAGGGACCTAAGTTGGTCCTTGTGGAGTCGTGCCTGGACGTTTCTATCATGGATCATCTTAATCACATGTAAGACAACCTTCCACCAATTTTCACACTTTTCCAACTTCAAAAAGCTAGTCAAAAAGGCTAAGGCACACTAGCACCTCATTGAACTAGTTTCTTGACGTCATGGACTTTCTTGGACGTTTTGGTTTCTAGACTTCCTAAATGACTTATATTCATTAAAATAGACCTTAAAACAGTGTCTAAACATTATGAAACTTATGTTATGATCTAGAAAACGTCTTGGATTTTCGAAGTGTAACATTATTCCCCCCTCCCCTTTAGGAACATTCGTCCCCGAATGACACTAAAATTCTTTTGAAGGAAGGAATAGACTCAAGACTAGTAGCCCAACCAACAACGATAGATAACAACATCAACCATATCAATTACACAAGGCAATTCAAAACTTCAATTACCACACATAAAGCTCATCATTACATTATGAGGAACATCCTTCTCACAATAACAAGAGCTCAACATAGCATTTATGAGTCAATCATGCCAAAGCTCAACTTACCAACATGCTACATATCATTTCATAAAGATTAACCATATCAAAATGCACAACATTACTCAAAACAAGACAAAGAGCAAAATTGACAAATTTCAAGTTAATTAGGCATGTTTCATTGTAACTTCACTGTAAGAACATAAAAAATGCACATTTTGCAAAACTTCACCAAAAATAAAGAAACTTCAATTTTTAGTCATTATTTTTATTATTAGTAAGAACAACTAACCTTAGTTATCAAATAGATGAGGGTAACGGGACTTCATATCGGCCTTGGCCTCCTATTTTGCACCCTCAACTAGGTGATTCTTCCATAACACCTTTACGGGAACCACCTCTTTATTCCTTATCTCCTTACTTGCATATCAAGGATTTGAACCGGAAATTCCTCAGAAGAGAGGTTATCCTTCACACCAAGATCATCAATAAGAAGAATAGACTCAGAATCACCGATACACTTCTTAAGCATGGAAATATGGAAAATCGGATGAACCGAAGCCAATTCACTAGGCAACTTAACTCATAGGCAACCTTACCAACCCTTTGCAAGATTTCATAGGGAACCACATAGCGAGGACTCAACTTCACTTTCTTGCCAAATCTAACCACCCCTTTCATAGGAAAAATTTTCAAATACACCTTGTCACCTTCTTCAAACTCTAAATCCCTTCTCCTATGATCGGCATAAGACTTTTGCCGACTATAGGACATTTGCATCCGGTTCCTTATGATATGAACTTTCTCCAACGCCTTATAAATCAAATCGGGACCAAGAAGCTAAGGCTCACCTACTTCAAACCATCCAATATGAGACCTACACCTCCTACCATATAAGGCTTCATAGGGAGCCATGGATATGGATGAATGAAAACTATTATTGTAAGCAAACTCCACCAAAGACAAATGCTTGTCCCAATTTTCCTTGAAATTAATAATACAAGCTTTCAGCAAATCCTCAAGGGTATGAATAGTGCTCTCTGCTTGACCATCCATTTGAGGATGAAAAGCGATGCTTAACTTTACCGTATTACCCAAACATTCTTGGAATGACCTTCAAAACCTAGATGTGAATTGTGCACCTCGATCTAATATGATGGATAATGGAATACCATGTCGACATACAATCTCATCTATGAAGATCCTTGCATAATCTTCCTCCGAATAAGTAGACTTGACGGGAATGAAATGAGCGGACTTGGTCAACCTATCTGCAATTATCCATATTGATGTCTTCCCACTTCCAAGTAGTAACTTGTATTTCTTGTAGTAAACCACCCAATTTTTGTTGTTCGACTATCACTTGTTGGCAATTTCGACACTTAGCAATAAACTATGCTATGTCCTTTTTCAAACCTTCCCACCAAAATACTTCCCTAAGATCGTGGTACATTTTGCCAACCAGGATGAATGGAGTAACGGGACCCATGGGCTTCCTCAAGGAGCCATTTCCTCAACCCATCTACATTGGGAACACACAATCTTCCTTTATACCTCAAGAATCCATCCTCCCCAATGAGAATGACTCATTAAGCTTGATAAGAACCGATTCCTTCAACTACATCAATGATTGATCAAGGTGTTGTTTGGACTTCAACTCAATTATCAATAATGACTCGGAGTTATGATGGACCATGAAACCACCATTCGGAGACTCTTCCAACCTCACACCCAATCTAGCCAACTTATGAACATCTTTCAATAGGTCTTTCTTGGCTTTATCTATATGAGACACACTACCCATGGATAACCGACTTAGAGCATCCGCAACCACATTGGTCTTGTCGGGATGATAGAGGACACTCATGTCGTAATCTTTCAACAATTCCAACAACCTTCTTTGTTGGAGATTCAACTCCTTTTGAGTAAACACATATTGGAGACTCTTGTGGTCGGTATACACATAAACATGGACACCATACAAGTAATGCCTCCATATTTTAAAGGCAAATACCACGGCCACTAATTCAAGATCATGAGTTGGGTAGTTTCTCTCATGCACCTTAAGTTATCTAGAAGCATAGGCTACCACCTTCCCATGTTGCATAAGCATACACCGTAAACCCACTGGGATGCATTACAATAAACCATGAAACTCTTTGTATCCTCCGGTAAAGTCAACACCGTAGCGGAAGTAAGCCTATATTTCAGGATTTGGAAGCTTCTCTCACATGCCTCCGACCACTAAAATTTGTTACTCTTTTGGGTCAAAGTAGTCAAGGAAGATGCAATGGACGCAAAACCATTCACAAACCTCCGATAATAACCCGCTAGACCTAAGAAACTCCTAATGTCGGTTGGAGTCAATGGTCTATGCCAATTTTTTACCGCCTCATTTTTCCTTGGATCAACCTCAACTCCCTCACTAGAGATGATATGACCAAGAAATGCTACCGACCTCAATCAAAACTCACATTTTCTATACTTGGAAAATAATTGGTTCTCCTTAAGCATTTGCAACACCACCCTAAAATGGTTCATGTGATCACCCTCGTTTTTTGAATATACCAAGATGTCGTCAATAAAGACAATGACAAATGAATCTAGGTAACTTTGAAACACTCTATTCATGAGATCCATAAATGGCGCCGGGGCATTTGTGATACCAAAGGACACTATTAAGAACTCATAGTGATCATATCTAGTCCGAATATTCGTCTTTTGTATATCCTTACCTCTCACCCGGAGTTAGTGATACCCCGATCTCAAATCAATCTTAGAGAAGTAGCTTGCCCCTTGGAGTTGATCAAACAAATAGTCAATCCGAGGGAGAGGCTACTTATTCTTAATAGTGACTTTATTGAGTGGGCAAAAATCAATGCACATTCAAAGGGACTCATCCTTCTTTTTCCCAAAAAATAAAATAAAATAGAGCACCCCATGGAGAAATTCTAGGTCTAATAAATCATTTGTCTAGTAAATCCTTGAGTTGAGCCTTCAACTCTTTTAATTCAACTAGAGCCATCCGATAAGGAGGAATAGAAATGGGATTTGTATCCGGTAACAAGTCGATACCAATATCAATTTCCCTTTCGGGAGGAATACCGGGAAGGTCATTATAAAATACCTCTTGAAATTTCCTCACTACGGGGACCGACTCAATGGGAGGAATTTCATAGTCTAAATCTTGGACTCTCACTATATGATAAAAACAACCTTTAGAGATCATTTTGCATGCTTTCAAACAAGAGATGATACGACCTCTAGAAATAGAATTTCCCCCCTTCCGCTCTATAACGGGCTTATTTGGAAAGTTAAACTTCACAACCTTGGTTCTACAATTTATAGAGGCAAAGCAAGCATGCAACCAATCCATACTCAAAATGACATCAAAATCAAGCATATCAAGTTCTACTAGTTCAAAATTAGAAACTTTATTGGGAAACATTATAGGACAATTTCTATACACCCTTTTTTGCAACAATCGACTCACCCACGGGGGTATACACTACAAAAGGTTCATGCAAGATATCGAGAAAAATGTCAAAATTTTTAGCTACTAGAGGAGTAACAAATGATAAAGTATCACAGGGATCAAGTAAGGCATATACATCATAGAGAAGACTTTCAACATATCGGTTACCACGTCGGGAGAAGTCTCTTTCTCTTGCCTAGAGCGGAGAGCATAGAAGTTGTTCTTCTTCGGAGCCTCATTTGAACCACTTGCTTGAGCTTGACCACTAACCTTGTCTTGACCCTTCACATTTGGGAGATTTCTTACCTTGTTCCCACTTTTACCACAACAAAAACAATTATCCGTTCCTTTAAGACACTGACCATAGTGCTTCTAGCCACACTTTCCACAAGTTGGCTTCTTGGTTGGTGAACTAGTATCCTTTCCCTTTTTAGGCTTAGGGTTAGACACCCTATTATCCCTAGCCATAGGAAACTTAGAAGGAACTTTATTAGAAACACTCTTCTTAAACCTAGGCTTGTCTTGTATCTCAAGCCTTCCATTTGAAGAGCCACCATCAAAAGATCTTGCCCTCTTGTCATCTCTACTCTTCCTCTTAGGCCTTGCCTCTTCCACTTGTTGAGCATGAACCATGAGACGAGAAATGTTCATATTGTCATGTAGTATAGCCGAATGACACAGCTCGTGAAAGTCATCCAACACTCCCGTCACAAAGCGGTTCATTTCATCTCTAGGGTTGGAAACAAAAGAAGGAGCATATTTTGACAATTGAGTGAATTTCAAAGAGTATTCAAGAACAATCATGCCTCCTTGATGAAGGTTGAAGAACTCTACCACCTTCACTTCCCTCTTCTCTCTTGAAAAGAACCTATCAAGACAAGCCTTCTTGAAAACTTCCCAAGTCACCGATTCACCCCTTAACGATCTATTCTCCCTCGATTGGACATACCATGTTTGGGACACATCTTTGTGTTGGTAAGGGGATAACTCGGCCTTCTCACTAGTAGGCAACCCTAGAGGATCTTGTAGTTCTTGTCGATGAACTCTTGGGGGTCTTCTTCAACCTTGGACCCATAGAAAGTAGGAGTATTCATCCTAGTGAAATCCCTTAGACGGGAGGCCATGGTAGCAACTTGTTGGTGTGCTCGAGGTACAACCTCCCAATTAGCTTGGGTCGTCATGGCTTGGTCTTGAGTAGTGGAGGCTTGTGCTTGGGTAATAATGACTTCGGCCATTTGGAGAAAGGACCTTATGCTTTCATTCGTAAAAGGAGGAGGATTGAACACCACGGCGAGGAACTCCCGCATTGGAAACCACTTCTTCAAGTCTTCGTGCCGCATTCTTTCGAGTATTCATTGCCTAAAATTACAAAAAGAGGATTACATGCAAAAGCACATATAGTTAACACTCCGAAGGCACGATATGGGACTTCCAAGAAAGTAAGAGTTTCCTAAGCATCTCATAGATTCCTATTCATAAGTGTGGCGCGCTTCACAATTATGTACATAGACGTGGTTGAGAGAGACATAGACTAAAAGATATTTAACCTCATGCTCTGATACCATGTTTTTCACATATGAGAATAACCTCTAGACGTAACCGGCGTCGTCCTCCTCTTTGAACTTTTCATTACTTCTACTTGGAGATTTACATAGACCTGTACATACACATAGTGCTTATATATATATATA
>NC_028640.1:20626604-20638882 GCF_001406875.1 Solanum pennellii
TATATATATATATATATATATATATGTATATGTATAGATTATACATAGACCCTTCTTATAGGAAGATTACTTAGTCTTCTACTTTTATTGCACATAAATATCTATAGAACATAAAATAGTCATAATAGTCGTCTCATCTCATAACCATCTAATAAGAGTGCAAGAATTTGGGCATTGACATACATCAAAGTAAGAATGCCTCTCATGGGCTATACAATGTTTCATACTAAATGGAAAAAAAGAAATGTAGAAGTTTTAAACACAAAACAACTCCATTAGCTAGATAGTAGCATCACCCTCAGAAAGTGAGGAGCTACCCTACTTGGATGATCAAGACATCCAAGTCTTCTTAAAGTCGTCTTCAAAAGCACTTCAACGACTGGAACCTAAAATATTGGGGAAAAGAAAGAAATGGGGTTATTACACCACTTGTTCTAAGTATGAGATCATATGCACACATACTTTGAAATCATGTTAAGAAAAGGGACATTTCATAAAGATATGCAATTTATTTTGAAAAGACTTATGCATGTTTAACAAGACCATACCAAATAACTTAGGCATATTCATAAATTGTAGGCATGTCCATCACAAGAATAACAACATCAAGTCTAGTCAAGTCAACATGCATAACATATAGTTGAATACATAGATAAATACTCTATCATCAAGTCATAATAGTAGCAAGCATGAATAAGATCACATTTCAACATAACTAAAGCAAGACAATTACCTATGAACTCCTATCAAGTCAAAAAGTGAAATGATCAAGCAAATCCCCATAACCTTACTCAATCAAGTAACCCAACAAGAATCATGACTAACATCCTACTTCACATGTCATAACATTCAAAAGTACATAACATCATAGTTTAGCAATATATACCAACGCATACTCATAAGTGTCATCAATGAACATATTGTACAATAAATGTGCAAGTTCATAATATACATATCATATACCATCATACACATATTCATACATAAGAACATCCTCCTAAGACTCTCTTCAAGTCTTAACAGTTCAATGTTTAGGTAGAGTCCCGTACCCCTACCTAGACTAAGCTAAACCCTTTAGGTCATCCTTGTTAGAGTTCATTCTTTTGATTCACTTTACCTTTTGTGAACATCTTTCTCTAACCGACATAGACAACATGAGATAATGTGTGATCCGCTGTCATAGAATCCTACACCGAAAGAAGGCGGACTACTTGCCAAGGTAGTACCAAAACATGAACGTAACAACTACGCGGATCCACTAGCTAGTATTCCTATGGGGGCAACATAGTTGAAAAACTAGGAGATATAGTTGGGACCCTCTTTATGCTACATGCATTGTAGTCTCCAATATCAAGAGTACATTAGTAATCCTACCTTCCCTATGTGGGAAGGGACACTCCTCACTCTAGTTCAATGGGTTCTAAGCTAGAATCCCTTTTGAAATGTCTTTATTAGTCATCATAGCTTATTATAGGTCATAGGGTCTAATCCTTGTATAACATAATCATCATCATATATCAATAAGAATTGCACGAGTATTGTCCTTTCATTAAAATTCGTATAGGTGAGGTTAGCACATTAACATTTTCATATCATGATAAGGCATATTGGTAAATCATTCACCACCCTTATAACATTTACATCTTAAGCCAACACCTCAAGAATCATAGTCAAGACATTTTAATTCAACATAATACCAGCCTATCAATCCTAATACAAGGCACACTCTAATACAACATCATGACTTAATCACAATTAGCCACAATTTGAAGTAAAGGATAGGGATCACAAGACTTACCAAGTCTCCTTCATAATTCATCATTAAGGTCTAACCATAAACCTTTAATTCAAACCAATTAGGGTATAACATCATAATAATTCAATGAACAACATTATAACAAGGCTAAAAGAATCACTACATCACAATTCAACACTAGTTCATAGCTTAAGACAAGATACTTAGGTCAATTCACAACATACTTCATAACCTAGATCACTTCTCAAGAACTAGAATTATAGGACTATAATTCATCCTAATTTAGTTATAATTTATACAACAGCATCATATAATAGTAATCCAACCAATAACCAATGCAATTGAACCAATACAATACAATTCATATCAAGATCACAGCCTAGGGTTAAGAGGAATAGGTCACCTTCTACAAACTAGACCAAAACATCAATAAAAAATATAATTTAGTTATAATACATGTTAATATATTCACAATATACAAAATAAATCATAAACAAATCAATTTATAACACCAATTTCGATATCGGATGAAAACTCAATTTTGGAAATCAATTTGATGGAACCCTTTGTGGAAAGAGGTCTCAAAGGTGAATTAGATCCCATAACTTACTAATTGATGAATATTGATCTTGAAACTTGACCCTTTGAATACCTTAAACCCTTCCCTAGCTTGGTCTTCAATGGTGTTCTTCACTAGAGAGAAGGAAGAGAGTTAGAGCTAATATTAGTTTAGTGGGGTTGAGGTCTTTATATGGGGTGTTAATTAACATAATTAGGCTTCCCTTTACCCCTAAATAATGACATAACACCTTAATTACTTAATTAAAACTAATTCAAAACATGCAGAAAATTAGGCATTGATAGACGACACCACGATCGACGGATCGTGGGTCAATCGACGGCCAACCCCCCTTCTGTGCTGCACATCCGTAGGTAAGTTCAGGGAATGTGAAAAATAGTCCCTTAATGGATTTTTCTAAGTGTTGGTCGATGTATGGCAACGATGCCCCGTTTACCAACCTACGCCCTGTCGATTCCCCTCGTGGGTGCACACTGCCTAGGCAGTCCTTGACCCCTAAATGCAAGGTCCTCCTCAAGTTACCTTAGTTGGTACTTGGGGAGTCGTGAATGGAAGTTTCAACCATGGATCATCTTAATCACATGTTATACACCCTTCCAACAATTTTTACCTTTTTCCAACTTCAAAAAGCTAGTCAAATAGGCTAAGGCACGCTAGCACCTCATTGAACTAGTTTCCGGATATCATGGACTTTCTTGGACGTTTTGGTTTCTAGACTTCCTAATGGACTTATATTCATCAAAATAGACCTTAAAATGGTGTCTAAACCTTATGAAACTTATGTTAGGCTCTATAACATGTCTTGGATTTTTGAAATGTTACACCACTAGTCTATGCTAAAAGAACTAAGGAATCATCTCAAATGTATGTCCTTTTTCTACCCATCTTGGCTACACAATTTACGGGGGATGTGAGTTTTATGAACTCTCCCCCATATCGGTTCTCAATACTACTCCTAAATATGATATCTCATATGCTTAAAAACATAACTCTTTATGTGGTTTGAGATAATTACTCAAAAACTTAACTCAAAGACTCTCTTGGAAATCGGTGTTTCCTCTATTGTTTAAATTTGAAAACCATATAAGCTCTTGGGATACTTAGTACCATAAGCTCTTGGGATACTTAGTCCCATATACTCTTAGAGTTCTTGGAAGACTCTAAGACCTCTCTATACTTTACTCTTAACTTTCCTTGAATTTCAATTATTGATTCAAGGTTAATAAAATGATGATATGGATGATATCTTAGTATTTATACTATATGTAACTTAGAGTATATAAATCAACTAGAAAACATAGGTATGATTCTAGGGAACTCAAAAAGAAAGAAGTGGGAAAGGATAGAAGACGTAGAGACCTTGACGTACTAAGTGGAGTTGGGCGCCAGACCCGCATCTACAGATGCTGGGTTAGGGTGCTCTAAGTGGCGTAGCACCCAAGAGCCCAAACCATAAACCCTGATGTGGGCGCTCTTAGTGGCGCAGTGCCCCATGACCCTACCCAAAAAATTCCCAAAGTTCTTGCTTATTTTTTAACTTTAGACCCTCTAGATTCGATTGGTTTCTTGCACAAACACTTAGACTTGAATACAGAACTAAAGTATGCAAGAATCTACTCAAAAAAAACCTTAATTCAATGCAACTAACTCAATAACTCCTCCAAAACTCAATAATCAATATTCAAATGAAACATTCGACAAAATTTATCAAGAACTCATAAAATCTTCTTTCAAGAAACAAATACACTGAATTAAACATGATTGGCACGTGGGGAACAAAACCAACACTATGTGATATCACATACCTCGTAGGGATTAACCCTTGGCAAAATTCTCAAGCTAAACTTCAAGAACGCGATGATTCAATAGCTTCTTCTACTCTTTTCTCTTCTATTCTCTTCTTTTCTCTTTTCTAAAAACCCTAACATAATTTTATGAAAATTAAACTTAACCTAACAAGTTTAGACCCCAAAAAAATTACTAAAAATGAATTTAATTAAATGGATAGTGAATTGACCAAATACCCTTTGGAAATCAAGGTGACTATCCTTATTCAGACAGCCCGGCAAACGAACATCTCTCCATAATACGAACTCGAAAATGATCAAACTCAGTGGAATTGGAAAGATAATTCAAATACCTTTCATATACTATCTTTTAGACCACCTAAACCATGCTTTGGTAGGATTTGGGATCGGTTGAAGTTGACCCAAAACTCACACTTAGCTTAACATGTAAAATTTTACAAATTTGATTATTTCCAAAAATGATTTCTTTCTAATTATAGTACTATCAAATGGTGAGGTGTGACACTTCATATTAGTTATGTTTATATTAAATCTGGAACCTGATTACACATGGTGATTTAACATAAATTGATATGTGATAAGAACTTCATACTATTTTGATTCTTAAACATGCTTAAATCACTTGTACTTAAAATTGGTCATAGCTTTGGAAACAAAGTATTTTCACTCCAATTAAACACAAAGTTAGTAAATTCACTGGTAACGACCTAGAATGAAATACTCTCTTCTTTTTTTTTTGCGATTGTAACCCGTTGAGTTTCAAAAAGATCCAAAGAGAGGTTTGTACAATTCAACCATCAATTTTTCGTTTTGGATCACCTTCAATTTATCATATCTTTTACCACATAAAGATTTAGGTTACCATGACCTATTGAATTAGAGGTACTTGAATCCTCTCCTAATCTTCCTGCAACAATAGTAACCAATTTTTGTAACATTGAACCAAATTTCAAATTTATTAGAGGATTTGGGGGTTAAAGATCTATACTGTCTGGTTCATAAAAGCTTAATTCTTTATAAGAAATATTTGGGTCATGGTAAGCTTATTGAACCATTTCAAAATTCCACTAAGCAAATCCCCAAATATGGAATTTTAAGATGTTTTTCAACCCATACATTCAAATTCCACCATGTACGAAGTTGAAGTCATCTTTGTTGGGAATGTTTTACTGATACGGTCAATGTGGGTCTTCTTGTGAATCCAAAGTTAGCTGAACTAGGACTGGACATAGAATGGTAGTTTGCACCATTTTCCCCCTGTGATTTATCATTAAGTGTTTATACAAAGGTTTTAGAGGTTCGTCTTAAAATGTATAGAATTTAATTATAGAGGATTTTAATTATGATATTAATTTGTAAATGACAATTAATATATATCATAATAAACTATAGATTGTACACTAAAAATCCTAGTAGCATTCCTTTATGTAACTTCAAAATCCAACATTAAATCTTATTTAACTACTCATGTCAACATTAAATCTTATTTAACTACTCATGTTAGAAGATCAATCAATTAAATTAAATTTTTGATAATTTAATTCATTGATTAATTAGACAGGCCATGTCGAAGCATCATATTATCGAGAACATGACTCGGGATATGAAAGAGTGGTTTCATAGGGTAGAAAGTTAGAAGGGGTAGAGTGTTTTCTTGCCTTGAGTAGGTTTAGGGTTATTAGTGTTTGTAGTAGTACTAGTCGCACCTTTATAGTACTTGTCACATGTTGTTTATTATGTTTTGATTAACACACTACTTTGTTGTTATTATTATTTGCTTTTTTGTAGACTTTGAACTGGTTTTCTTATTAAAGTATATGATTCCTCATTGTTTTCTTCTTCTTTTACTTGTGTTAGTTGCACTTAAGTCGATGGTTTTTTCCTGTTATGTTGTTGTTGTTAATTAATTTAATCATTTACTATTACGTTTAACTTATTTCATTTAACAAATACAAAATTCACATGCTAATAAGTAATTATAAATGGACATCATTAATCTCAAGGTCAACACCAATTCTATTAACTAATTATTATTTCATCTATGTGATTTTTATCATCCAATCTATCAAGAATATACTGAACCACAATAAAATCTCACCTTTTGCCCTATCATGAAAATAAATTAAATTACATTGATCATAGCAATTATATTAAGATTAATGTTGTGCTAATTTTACTATATTTTGAAAAAAAATCACTTTTTGAAATGTTCAAAGCATAAACTATTGGGAAAAGGGTCTAAAAAATACTTCGACTTTGGCCAAAATTGATGTTACGATACCAAACTTTATGGAATACCTTTTACCCTCTGCACTATTTAATAGTATATTTTAAAGGTATATATGTATCCACGTGAACACATTATTATGGTGCAATATTTATGATGTTCACGTGAGCACATATATATCTTTGAAATACACGATTAATTAGTGAAAGGGGGTAATACGTAATTTCCAAATATTGGTTTTGTTACAACAATTTCGATCAAATTCAGATATATTTCATACATTTTTTCCTAAAAAATTTAAGAAATACTTAGAAAAAGAGTCGTCGCTTAAATTTTTTTTTGAAGAAATTAAGAAAATTTAATTCAAAAATGCCTTAACAAATAAACCTTCAAAAATATAGAAAAAATGGGTAAGAGGTTCTTATTTCTACTTAAAGAAAGTATTAGCACTTCAATTAGCCTCTAACATACGGTTATCCAACGATTAGAAAGATATTTGACTAACTCTTTGAGAAAATGATTAAGTAAAGATTATTTTTTGAGTCTTTTTAGAAAAAGGAAGGTAACCTAAACATTTGAAATAAATGAGAAGTAACTAAAACATTTTTTATTTATTCTTAAGAAAATAAATAAATAAAGATAAAAAAAGTACAAATAAATTAATATAAAAACTTTAAAAATAGACTATATAATAATTTAGTTGAATCACTTTAAAGATCATACCTTAAACAAATTTGGCCAATGTAAGACCTCTAATGACTTAGGTTAACTAGAGCCTAACATGTTTGTCGTGATGATATAAGGTCCTAAATTGGTCTTAAATATGGTATTGACGCAATGTGTAAGATTTTAGGTGCATTGGAAGTGAAACGTTAAGGGATGACTAAGACGTTCGACGACTAAGTCACCTATGTGCTTCATATGTAATTTTATGTGTTTATGTGTGATTCATGAGGTTATAAGGTCCTTAAAATTAGTAATTATAGCATATATAGGCAGTGTGTTAAGTTTTGTGAAGTTTGGAGGTCAAACGTTCAGAGCGTCCATGATGTTCGAAAGTGTTGCCTTAAAATGACCTTGTGTGTGCATGCATATTTCGTTGAGTTTTACGTGTTAGTTTTGGGTTAAATTCATGTGAGAGGTTCCAAAATCGTATAAGATCATGTTTGGGTTGGAAACGTCCTGGCAAACATCCCCAAGGACCAACCAAGGATCCTTGAGGAAGGACTCATGTTGGTGGCCATAACTGCCCAAGGCAGTCCCACCTACGGATGGCAAATGACGGCCAGTGGCCTTGTCCACGCCCCGTAGGTGGAGGGCTTCATCTGTTACTTAGCCTTGGGATCTAAGCTTCCAGTTTCCAGCCTCTAAACCCATAGACGAAGAATAGGACGGTCCGTTGTGGACCTAAGCCCAGTCGATGGGCGACCATCGTTTGGGGTCTGTATTTTGCGTACAGTTCACTGTTAACTGAGAGGTGAAAGTGTAATTTAACCCCACTTCCAAATAAGAGTATTTTCGGTTCCTTAAGGGTCTTTTGGGTATTTTAAATGTGTTTATAAGCCTAAAACACTAAGAAGATTTCATTCTTCCAAATCAAAAACCCAAATCCCTTGGGATTCTCTCTAGAACTCCATTGGAGTCAAAACTCAAGGAAGGGCTTGGAGTGACTAACTGAGTGTAGATTCTTCATCAAATTGAATAATTAGATTCATCAAGGTATGGATTTTAATCCTTGAAACTCTCTTCATCAAGGAGCCCAACTTTCAAAGATATTTTTCTAAAGTTTCCAAGTTGAATTGTGCAATTTTATGATCTATTCTATGGGTTCTTGCATTAATGGTTTCTAAACATTGAATTATGATTAAATTGTTATTGTATTGATTATTTCAACTAAAATAACCTATGAACCCATTAATTGGATGAACCCTAGTTTTTGACTAAGTTATGGGTTACTTGATAATGATTTAATGTTGATGAATTCTAATGTAGTTTTATATAGGCTATTGATTGATGTAATAATTGCAGTAAATTGATGTCTAGATTGTATTGGATTGATGAATGTGTATTAATTTGACCTAGTTTCATGAATATTATTATAATTATGTTAAATTGTTGGTTATGGCCATGGGTAAGGGCCTTGTGATATCGAATGTGGTGATTTGGCATTGAATGAGGTGTTGAGGATGTTGTGGTGGTAAGCCGCACTATTTCCTTTGTTTTATGATTAATTAGACTTTAATTATGTTGTGATTGGTATGGTCCACTTATGGTGGCGGCGTTATGTGTTTTACTTGCTATTGATGTGGCCTTTTCGACGTTATTTTGAGTAATGTAACGATCATGGCCTTGTTGGCAAACTACTTGAAGTAATGTGATTATTTTGTGTAGTTGATTATGTGAAGTATGATTATTTCCATCTACATTTTAAGTGATGTGAAAGTATATGTGTTCTATTGATGTTATGTAGGTGATCATGTTAGACTATGAATGTGGCTTTGTGTGTATAATATTATGGTTTATGTATGTTATTCCTACTTGAGTATATGAGTCTATGATGTTCATATTTATGTTGATATGAAAGTATATAGGATGACTTGAGATGATAAGGGCTATTTCTATGTGCTTCTAGAATAACATGTGTTATTAGTTAAAGTGAAGAATGTGGTATCTTGTCTTGGTTGACTTGTGTCCCTTGCTTGATGTAAGTATGAATCTGAATATGTTATGCCTTGACTTAGGATGCTATAGTCTCTTAGTCTTGAATGTATGAATGACATGTGACCTTAAATGAAGTTAAGAGGGTCCTTTATGTGAAACCTTGAACCTAGTGGTAAGGTTATGAATGTTAAAGTCGTTATCCGTAATGGTATCCTTCAAAGTAAAGGAATGATAGACTTAAGGTTAATTGGCTGGAACGGCATCATATTAATCCTTAATAAAGTCATCATGAGCTTCTTGTTTCCATTGGTAGGTAGCCCTAGTGGACCTTTCTTTGGTAGGGTAAATGTGATTGGGTTATGAACTTGATATGGAACCCCTTTATATGAACCTTAAGTGTTAATTACTCTACAAGAACGTAGGCTAGCACTGAGTGAGCATGGTAAGGGAAGTAGTTCTAGTTAAATAATGAGACTAGATTACAATGCATGCCCTTCACATTCCTTAACCATGTGCCTACATGGGATGTGTCTAAGTTCTACCATTGGCAAGTAGAACACCCTCAATGGAGTAGGTTAGAACTTCGGGTTCCATGTCTTTCTATCATGCTCTATGTTGGTTATTGCCTATTCTCATCATATGGAATATATATTAGCATTAGAGAAGTTCTATGAAGTTTAGGTGGTGTATGAGACGCTATCTAGACATTGCGCAATAGGCTTTGAAGGTGTCACTTGGAGTTCCTAGGTCTTGTCCAAGATAATTACTTGAATGTCCTTTATGTGTTGAATGTCTCCTAAATGAACTAATGAATATAATGACTTAAGTTAACAAAGTATGTTAATTGAATAATTACTTATCTAGAGTAGTTAAGGGTTGTCTAGTTAAGGTGTGAAGGGGCATAGGAATGGTCACTTCGTATCTTACCTAGATGAGTATTAAGAACGACTCTAGTTAAGGAACATGTTGATTATGTGGACATGACTAAACTTAGGAAGTCCTAAGAATTATTTAGGTAGTGTTGAAGAGGTCAATCATGGACGTCATCCTCTCGTTTTACTTAAGTAAGTCTTTTGATAGCCTTTTGTAAGGGAATGTCATATTATCTCATATTGATGTGTTTAATGTCTTGTAATTGTGTATGTGTCTTATTATAAGTATTGTTGAGAGTCATTTAGGTATGCTTAGGGAGGTTGTAAGGGCGGTCTCTCTTTGTGTTACTTAAGTGGTCATATGATATCTTTTAGTGAGAAGACTACACGCTAGAAAGTGTTAAAAGGAAGGAAGAGATACTTCACTGTCACAGTGAAGCAATTCACTGTACATTGAATATAGCTCACTGTTAAGTTAGCTAAAAATTGTGTTAAATCGTTTAAATTTTATCTTATGTGTTTCTAAGTTGTAGAATGTTGTTATTATGAATATAATATGTTTTTTAAATGAAAAGATGCATATTTCTACTAAATGTCCGTTTTCATCAATTTCATGCATTATGTCATACTTAGTACATGTCGTTGTACTAAACCATGTTTTTATCTATCTCTATAGTTGTTGGTAGGTGAGGAGAATTCGGGAAGTGAAGACATGGATAGTAGCATCATTCAAGTGAAGTCGAAGTATGTCCTCATTTGATTTGAGGGCATAAATGTCTTTTATGTTTTCCTTTGAAGTATTGTAATAGACTAAGTATTTCTATATTTTGAAGTATGGGTCGTGTCCCATGTATTTTCTTGTCTTAAGTTTGATGAGATTGAGACTTAGTATTTCCTATGACTTTATCTGAAAGAGTTTTTAAACACTATGATATATTTGTGAAAAGTTTTAATTCCGTGTTTTACACAAAAGTTTTCAGAAAAATATATTTTTTATAAGTTTTTGACTTTTTAGAGTCGCCACTTAATATTTGAGAAGAATTAAGAAAATCTTTGTTTTAAAAAGACTTAAAAAGGAAAAAATCAATTGAAAACTAAAAAGGGGGGTTCGGGGATTCATATTTATATTTTAGGAAGGTTTTACGACACCTAAAATATTCGCTAATGCGATTTTCCGGAAACTAACTTTGTTTGGCTAAAAGCTTTTTAACTTATTTTTGAATTAAAAAATTACTTAGTATTTGTTAAGAAGTGAAATACTAACCTATCTTTTAAGTTAATTATCTTAAATCGCGAAATTTACTTAAGTCATTTTTTAATTCTTTAAAGTCGATCAATTTAATTTTAGAACATGGTGGCGCCTTGCGAGGATTTGCGAATTTATAACCTTAAGACTAGCGGCAATAAACACACAAAGAGACGACAAAAAAAAGGAGGGAGGGAGAGAGAAAGAGGAGTTGGGGTCCAAATCCGGTTTCTGTTCGCCTGGACTGGTATTTGGACCCATTTTGTTTTGGGTTTTGACCCACTTCCATTTGTACCTGTCCTGTACTAACAAAATATCAATAGTAAATGTGAAAGAAAGACAAGGGCTTAGGCCCAAAACAAAATACAATTTTTTGCTATGTAAAGAAAATGTGATGGGCCTTTCGACCCAATCTGCTTTCCAATCTTCGATCTTCTCTGAATTTTGGATCCCGGAACTTGTTCGTCAGATTTTATTGTTGTCTGACTCAGCTGAAAGTTTTGGAGCCTTTATGGCTCTCTAGTAATTCGGGAAAAAGAATTTGTTACGAACTCGGATGGAATTACATGCGACAGAGAAGGTAAAGAAAAAATTAATAAAATACGTAAACTATTATTTGAACCACAATTTTTAGGCAGTTTGAACTAGCTAGATCAATACAATTCCCATGTCGGTTTGATGACAAATAATGTTTACTCTTTGGAAGAGATAGACAAGGCATGCATTTATTTAGAAGTAAATGAAATAGCCTTTGAAATAAATATAAGTTACACAAAACAATCAAAGCGGTTTTCTTAAATAATATAAAGGCTGCATTATAGAGATAATAAAAGAAGCAATTAAAGACCTTAAAGCATGCCAACCATACCTACCAACATCCTATATTCCCAAAGTGCATATTACAAACTAATAAGACGCGCAAAATATATACCCCAAAAAAACCGCGCCGCCTAATTAACAAATAAGACAATCACATGCTTTAGTTTTTGTAACGACCTGTTTAGTCGTTTTGAGCAGCAGATTTTATTTATGGAAAAACTGTGTGAGTCGACGGAACCCACGACGGACCGTCATGGGCACGACGGGACGTCGAGGGGGTCTCGTTCCAAAAGACTTAGACTTCTGAAA
>NC_028640.1:20646930-20657537 GCF_001406875.1 Solanum pennellii
AATAATAGATGTTGAATTTTAGAAGTTATTGAATTGCCTTTTATTAATGAGTTTAAGTCTTCCGCATTGCTTTATGTTGATATTAAATTGAAATGTTAAGGTTTAGATTGGTTGGTTCGCTCACATAGGAGGGTAAGTGTGGGTGCCAGTCGCGGCTCGGTTTTGGGTCGTGACATTTAACAACGTCATTCAATAAAATCTAAATAAGCCATTTAACACATTAATGGAGTTTGACAATTTGAGGAAGGCAAACATGGCCGTTTAAACGAAGGAAATGAACAAGAGAAAAAAGACAAAAAAACGTTTCGCCGGCAGTAAACAACCTAAACCCAAACAAATTATAATGTCTTTATTTTTATTTATTTTTAAAGTCAACATGCCGGGCAGCAACAAAACAAACCTTGCACAAATAGGAACCGACAAACCCATTTAATCACTTAGATACTTTAACGACACGGCGAACAATATTAGCTATACTCGAGTGGACCTTTCGAGATATGAATAAAAAAAACATGAGTGACTCATACAGGAAATCACTACTAACTTAGTCCAAACACCTCAACAATAAGATAACACAGTAAAGAGAATACAATATGCAACACACACAATCACCAAAAGAAACAGGCAACCATAATAGAGTTAAGCTTTTACATAACCAAAATTTGATCTACGATTGCGTAGAGAAATAAAATTTCTTAAGCTTTTAGAATTTTTGCAGAAATTTTGAAAGGGTAAGAATGTAACACAAGGAGTATAACAGTCAACACACTCAAATGAATAGTATCGAGTTCTAAAATCTAAGCCCTACAAAAAGGACTAGCAAAAAAAGTGCAACACAATGGCTTTGGCAAACCTTAGCAGATACAATACTAACAAATTCAAGATGTGAACCAAACACACTACATAATGCAAAAATTCAAGTTAGCTTGTTGCTAAAAGAACTAAAAATCATTACAAACATCTGAGAGCAGAATCAATGCAGAATAAAACTCAAAGCTAAAACAAAGTGATGCATAACTAATTTATGAAACAGGGAAGTTGATTAAGTTAATGAGCGGGGTAAATAAGAGAGAAGATTACCTCTTTAAGAGCAGCGACACAAGAACTGGAGCTGAATTGCGATTTCACCACCCCGAAGAGCGATTCTGAAAGAAAAAATTAATTTCCAACCAATTAGGCTCAGAAACCTTAGCTATATGGATATCATCTTCCAAAAAAAAATTCTCTCATTCACATATATCTTGTTACCCTTTTCTCACTATTTCTTATATGCACTGATTTTTTTGGAATCCAAAATCAAGAGATCCCCCCCCCCCTCAACAGTGAAGCAAGAGAAGCTTATATAGATAAGAAATTAGTGCTTCAAAATGGGGAAGAATCAGGTTAAACCCAGACCCATTTCAAATTTTCTCTTTAAAATTCAAAACTAAACTTTCCCAAAAAAGGGGAAACCGCTTTTGTGAGACTTTTGACCCTATTCTGGAAGGGGAAAGGTAGGTAGACGACTAGGATTAACTTGCCCATCTTTGCACTTGACGTGGCGTCCATCCACGCGATCAAGGACGAGTGGCAGGTCGTACTAGCGCAGGAGACGCAACTAAGGCTGCATAAGGCGGAAAGATAAACTGACGGGGCATGAACTCACCATCACCCGCTATTGATTTCTGGAGCGCAGACCACCATTGTCGCGTAAGAAGGAAGGAGGAAAGCAGCACGCGTCTGGAATCGATTTTGTCGTTGGAGTTGGGTCGGGTTATTTGGTGGGTTGGGCTTGGGAATTAAAAGAATGGGTTGGGAATTGCTAAAAGGGCTGCTGGAATAGAGTTGCTGAAAATTGATTAATAGGGAGGAAATTGGGCCTGGGTTAGCGAAAATCTGAAGAAAGACTCCAATTTTTTGGTCTTTTTAGATAAGGAGATCACTAATTTAGCCAAATTAAATTGTAATTGGCTAAATTTGATTAAATTTTAAATAAGACGAATTAACATAATTAATTAACAAGCTTCTTAATGTTAACAAACTAAAAAATTAATTCGAATATAAACTAAAAATTCAAAATATAAGCTAAAATACTTAACCAAATATTCATATAAAACAAAATATTACTATCGTTATTATTTTTTCGATTTTGAATGTTGATAAAATTTAAATAATTATACAAATAGTTATGTAAGACATATACATTAGCTAACTTAAAATGAAAAAAAGTCAAAACCTCATTTAAAATAACTTGCAAGATAAAATTTTGTTTACTTATTATCAACATCATTTTTTTTTATTTTGAAAATTACAAAATTAATTATTTTAAATTATTTAAACTCGCGAAGCTCTCTAGTTAATTACTATTGAGAAGGGTCGAAATTGGGTGTAAACAACTATCCCTCATTTTCTTGGATTGATGCAAGAAATTCGAGGAAAATAAAATTGACCAAGTCAATTTTGACCGACCATGTATTTGTGTAAGAAAAGGATTTGGTACGGACTTTAGGAATCATGGTCGAACCCCAAAACGGGTTTCCTACATATCTCAGGCTCTATGAGAATTCAAGCCACTTGTAGTTCGATACGCTTGATTTAACGCACGATTATGAAAGAATTCAAAAGTCACTCCGGTATCGGATTACGAAGGGACCAAGATGCTCGAGAATAAGATTAAGAGGGAATGTTAGAATACAGCCGAGTTTTCACAGGCTGTTTGTTGTTTGACTCAATCGGTTGAAAAAGAAATATATTATGCTAGACAACCCTTAGTTCCGGATAAGTGGAGTAATTAAATCAAGTATGAAAAGGAGGCTTGTAACCTCTTAACCATGAATGTGGTGCACTTCACACACGTAATAAAGAACTTACACGGATATAATTTCAAAAACTCTTGGAGCATTGTCACTCAGATTGGAAACTTGCTTCCGGCAGACCGATATTCCGGATGCGAAACCAAAAGTGACGAAAGCCAGAGAAAAACCCACATGCCTTATGATAGGTGTGTTGTTTGATTGTGGTTGAATTTGCTGCTCTGCCGCGTCCTAAGATTTTGACATTCCTCTTTGGACTGTGTCCCAATTCGCTGCTTAGAAAAAGTTTCACGTTATGCTGTATCCTTTTTGATGTCGTCCGCACATGTGGTTTGTTTTTTGAGAGTTCATCCTTTCGGATGCATGTTGACACTTAACTTCTCTCCTTCAACCTGTGACGCCAACTCCGTCGAATTTGACGTAAGGCAAATAAAGCCTATGTCTTATGTTTGCAATATAATCTTCAATATACTCTTCATTCGATGTCAACACAAATGAAAGTTGATGTATTGTGCTGATATTTCTCTTGATGTCGTCTTCGATGCTTCTCTTGGTGTTTACTTTTGTCAAAGTAAAAGAATGCAGTTGGATGTCGATGGGTGAATATTTCTCTTGAGATGCACGATTTCCTTTTTTGGAAGTGCATGATTTCTGCGGGGCATGAATATCTTCCCGCGAGGCATGATTATCTTTCGCGATGCATAATTTCCTGCGAGGCATGAATATCTTCTCGTGATACATAATTTTCTGCGAGGCATGAATGTCTTCTCGCGATGCATGAATATTAACTCGCGATGTGTGATCTTCCGTGATGCATGAGTATTAACTCGCGATGCATGATATTCCAAGATGCATGAATATTGTCTCGCGATGCATGAATATCTTCCCGCTATGCATAAATTTCTACGAGGCATGAATATGGTCTCGCGATGCGTAATTTCCTGCGAGGCATGAATATCTTCTCGCGATGCATAATTTTCTGCGAGGCATGAATATCTTCTCGCGATGCATAACTTTCCACGAGGCATGACTATCTTCTCGCGATGCATGATCTTCCGCGATGCATGAGTATTAACTCGCAATGTATGATCTTCCACTATACATGAATATTGACTCGTGATGCATGATCTTCCACGATGCATGAATATTAACTCGCGATGCATGATCTTCGATGATGCATGAATATTAACTCTCACTGCATGATATTCCGCAATGTAAGAATATTAACTCTCGATGCATGATCTTCCGCGATACATGAATATTAACTCGCGATGCATGATCTTCTGTGATGCATGAATATTAACTCTTGATGTCATCCTTGGCACCAATGAAGATAGTGCTTCAATCGAGCAACATAGTAATCTTATGGGCGCCTTCTGGATAATCATGTCGTCTCAATTGACAATAAAACTTAAATGAACCTTCCGGGAGTGTATCATCTCAAATGACAATACCAAAAAATGACCCCTCCGGGTAGTCTATTGTCTTTTTCGACAATAAAATAAATGAACCCTCCGGGTAGTGTATCGTCTCTGACAATATGATGCAGATGACTTCCTTTACAAAATCGTAAACTCTTTCTTGAGGTTTTTGCTTGATTCACCTTTGATATGCACAGTATAAAATAATTCCTGCGTCCACAGAAAAATGTCAATTTGGGAGAGCTTTTTCTCACTTGACTTCTCCCTGCCGTCGATCTGAGAAATTTAGCGATTTTCAAAGCAAAACTATAAACATGCGTCCACAGAAGAATTGTTAATTTTAAAATGAACTGATATGTGTCGATTCTTCAGTTGAGTGCTCCTTGTCCTGCTATCTCCGGTTGATATTCCTGATCTCCCAACTCCTAATAGATAAGACAGTATTTTATGTCAAAACAAATGGAACTTAAAAGGAAAATATAATAGAAATAAATTTTTGAGAAATAATATCTGAAAAACGTCACTGCCAAGTCATGTCATATCAAGCTTAGCAAACTTTTTTGAGTCTGATGCTTGGAGGTTTATCTGATTATTCGTTGGGGATTCTCAGAGTCACTCTAGACTTGTTGATAAATCGATGTTTGGAATTTTGAGGTCACCATCATGGAATTTTTGAGGTCCTTGACTGTTGGTGACCAAATCATGGAATTTTTGAGATCCTCTCAAAAATTCTGTCCCGGTCACAAACCTTGAAACATCTTCGGTCTTGGCTTGTTGAGGAAAAAATCTTCTTCTCGAGAATTTTCGAGTCCCTCTCAAAAATTCTGTCCCAGTTTCTATTGTAAAGAGGAATAGAAATCTTATGGAAAATATGAACGAACCCTTGTGGGGCCTATGTATCCCATTGAGGCAGGAATCAGGTCAAACTTAGTTCTCCTTTAAAGGTTAACAAAAAAGAAATGTACAAAGAAACCGATCGAGGCCGACACAGGCCGCCTACGTATCTCATTCTTGAGAATTCAGGTCGAACGTAGTTCAAATAAAAAGAAATATTTGAAGGGGATAAATGGGGTGACCGAGGCCGACATAGGCCGCCTACGTATCTCATTCTTGAGAATTCAGGTCAGACATAGTTCATTACAAAGAGGGTAAAATTTTAAGCAAAACAAATACAAGCAAACAGAATGATTACAAATAAATGACAAAAATACAAACTGACTTCACACGTAGTATCTCTTGACAGCATCTGAGTTGATTGGCTTCGGCCATTTGGTGTCATCCATCTCCGACAGGACCAAAGCACCTTCGGATAATACTTTCCGAACCATGTAAGGACCTTGCCAATTTGGCGCGAATTTTCCTTTATATTTGTCTTGATGAGGAAAAATGCGCTTAAGGACAAACTGACCAACTTCGAAAATTTTGCCTCTCACTCTCTAGTGAAAAGCATGAATCATTCTATGTCGATACAACTGACCATGACAAACGACAACCATTCTCTTCTCATCGATCAATGTCAACTAATCAATTCTCTTCCTCACCCATTCAGCATTACTCAACTGATTCTGTTTCATACACTAGCAAGTATGGAGTAGCTCCAGTCGACGTTCTGACAGTTGTTCGATAACCCAATAAAGCATATGGCGACGTCTCATGCCAACCTCGGTGATTGTCAGTCATTTTCCTCAGAATATTCCTGATGTTCTTATTGGCGGACTCTACAACTGCGTTCATTTGAGGGCGATAAGCAGTTGAGTTTCGATGATTAATCTTGATATGCTCACATATATATCTCATCAAGTGACTGTTAAGATTTTCACCATTATCAATAATGATGGATTGTGGTACTCCAAACCTGCATATCAGATTGTTGCGGACAAAATCAACCACAACTTTCTTGGTTACCGACTTGCAAGAAGTTGTTTCCACCCACTTGGTGAAATAATCAATAGAAACCAAATGGCCAAGGTGAAATCATACCATTAAGTTCGTAAGGCGGCACTCGGATCAAATCATTGTGCACTTGACATTTATGACATTTTTGCACAAACTTGCAACAATCATTCTCCATAGTCATCCAGAAATACCCGGCTCGGAGGATCTTTCTTAACAATGTGAGACCATTCATATGTGTGCCACAAACTCCAGCATGTATCGGTCAATAAGTTTTGCAGCTTCAACAACATCGACACATCTGAGAAGACCCAAATCTGGAGTCCTCCTATAAAGGACTTCTCCACTTAGAAAGAAATTAAGAGTCATACGGTGTATCAACTTCTTTTGGTTGGATGTGGCATCTTCTAGATGATTCCCGGACTCCAAATACTTCTTTATATCAAAACACCATGGAAAACCGTCCGGTGCTGCTTCAACATGTGAACAATGGATCGGATGTTCCTTCAATTCTATATCCAAAGGATCAATGTAATATGTCCGGATGTTTAATCATTGAAGCGATGGTGGCAAAAGCATCGGCCAACTCATTCTGTATTCTAGGAGTATGTCTGAATTCGATCTTACAAAATATTTTGCACCACTTTTGTATATACTATACGTAAGGTATAATCTTCGGGTTCTTCACGGCCCACTCTCCCTGAACCTGATGAATCAATTGATCTGAATCTCCGATGACCAACAGTTCGTGGACATTTGTATCAATGGTTATTTTTAAACCAAGAATATAAGCTTCGTATTCGGCTATGTTGTTCGTGCAATTAAATCGGAGTTGAGCCGCCATGGGATAGTGTTTACCATATTTTGACACTAAAACTGCTCCAATACCTTTCCCTTGGTGATTGACCGCTACATAAAAGAATAATCTCCAGCCTGGGTACGCTTCAGAAATATCTTCACCCACAAATGAAACTTCTTCATCATGAAAATAAGTCTTGAGAGGCTCATATTCTTCGTCAACGGGATTTTCTGAAAGATGATCAGCCAAGGCTTGTGCCTTTATCACCTTCTGATTCACATACACAATATCAAATTCACTCAACAACATTTGCCACTTAGCTAATTTTCCGGTCAGCAACGCCTTTTGGAAAATATACTTCAATGGATCCATTCTAGAAATGAGGTATGTAGTATAAGAAGACAAATAATGTCTCAGCTTCTGGGCAAGCCATGTCAAAGCACAACACGTTCGCTCCAACAAAGTGTAACGAGACTCGTATGGAGTAAACTTCTGGCTAATATAATACATAGCCCTTTCCTTCTTTCCTGTCTCGTCGTGTTGACAAAGTACGCATCCGAATGCACTATCTGAGACATATAAATACAGAAACAAAGGACTCCCTTCCTGCGGAGGAACCAATACTGGTGGATTGGACAAATAGTTCTTGATAGCGTCACAAGCATTCTAGCACTCTTCAGTCCACTTTGTCGGAGCGTCTTTCTTAAACAACTTGAAGATAGGCTCACACACCACGGTTGATTGAGCTATGAATCGACTAATGTAGTTTAACCTCCCTAAGAAACTCATCACCTCTTTCCTCTTCTTCGGTGGAGGTAACTCTTGAATTGCTTTAATCTTAGAAGGATCGAGCTCAATACCCCTTCTGCTGACTATAAATCCCAACAACTTTCCGGCTGGAACTCCAAAAGCGCATTTGGCGGGATATAACTTCAAGTTGTAACGACACAAACGATCAAATAATTTTCTTAGATGTGTTAAGTGGTCCGAACTCCCACGGTACTTAATTATGACGTCATCCACATACACCTCAATCTCTTTATGAATCAAATCATGAAATATAATCGTCATAGCCCTCATATAGGTAGCCCAACATTATTGAGGCCAAATTGCATCACCCTGTAATGATATACACCCCAAGGTGTAATAAAAGAGGTCTTTTCTGCATCTTCCTCATCCATCAGAATCTGATGATAACCTGCGTAACAATCCACAAATGATTGCATTTGATGATTATCATAGTTATCAATCAAAATATGAATATTTGGAAACGGAAAATTATCCTTCGAGCTAGCTTTGTTGAGATCCCTTTAGTCAGCACAAATTCTGATCTTCCTGTCTTTTTTGGCAACCAGAACAACATTGGCCAACCAAGTTGGGTATTGCGTTACTTCCACCAATCTAGAATCGATCTGCTTGGTGATCTCTTATTTTATCTTTGGACTCATTCAGGCTTGAACTTCTAAACTTTTTTCTTTACTGGATCGAACCCCGGATTAATCAACAGTTTATGAGACACCACATTGGTACTCAGCCCGAACATGTCGCTGACTTCCCAGACGAACACATCAATGTATTCAGTGAGTAAATGGATCAGTCCCTTTATTTTATCCTCGTTTAAGTGAACGCTGATCTTGACCTCTTTTACACACTCTTGTTCTCCTAGATTTACAGTTTCAGTTTCCTATAGATTTGGCTTATGCTTGTTTTCAAACTGCCGAAATTCCTTGGCAATATATTCTGGTTCCTCACTTTCTTCTTCGTAGTCATCAACCTCGTCATTACATTCCTCATTTTGTTCATTCAGCTCGTGACATGACATGACATTGGCAGGTTTAAAACATACATTACTAAAACCATAAACACACAATGTTAGGAAAGCAAAGTATAACAGATGAGTAAATAAACAAATTTTAAAATAAAATAGGCTTTCTTTTAAATTGGAAAAAACGGTGCACACTTTTGTCATGGCATAGGGCCATGTTGCCTTTTTAAACATCAAGATGGAAAGTTAGAAATTCAAACAGTTAAGAAAAATGCAAATGGTGGGTCTTAGGCCTCTTCAAAACTACCACCGATTAAAATATGCATAAAATGATGCCTATCTACCAAGGAGTTCGGGGGATCAGGATGGTGTGGAGGTCCAGTTCTGCAGCATCTCTCTCGGCTCAGCATCACGAAATCCTATCAGCTCGATCTCTTCTTCAATGGTAACATCAATCTCTTCAAAAAGGCCACAGATTCCTTCCCCAAGGTCCTCCTGCTCGGCATAGTCACAGACTGGAAATGATTGATATATATGAGGGATTGGCTTGTCTAATGCTTGATCCTTCTTCTTCTTTGTCTTCTCATCCTCATCTGTGGGGATGTATACCTTGCCCCTTTGACAGGAACTTGAATGGGCTCAACCATTCCTTCGGAATTCCTCCCCAATCCGAAACCTGGTTCAAATCCACTTTGAAACATCACAGTAGCAATAATATTATACATAGAAGGCATGAGAGGTTGTGGGACCAAGTCTTCACCGGTGGCATTTACCAGCTCCATCGTGTAGAAATCAGTACCTTGAGACACTTCATCGATAATTGGCGCTTCTATGCCATAATGACTACCTTCGCAATGAATGACTAGCTCTTCATTCTTCAAAACGAGTTTCATCATCTGATGCAGGGTAGAAAGCACAGCTCCAGCCATGTTGATGAAAGGCCTTCCTAGAAGAATGTTATAGCTGGTATCGATGTCCAATACTTGAAACTGTGCACTGAATTATGCTGGACCCATTTGGATGATCAGATTCACTGCTCCCAACGTATCTCTCTGTACTTTGTCGGAGGCTCTTACATTGACTTGGTTTTGTTCCAACTTTTCCAAGTCAAACTTCAACTGTCTTAGCATCAACAATGGGCAGATTCTCCAACAAGATCCATCATCTACTAAGACGTGATTGATAACCTTTTCGTGACAGACGACAGTGATAAGAAAGGCCTCGTTGTGGGACTTTCCTTCAAAAGGCATCTCATCGTCACAAAAGATGATTCGATGCCCTCGACTAACTTGGTTAATAATAGTGACCACATTATCGCTTCTTGTGACGACGGGCACATACGTATCATCAAGAGCCTTCATCAAAGCCTTCCTGTGCAATTGAGAACTCATCAGCAGGGCCTATACAGAAATTTGGGTAGAGTCTTCTCCAAATGCTTGAATATAGACAAATCTTTCGGCTGCATTTGTCACGACCCAAAACGAGCCGCGAGTGGCACCCACACTTATCCTACTATGTGAGCGAACCAACAAATCTAAACCCCAACATAATGCGGAAGACTCAAAATCTTATTAATAAAACCAATAAATAAACATTCTAAAATTCATCAACTATTATCCCCAAAATCTGGAAGTCATCACCACAAGACAAATCTATCCTCAAATTACTAAATCTAAGAGTATTTAAGAAACTAAAATAAGTAAATGAATGGTCCATGCCCGAACTTCAAGGACATCAAGACACGAATGAGAGAATCCAGTCCAAGCTAGGAACAATAGCTCACCCTGAAATCTGATATGCTGAAGACTAGCTAGAGTTGCGGACGAGTTGAAGTTGATGGCACATTGCTGCATTCCATAATTAAAAAAGAAGGGAAATAAAAGTAGGGGTCAATACAAGTACTGAGTAGGTATCATCGGCCAACTCAAAATAGAAAG
>NC_028640.1:20661412-20661878 GCF_001406875.1 Solanum pennellii
ACTTGTTCTTAATAGTTACCTTATTCAGCTGCCTGTAGTCTATGCACATCCGAAGGCTTCCATCCTTCTTCTTCACAAATAAAACTGGAGCTCCCCAAGGGGATGCACTTGGTCTAATAAAACCTTTACTTAACAACTCCTGAAGTTGGGCCTTTAACTCCCTTAACTCTGCTGGAGCCATTCTATAAGGAGGTATGGAAATGGGGCGAGTACCCGGCTCCAGATCAATACAAAAGTCAATATCCCTATCCGGTGGTATACCAGGACGGTCTGCAGGGAACACGTCCAGAAACTCACGGACTATCGAAACAGACTCAATCGAAGGTACTTTGGAAGTATCATCCCTGAGATGCGCCAAGAAGGCTAAACAACCTTTACTAACCATCCTCTTAGCGCGAAGAAAAGAGATAATACGGACTGGGGTGGAAATGTAGTCACCCTCCCACACTAGCGGATCTGTCCCAGG
>NC_028640.1:20663168-20675578 GCF_001406875.1 Solanum pennellii
CCGAACTTCAAGGACATCAAGACACGAATGAGAGAATCCAGTCCAAGCTAGGAACAATAGCTCACCCTGAAATCTGATATGCTGAAGACTGGCTAGAGTTGTGGACGAGTTGAAGTTGATGGCACGTTTGCAGCATTCCATAATTAACAAAGAAGGGAAATAAAAGTAGGGGTCAGTACAAGTACTGAGTAGGTATCATCGGCCAACTCAAAATAGAAAGCAATATATATCAAGTAATAATATAAAATCAACTACAACACTCAACCGGTGACAACAACAAGAACATCTATGAGGGCTCAAGCCTCCACACCATACTCATTTGGGAATTAGGTTCTTTAAATTGAGTATATTTCCATAATTCAAAATTCATTCTCTTTATTCCTCTTGTGTCGGAACGTGACACTCCGATCCCCTAATACTACGTGTTGGGTCGTGACAGCATTCTTCTCCAGAATTCCTCTGCCTCACCCTCACTTATTTGCCTTTAAGTTTGATGCTTTTTTTGATCTCCGAGAGCAAGCTCTTCAGGAGTATAACATCTTCCGCATCGGGTTATACCTTGTGCAACAGCAGTCTCAATCACAAATTTTTACTTGATAACAGTTTTTGATGGCACCAAGGCAGTAGCCTTTGCGAGTGTTAAGATAACGAACTTTTTCTTCTACTTGATGCTCAAGGCAGCTAAATCCCTTTCCAACTCGTCATCTACTATTGGGGTTATCACTTTCATCCCACACTAATCATCGTCTGTTTTTATCATACTCACGTTGCCACCTCCATGATTCGGCAAAGGATTGTATTGACATTTGGTGCAGCTGGTTCGAGAGAAACCACCTCTTGGTCAATTAAATCCTGAATCTTGTGCTTGAGGTTGATACATTCCTCAGTATCATGCCCAACACTGTTGGAATGATAGGCACATCTCTGATCAAACCAATAGAATTTTGAATTGATATCCACAGGTTTGGGCCCCACAGGGTGGATATATCCGGCCGCAGCCAGTCGCTCGTTCAACTTTGTTTAGATTTCTGGGAGTGCGGTGAATTTTCTCGAAGGTTTCTTCTCGAACCCACGTTGAGGGGGATCATAACTTCCTTGTGGGGGAGGCATCTATTAATGACCTCAATTGTTCGGAAGGGGAACTTGATTTCTGGGATATGAGTTTGTCTGGTAGTTTGGGTGGGGATTTTGATATGGTGGAGCCTGGACTTGAAACGCAGGGGAGGTGCTCAGTAGCTCGACTGCACGTTAGCACAGTTTGAAGCAATACCCTGGTAGGGAGATGGAATTTGGTAGGATGGAGGATGATTGGGTAAATGGGAGATGGATTTGGTAATTCGGGGGTGGACTTTGGTATAGCGGAGATTGTACGTTTGGATAAGTGGAGGTAGCATTCTGATAAATTGGAGGATTATTGGGATGACTAGCTTGTGTGTACCAAGCTTGGTAGAAATTTTGGGAAGGTCGGGAACGACCTTGGGAATATGACGAGCTTCTGGGGTTTTTTTTCCCCATATGAAACAGCAACGATTTTTTCTCTTTTTTTCTTCAACGTTCCTGATGATCCGCGCTATACAGCAACACGGACTATCTTTCTGATTTTCAACCCATCTTCGATAGTCTCACCAACTTTGACTATATCGGCAAATTTTGCTCCTATGAGCAGCAAGATTCGATCATAATACTCGGGCTCTTGCCCCCGCATGAACAGTTCTACAATTTCATTTTCTGACATAGGCGGTCTGACCCTTGCAGCCTCCTTTCTCCACCTATAAGCAAATTCTCTGTAGCTCTCGGTAGATTTTGGCTTCATCTTCTCCAAGGAATATCTATCAGGAACGATTTCGACGTTATATGCAAACTGATCGATAAAATCCTTTGCTAGAGCATTCAAGCAAGTCCATTATCGGGCTTCATGGGAGGTGAACCACTCCAGAGCCTCCCCGCTCAAACTTCAGCTGAAGAGCCACATCAATAAAGCTTCATCCCTTCCAACTCCCATAAGATGGTTACAGTAGGCTCTCAGATGAGCCATAGGGTTGCCCACTCCTCCGAAGGTGTCAATATTTGGGATCTTTAACCCTTCTGGAAGGTCCAAACTTGGATGAATACATAAGTCTTCATAACTAAGCACGGCGATATTAGGGACGCATTGGAGCTCCTTCATGGATTTCTTGATCTCTTCTTTTATGTCGACCTTTGACTCTTCCTTTGCCCTCCACTCCCTTTCCTGTTCCTCATAATGGTCCAGTTCAGAACCATGCGCATCGTGCTCGGCAGGGACGGGAATTTGGAAAGTGGTTCTTTTAGGTAAGGGTGGTGCTACAGAGGGACTCTGGGCATTTTGAGCGGTTTGATAATTCTATGGGTAAGTCTGAGGATTGGTATTCTGATTTAAGTGGTGGTGGGGTGTTTGGGGATTGAATGTATTTTAGTTTTGATTTTGGTTTTGATTTTGTGGTGGTGGAGCAGTTTGAGGGTGGGTATTTTGAGGATGGGGTGGCATTTGGGAGTGGTTGTTTTGAGGACTAGGTGGAGTTTGGTAGGATGCGGAAGCATATTGGGGATTTTGGGTAGTCATATCTATAACCGATGGATTCTGAGAAGGTGTAGATGGTTGGTTCTGCGCTGGATCCATATTTGAGAAAGGGAAGTAAATTGGAGGTATCCCATCAGCAGCGTTAGCATCAAGTCCTGGTGGAGGCAAATCCTGTCACCTTTGCATTTCAACTCTCATTTCTGCAATCTGTTGCATCAGCTGCAGAATAAACTCATTCTGGTCCGCTATGGTAGGTTGAGCCACCACAACATTAGTAAGACTTACTTCTTCATTACTATCCCCGATAACGGTCTTTCCTTTATCTGAGCTTTGTTTAGGGAAGGAATCTGCGGGACCTTTTGATTTGGTGAAATAGGGATGATCTGCCAGCTTTTGATCGACACAAATCAGTATCAAAGTTCCTGAGAAGCAAAAAAACTCAAAGGCAGATTTTTCAGTGCAGATTTAGAATACAAAATGCATGATATCACACAGAGAGCATATAAACATGCAAGTTGCTTTGTTTGGGGATATCTTCAACTCACGAGTAATGACGGAACTGCATTTTTAAACAAGCAGGAGTTTGCTTGTTTTATTTTTGACAGTCTCAGAAAGGCTAAATCACGTTGAGCTAAGGTCTTCTTGCAGCTTCTCTTTCACTTCCGTTGATCTGGCCTTCGTATCTTTTTGTGACATGAAGGGGGAGAATGATAATTTTTAAAGATAGGGGCCGGGCCTGGGAAGGCTGCCTACGTATCTCACAAGGAGAATCAGGCCCAACGTAGTTCAAGTACAAAAGAGAATGTTTTCATAATTCATTTGTTGAGATTTTGTTGAGATTACAAGGAAATTCAAAGATAACAAAGATTTAAAGATAATAATAATTACTACAACTCAGTCATTCTTCTTATCGTTGCAACATCACTTACGAGGAACATACTTGACTTGAATCTTTTCCATGTTGACGGGGGATTTAAGGTCGTGGAGGAACTCAAGATACTTTGCAATGTTGTGGTTTGTGGCGTGATGATGATAGGGACAACGCTTTCGAATTTCGTGCTAAAGAGAATGTTTCATGTCCACATTCTTGTAGTAATGGGTAAAGACGCCATTCTAACCAAATCCGAGTAGATTTCCCTCATTCTTTTCTTAAAAGGTATGAATGAGCAATGAAAGGATCTAGTTCCCTCTTTGATCGGTATGTCAAGATGTGGTTCATAACAAGCAAGGATGACGTGGTCACCCCAAGTGTCAGGAGTACTATCCATACTGAATAGGTAGCGGACTGCATTTTTAAACCCAATACACTCCTCTATTGTATGTCTTTTGTCCCTAGGATGACATTCACATTTCTTGCGGAGATATCCTAATCCCACTTGGGGTGACGCTTTATCAACGGGTCCTAGCAGGCCCCTAGACCAATGGTGTTAAAAATGAGAGGGCACGAGATGACCTTTATCTTCTTCCGGCCTTCGTGCGGATATGCCTCGAGAGAAATTTTGTTATCTCCATTTGCCAGACGTCCTTCCGAAGAAGGTGGGCGGGCAAGTAACTCCTCATAACTTTCCTTTTCATAACTTTCTTCATTGATCTCCTATTTGAGGCTCTCAGGAGGAAATAGTGATTCTTACAGATGTTTTCCGCACTACTTTTGCATCTCGGCCCTCTCTTTTTCACTTGGTTCAGTTTGAACACCCTTTCCTTTGTCCATAGCGGCAATTTTGCCTTTCCTGAGACAGTAGAGTAATGTTTAGGATTTGGAGATAAGATTTGTCTTTTGAGTGAGGAACTTAAGACTCAGGAAATTTCGTTTCGTACATTTATGATAGTGACTTCTGTGTATTTCTTCTGGAAATTTCTGGATAGGAGTGGATTTCCGATATCCTCATTCATAGCCTCATAGCAAATAAGCAGTTAAACACACATATATTGCGTCCTAATCATGCATGTGACCCTTTGTGCCAAGGGTAGCCCTAGCGATCTGAAGGAGGTATTGCATTATTTAAACAAATTGTTCTATCCAAAAATAAACTTCACTAAAAATCATAGTTCGTTACATAATTTCAATCAAACAGGGTACATTTCAGGGAGGGGGATATAATGCGAATACACCTAGAAAACAATCCCACGCAGGGGAGTTAGAAGGTTGATGGCTCGGCTCCTCTTCTGGCCTTCTCTACTTCTTCGCGGATGATGCACTTGCTTGTGAAAACGTACGGCTCAGCGAACACAGCTTTGGAAGATGTTGGTACAACTTATAGAGTGTTCATGTGCTCGTCCAGGTTCGCGTCCAAACGCATTAGACAAGCCCTTGTATCGGCTAGCTCTTGTGACATCACAACTAAAACCCTCTGACTTTCTAATGCTCTTGTGACATCACAGCTAAAACCCTCTGACTTTGTAACTCTCGGAACTGGTACTCTTGCTCCCTTTGCTGAAATTCTTGCTCTTTTTTCTGAAATGCTTGCTCGCTTTGCTGAAATTCTTGCTCCATTCGGTCCCATTCTCTGAAAATGGTACGCATGGATCTGAAGCCTTGTCTGTATGTCTTCAATTTCTCTACCTGCGCATGGTATTGGGTTCATTACACCATACAGATCATTCTGCAACCATGTCTTTTATTCGTCGACATACCCAACTTCATATCTGTTTTTAGCCATATCCATTTCCCGTTGACACGTCCAACCCATTCTTGGAGGATGATCTTAGTGAAAGGTATCTTGCCTCTCCCGCTGTAATCAACAACAAAAGAGATAGCATCCCCTTGAACGGGTGTGATTTGTGTTCTACCAAATTGTCGCATCACTCTAGCTGGGTTGTAGGGCCATAATCCTCTGATGCCGGGAAGGATTAAAAATGGATGTTTGGCCCCCTGTGCTGCAATCCTCTCGGACATGAAGTTCGGTAACATCCACTATATATCTCCTTCTCTCAGATCATAAAATACCCTCACCCACGAGTGGTGTGAACTGGGAATCTGCGGACACATAGATAGAATTCGTAATTATAAATAGGGCTCGTCCGGCTCGGTTTAGCCAACTCTTGTGGCTGGGCACCGTCCCTTTTATTGAAATGCTCAATCATCCACCATTGAAGTAGAATGTTGCAACCTTGGAAAAACGGGAACCCATTCTTACACAAACTTAAAGATCGATAAATGTCGGCCAAAATGACCGGGGCAAAACTACAGTACTTCTTTTCTTCTTGTTTTCTACCAATTACTCTGAACATGGCGTCCAATACCATCACGACCTGGGTGTCGATTTCCTTTCCTTAATCTTTAGGGAATACCATAGTTCCTAAAAGGAATGCCGAAAAAGTGATAGTCTGAGTTTGCCTCTGGGTACTGTGATTGTGAAATTCATTAGGAAATAGTCTGAAATAGTTGTCATGCCCCCATCTCTCAAAATATCTCATTAGTGGTATATCGTGGGTTTCCAACCAGTTTGCATTTATTAGTAACAACATGTTCTTCAATTCTTCACTAGTTGCCCTATCTAGCAGAAGGATGTGATGATCGGGACATTTTTTCCTTATGCCACATGTCCCGATAGAGTCCAGATAATCCTTAATTTCCCTCAGTATGGGTGTTATTTCGACATCTCCAAATCGAAAAACCATCTTCTTATCATCCCAGAACCGAGTGATAACCTCAGTAAATATGGGCCAAACCTTGAAGTCCATTGTTGAAGGTAAGTGACCCAGGTGAATCGAGATTTCTCTCTTTTGACAATCTTTAAGGTTGTCCCACCATACGCGGAGAATATCTGGCTTCTTGGTGATCATGTTGAAATGGAGGAACTGACTTGACATCTGCAAAAACATACAACTAGTTAATTTCCACCCCCTACGATACAACAAACATTTAAACACACAACACATCCTTCCGATTTAACACGTAAATATGATCGTCCTATCGAGCCGTGGGCTCTTTGGACTTAAGGCGGCCTTTCTAATGGGCCCAACACTCCTTGGGTGTTGGGTTGTCTTAGGCCAATGCACTATTTTTGGGATTGGGTTTCACTCTATCTTAGTTTTACTAGGAGTGGGTTGTATTTAAAGTGGAAAGGGTAACCTAAGCGGACTACTTGGGCTGGGACACTTAACGATGACAACTACACTCGTCAGTGTGCCCCGAGAAATTTTTTGTTAATGAACGAATGCGAACCTACATAATCATCCTTAATTGGAAATGAAAATAATTGTTGTTTGACGGAAGATGTTATGCCAAGAATGCAACAGTTCAATAAAGCGATAAATAAACAGATAAACAATTAATCTTCACATAGCCAAACATGTTAGTTTTAAGGTTAGAATTCTCCAAAGTCCCTAGCGGAGTCTCCATTTCTATTTTATATGAAAGTTTTTGGAAAAATATATTTTTTTATAAGTTTTTGACTTTTTAGAGCCGTCACTTAATTTTTGAGAAAAATTAAGAAAATATTTGTTTTCAAAAGACTTAAACAGAAAAAATTAGTTGAAAACTAGAAAGGGGGGTGCGGGGATTCATATTTACATTTTAGGAATGTTTTACAGCACCTAAAATATTCGCTAATGCGATTTTTTGGCAACTAACTTTGTTTACCTAAAAGCTTTGTAACTAATTTTTGAATTAAAAAATTACTTAGTATTTGTTAAAAAGTGAAATACTAACCTATCTTTAAGTGAATTATTTTAAATCCCAAAATTTACTTAAGTCATTTTTTAATTCTTTAAAGTCGATCGATTTAATTTTAGAACATGGTGGCTCCTTGCGAGGATTGGCGAATTACTAACTTTAAGACTAGCGGCAATAAGCACACAAAGAGATGACAAAACAAAGGAGGGAGAGCGAGAGAGGAGTTGGGGTCCAAATCTAGTTTTTGTTCGCCTGGACCGGTATTTGGACCCATTTTGTTTTGGGTTTTGACCCACTTCCATTTGTACATGTCCTGTACAAACAAAATATCAATAGTAAATGTGAAAGAAAGACAAGGGCTTAGGCCCAAAACAAATTACAATTTTTTGCTATGTAAAGAAAATGTGATAGGCCTTTCGACCCAATCTCCTTTCCATTCTTCGATCTTCTCTGAATTTTGGATCCAAAACCTGTTCGTCAAATTTTATGGTTGTCTGACTCGGCTGAAAGTTTTGGAGCCTTTATGGCTGCTCTCTAGTAATGCGGGAAAAAGAATTCGTGACGAACTCGGATGGAATCACATGCGACAGAGAAGGTAAAGAAAAAATTAGTAAAATGCGTAAAGTATTGATTTGAACCATAACTTCTAGGCATTTTGAACAAGCGAAATCTATACAATTCCCATGTCGATTTGATGACAAATAATGTTTACTCTTTGGAAGAGATAGACAAGGCATGCATTTATTTAGAAGTAAATGAAATGACCTTTGAAATATAACTTTCAGTTACATAACACAATCAAAGCAGTTTTCTTAAAAAATATAAAGGCTGCATTATTGAGATAATAAAAGAACAAATTTAGCAATTAAAGACCTTAAAGCATGCCAACCATACCTGCCAACATCCTATATTCTCAAAGTGCATATTATCAACTAATAAGATGCGCAAAATATATACCCCAAAAAAATCCTGCTGCCTAATTAACATATAAGAACGTCACATGCTTTGGCATTAACAACGTCATTCAAAAAAATCTAAAGAAGCCAATTAACACATTAATGGATTTTTACAGTTTGAGGAAGCCAAACATGGTCGTTTAAGCAAAGGAAAAGAAAAAGAGAAAAAAAACAAAAAAAACATAAAAAAGTTTCGCCGGCAATAAAAAACCTAAACCCAAATAAAATTATCATGTCTTTATTTATATTTATTTTTAAAGTCAACATGTCGGGCAGCAACAAAACAAACCTTGCACAAATAGGAACTGACAAACCCATTTAATCACATAGATACTTTAACGATACGGTGAACAATATTAGCTATACTCGAGTGAACCTTTCAAGATGTGAAGAAAAAAAACATGAGTGACTCATACAGGAAATCACCACTAACTTGGTCCAAACACCTTAACAATAAGATAACACAGTAAAGAGAATCCAATATGCAACACACAGTGACAAAAAGAAACAGGCAACCATAATAGAGTTAAGCTTTTACATAACCAAAATTTGATCTACGATATTGAAGAGAAATAAATTTTCTTAATCTTTTAGAATTTTTGCAGAAACTTCGAAAGGGTAAGCATGTAACACAAGGAGTATAACAATCAACACACTCAAATGAATAGTATCGAGTTCTAAAATCTAAGCCCAACAAAAAGGACTAGCAAAAAAAGTGCAACACAATGACTTTGGTAAACCTTAACAGATACAATACTAACTAATTCAAGATGTGAACCAAACACACTACATAATGCCAAAATTCAAGTTTGCTTGGTGCTAAAAGAACTAAAAATCATTACAAACATCCAAGAGCAGAATCAACGCAGAATTAAACTCAAAGCTAAAACGAACTGATGCATAACTAATTTATAATAGAGAAGTTGATTAAGTGAATGAGCGGAGTAAATGAGAGAGAAGATTACCTCTTTCGAAGCAGCGACACAAGAACTCGAGCTGAATTGCGATTCCACCACCCGAAAGAGATTCCGAAAGAAAAAATTAATTTCCAACCAAGCAGGCTCAGAAACCTTAGCTATATGGATATCATCTTCCAAAAAAAAATTCTCTCTTTCACATATATCTCTTTTCCCGTTTCTCACTGTTTCATATATGTATTGATTTTTTTGGAATCCAAAATCAAAAGATCCCCCCATCAACAGTGAAGCAAGAGAAGCTTATATAGGTAAGAAATTAGGGCTTCAAAATGGGGAAGAATCGGGTTAAACCCAGACCCATTTTGAATTTTTCCTTCAAAATCCAAAACTAAACTTTCACAAAAAAGGGGAAACCACTTTTCTGAGACTTTTGACCCTATTATGGAAGGGGAAAGGGAGGTAGACGACTGGGATTAACTCGCCCGTCCATGCACTTGACGTGGCGTCCATCCACGCGAGCAAGGACGAGTGGCTGTTCGTACTAGCGCAGGAGATGCAACTAAGGCTGCATAAGGCGGAAAGGAGAACTGACGGGGCGTGAACTCACCATCACGCGCTATTGAATTCTGGAGCGCAGACTACCATTGTCGCGTGAGGAGGAATGAGGAAAGCAACACGCGTTTGGAATCGATTTTATCGTTGGAGTTTGGTCGGGTTATTTGGTGGATTGGGCTTGGGAATTAAAAGAATGGATTGGGAATTGCTAAAAGGGTTGCTGGAATGGAGTTACTGAAAATTGATTAATATGGAGGAAATTGGGTCTGGGTTAGCGAAAATCTGAAGAAAGGCTCCAGTTTTTTGGTCTTTTTAGTTAAGGAGATCACTAATTTATCCAAATTAAATTGTAATTGGTCAAATTTGATTAACTTTTAAATAAGACGAATTAACATGATTAACTAACAAGCTTCTTCAAGTTAACAAACTAAAATATTAATTCGAATATAAACTAAAAAATTCAAAATATAAGCTAAAATACTTAACCAAATATTCATATAAAACAAAATATTACTATCATTATTATTTTTTCAATTTTGAATATTGATAAATTTTAAATAATTATATGACTAGTTATGTAAGACATACATTAGCTAAATTAAAATAAAAAAAGTCAAAACCTCGTTTAAAATAACTTGCAATCTAAATTTTTGTTTACTTATTATCATCATTAAAATTACAAAATTAATTATTTTAAATCATTTAAACTCGCGAAGCTCGCTAGTTAATTACTATTGAGAAGGGTCAAAATTAGGTGTCAACATTCCGCACTTCTTTTTATTATGTATATGCAATGAATGATATGTAAGGGCTTGTAGAAGACCTTCGAGAGGTCAAGTACGCCGATTGCAATCTGAGATTTCCCCTAACTTCTAGGGTGTGGTTTCGGGATGTGACAAGCTTGTCATCAGAGCATAGGATATGAAAGTAGTATTAGGAATCAAAAAGTCTTATCAAGTCACGTATGGTAGAGTTTTGACCATTGGTGTGAGTGGCAACAAGCTATAGGATGATAGATTTTCCCTTCTTTTCTACTCCTATGTCGTGTCGTAGAGTAAAAGTTATGAGTACTCTTTTCTTATGGTTTTCCTTGTGTTTCTAGGAAGATGAATACGAGGAGGACAACGGCTAGGAGAGTTGAGGAGAATGAGATGCAAGAGGAGATTCCTCCTCAAGTTGAGGAAGTTGAGAAAGTTCCTCAAGGTGATCAAGTGCCTATTGTGGGTGAAGGTGATGATGTCTCGGAATTAAGGAATAGGGATATTAGAGAGGCTTTGCTTGCTTTAGCTCGAGCCGTGACTACTCAAGTGAATTTGAGTATGGTGCCTAGGGTTAATGTTATGGAGAGCACTATGACATCTAGGTTGAGAGACTTTGTGTGGATGAATCCTCCTATCTTTTTTGGATCTAAGGTGGGAGAGGATCCCTAAGAGTTCCTAGATGGAGTGTACAAGGTGTTGAGTGCTATAGGAGTTACATCTAGGGAGAAGGCGGAGTTGGCTTCGTACCAATTGAGGGATGTTTCTCAAATATGGTACACTCAGTGGAAGGACAATAGGCCGGAGGAATCGGGTCCTATTGAGTGGGAAGAATTTAAGTAAGCTTTTCTTGGAAAATACTTTCCCCGTTAGAGGAGAGAAGTTAAGGTAGAGGAGTTTATCAATCTCAAGCAAGGCAAAATGAGCGTTGAGGAATACTCTTCGAAGTTCTCAATGTTATCTAGATATGTTCCTTCCCTTGTTTCTAATCCAAGGGATGAAATGAGTCGTTTCATGACGGGTGTAGCCGATCTAGTGAGGGAGGAATGTCGTACGGCGATGCTACATGATGATATGACCCTAGCTAGACTCATGGTGTATGCCCAATTGATTAAAGTGTTGCCCATAAGATTTTATGTTTGAGATCAATTTTTTATTGTTTGGTAATTGTTATTTATCAGATACGTTTAGTATAAATTTGAATTTACGTATCATAACTAAAAAAATAGTGTAGGATACATTATTATTTATGTATCGTATTTTGGTTGAGAAATACTACATTTTAAAATTTTAAACAAATACATTATAGTAATTGTTTGAGATCGATACATTATTGTTTGGTGATTGTTATATATCAGATACATTTAGTATAAATTTGAATTTATGTATCATAACTAAAAAAAATAGTGTATGATACATTATATTTATCTATCTTTTTTTTTTTTTGAGAAATACTATATTTTAAATTTTTTTTAAAAAAATACAATATACATGTAGTTATTCCAAAATAGCCTCTTTTGGGTGTATGTGATAAAAAACATAAAGTTTATGTATAAAATATATTTATACTGAACGTAATAAACACTAATCAAAGATTTAACAACGTTAGAGTTATGTATTAATACCTTAAATATGAACATTATATATTGTATAAAATAAAAGTTATTATAACAGTTATGTATCAAATCAATGATAACACTAACAAAGATAAATTTAAGACTAAAACTAAACGAGATACATCAAAAATATGTATCTTTGATAGTGATGGTCATGCTATGACAGATTCAACTTTTTTTTCCTTTTTTGGACGTTTTTCAATAGTAGAAAACTTTAAAAAATATTTTTTTAAGAAAAACTTTCAACGACTGTATAATTAACTAACTATGAGAAACTTATAAATATTATATTGATTATTACTAAATGAAAACTACTACTATTACTTTTTTTTTCTAATTTACATTGTAGAAGTTTATCATCATCACATAATTATTTATTCCACGTAGATATGTTTTTAATTTAAGACACGTATTAGTGAGTTAGTATATATTTTTTTGGTGATATATATAT
>NC_028640.1:20675806-20699596 GCF_001406875.1 Solanum pennellii
TATTGTTGTTATATCTTTAAAAAAAATAGTGATAATTCATCTTTTTGAGGTTAAATTAAATTTCATCAAATACTAAGTTTTCATTTATAATTCGGTAATTCAATAGTATATATCAGATAGCAAAATATCAGATTTTAAACTTGAATGAGAAAATAACTTTTAAGATTGTGTAACTTAAAATAGAAAGAGATTTGTAGAGCGTAATAAGGAAGGAATAAACATTGGTTCTGGGAGATATGATTTATGCATCCTTGGGGGTTAGAGAGTAAAATATGGGATTTTAAAAAATTTTAAAACTAGTAGGGAACAATGAAAATTATGGAAAGAAAAAGATGTGTATATATGTAATTTAACCTATAATGAATCTCATATGGGGCATAGAGCGATAACAATAACATGAATTGAGCACTGAATAAGATACCAAAGTTAAGATATTGCCAACTTCAAACATAAAAGGAGAAGTTAGGATATTGCCAGCTTTAAACACAATTGACATGCTACGGCAACTCGACAAGAAAAGAGAGTTAATACCTCAGATGGTCACTCAACTTTGCACTATTCTCTCAGAAAGTCACTCAACTTTCAATTTTCCCTCAAAAGTCACTCAACTATGCACTCTTCTCTCAGAATGTCACTCAACTTTCAATTTTCCCTCAAAAGTCACTTAACTATCCACTCTTTCCTCAGAAAGTCACTCAACTATCCACTCTTTCCTCAGAAAGTCACTCAACTATCCACTCTTTCCTCAGAAAGTCACTCAATCTATTAAATTATTTTTAATTTAAAAAAAAAATTTTGATATTAATTATTTATATAACAAACCAAAAATTTTAAAAAATAAATTAAATCATTTAGTGATCCACCCACCTAACCCGCCCCATTAAAAAATATGATATGACCCATTTTATTTTATCTTTAATCCTAAATTAATCCCTCTCTTTAACCTTGAATTAGGATTAGATTAATTTAGGATTAAAGATAAAATAAAATGGGTCATATCATATTTTTTAATGGGGCGGGTTAGGTGGGTGGATCACTAAATGATTTAATTTATTTTTTAAAATTTTTGATTTGTTATATAAATAATTAATATCAATAAATTTTAATTAAAAATAATTTAATAGATTGAGTGCTTTCTGAGGAAAGAGTGGATAGTTGAGTGACTTTCTAAGGAAAGAGTGGATAGTTGAGTGACTTTTGAGGGAAAATTGAAAGTTGAGTGACTTTCTGAGAGAATAGTGCAAAGTTGAGTGACCATCTGAGGTATTAACTCCAAGAAAAGACTTAACAACAAAATAAAGACTACCAGACTTGCTTATATCCACATGAAATTGACATTTTAACGCTACACCAACCTACATAAATGCAAAACTAGCAAAATGGCTTATCATTTACACTAAAATAAGGAAGAATACGCAGCAGAGAAATGAAGTCCAGCTCGAGAAGTCGCAGTACATCAAGATGACCTATCTCAAGTAGGCAAACAACTAAAAATAAAACATGACAAATCCTAGTTCACTAAGTTAAAGAATGCAACAGAAGATGCCACCATAAACACCAAAGTTTCCATGTACTATTATGCATATGGTTTCAAAAAGAAAGCATGCTTGATTAGGGATAAATAGTTATTTGATTGAGAGAAAATCAGTTCGAAGGATGAGGAGTCATAAGGAGAATTGAACTCGAAACTCTATAATTTCATTACTATTATCTCAAGCTAACTAGTAAGCAAAGTGCTTGGATCTCTAGAGATAATAAGGAAAAACTTAAGGCAATTAGATAATGATTTTCTGATTTATATATCAAGCTAAGCTGAAATTTTAAGCAAAACAAATGGCAAGGTAAGCCAACATACAACCAGCAGTTCAATCAAGATGCTAACATATGAACCAAACATACCTCTTTTAGACAAAGAGTGCAGATCAACGCTAAGTCATACGCCCCATTTTTATGATAGCACTGTGAACATCATAACGAAAATCATGATAAATTGACAACATGAATGGAATCGCATCGATGGACAACCTAGAAAACACTAAAGACAGTTGAACCTAAGTAAAAAATTGTAATCAAACGAACAACTCATTAGCAGAACGAAGTAAAACAATTACCTTTTCGAGGGCAACAAACTGAGATAAAAGACCTGAAGAGCTTCCTACTACTACTGACCAACAAACAAATCTAGCCCGAAGTCTGCAATATTTGAAATTGAGAAAGGGGCTGACAGAAGTGACACCGCTTGGATGAAGAAATTAGGGTTCTTGCTTGACTTTAGCATTTTGGGAAGAAGAAAGGGGAGAAGAGGGGCACGTGAGAGATGGAAAAGGAGAAAGAGAGTGTTAGAATATAGGACATATGCATATATGTTTATATGTAAATTTATGTATGTGTGTACAAGTGTTGAGAACAAAGAGATAGCCTTTTTTATTAAAATTAAGCCACTTTAATTTCTATTCTAATAGAGTTAAAGTTAGGTATAGCCATACGAGTCACGTAACTAATTGGGACAAAATTAAAATAAGATGAATAATTATTGATTAATTATTTAAGCTTCTTCATTTAAACAGGCCAAAATAATCATCAAGACTTATTCATTACTAATAATAAAATTCATTAATTCAAAAGAAATTAATACAGATTTATGTCAAACATTATTTTTTACGCTACTTATTAAATATTTTCATAAAAGAAGAAAAGTATATGAACCAATATGTATAATTATATAATTATTTCTAAAGAACTACAAAAACTAATTATATATAAATATATATGTATATGTGTGTGTGTGTGTGTGTGTGTGTGAGAGAGAGAGAGAGAGAGAGAAATATTCAAGGACGATTATTTCAAACTGTTTAAAACTGAAGAAGTTCGATAATTAACTCGAGTTGCATAAATTAAAATTGGGTGTCAACATCTGCCTCGTTCTTTGGTTAGGGTCGATGAAAGATAATCTAGGCAAAGAAGACCGACAAATTAAATTTTGAGTAAACCCATTTCATCTCTTTAAGAGAAAGGCTCGTACGGACTTTAACTAAATATGGTTGGACCCTAGCATAGAGCTCCCTAAGTATCTCAAGTTACATGAGAATTCAAGTCATTTAGTTTAAAACAACGCTTGATTTGACACATTTTATTTTGATAAAATCAAAAAGTTATCACGATATTCAATTATGGAGAGATATAAATGCTCGAAAATAAGACTTAAGAGAGATTATTGGAATACAACCAAGTCTTCAACATGGAGTTCGCTTACACATCCCTCGACCTCAGGATCAGGCTGTCTGTAATTCAACTCGATCGGTTGGAAAGAAAATATATTGTGCTAATATGACCTTTAATTTAGGAAAAGTGACAAATAAATTGAAATCTGAAAAGAAAGGCTTGCAATCTCTTAGTCATGAGTGTGGAGCTCTTCAGATTCATAACTAAAAACTTACACGGACATAGCTTTCAAAGTTTTTGGTGTACTGTCACTCAGATTTGAAGTTTTATTTGCTTCTAGTTGGAGTCGAAAATTAATCCGGATGCAAAACTAAGACTGTAAGACCCCAAGAAAATACCCACATGCCTTTTGAGAGGGGTGTGGATTCATTGTGATGGAAGTCGCTCCTAAGTTCGCATCCAAGGAACTTGATATTCCTCCCTTAGACTAGTCTCAGTCCACTGCATAGAAAAATTTCCACATTGTGTTGCATCCTTTTTTATGACGTCCGCACATGTGGTTTAATTAATAATTCATCCTTTCGGATGTTCTCGATAAAGACTAATATAAAACTCATTAATAAAAATTATAATTCAAATAGGAAAGTAGTGTCTTTAATACATAGGTACGCAAGCCTCCCCCAATTTTGACGTAGAGCAAATATGGCACCATTCCAAAGTTTGATGTAATTTATAATGTACTTCTCAAACTTCAGCCTCCTCCGGTTTTGACACAATATATGATGACTTGATATGTTGCTATATGTTTGTGGCCCTTTAGACAATGATATCACCTCTTTCGGAAAATGATATGGATGAACCTCTCGGTAATTATATGATGACTTTATTAATACAATGTTGATGGATCTCTCAGCAATTATACTACCGTCTTTAGTAATATGAAATGGATGGCCCTTTTGGAAATGATATGACATCTTCTGGAAAATGATATGGATGACTCTCTCGATAATGATATGATAACCTTCATTAATATAATGTCGATGGCTCTCTGGCAATGACATTATCACCTCTGATAATATAATGTGAATGACCCTTTAGGCAATGATATCTTTGATAATAGGAAATGGATGGCCTTATCGACAATGGTATTACCTCATTTGGTAATAGAATTTGATGGCCCTCTCGGCAATGATATTATCACCTTTGATAATATAATGTTTATGGACCTCTTGACAATGGTATTACCACCTATGATAATATAATATAGATGGCCCTCTCGGCAATTACATTACCATTTTTCATAATATGCAATGGATAGCTCTCTCGACAATGATATTACCACCTTTGGTAATATAATGTTGATGACCCTCTTGGCAATGTTATTATCACTTCTGATAATATAATATGGATGACACTCTCGGAAATGCACATCATTGTATTAAGTATCGATGTTACTTACAAATATCCTTCAATGTTAGCCTCTTTCAACTTTAACATGATAATTAATATTTTTTGCAAGTTGCACTTCAAATTCTCTATGATATTTGATGTGCCTTACGTGTACCCTTCAGACGTCTTTGACACTGAAAATGTAATATGACGTTATTCTAGTCATTTGTACATCTTAAAATTCCATACTCTCTATGTGTTCACCTACTTTTCTTTAACCACTTGTATATTTGTTGTGGCTCCTATTTTTGTTGAGATATATGAACAAGACATTGTTATTCAAAATGCAAAGTTAACTACTTTTATCGCAGGAATATCAATGCCTTTTCTTGCATAAGAAAATGTCAGTCTTGGGAACTTTTGCTCTTATGACTTTCCCATATTTGTTGAACATGATGATCTCTTGATATCCTTGTGGACCTGCATCCAAAAAAATTTATAAGTTTTAAATAAACTAATTTGAGTTGACTTCTTTGATCGTTCGCTCTTCCTCCTGATATCTTTAGTTGATTGCTTCTAGATTCCCGCTTCTTGGTAGATTTAAGATAGATCTATATTTTATACAAAATATTTGATGTATGTCAAAAGTTTTAATAAAAGTTGTTGAACAAGGTTGCAGGCTTACATAAAAAAATGTGTCGTTCACATTTCTATTCATTATACTAATAACTGTATTTATAAAACAAAGAATAAACCTAGAAATCTATTTTAGGTAGAATACATATAAAAAAAGCAGCAAATAAATATTACTGAAATAAAACTTCCTAGAATTGCAGTATCTTGTCGTCGATAGTCCCCCTCAAGTTGGTGCATAGATATCTATCATGCCCAACTTGTCAATCGATTCATGAAATATTTTTCTTGGTACTTCCTTTGTAAGGACATCTGCAAGTTGGTTAATAGACTTCACATATGGAAACTAAATGATCTTCTGATCAAGCTTTTCTCAAATGAAATGACGATCCACTTAGACGTGTTTAGTGCGATCATGTTGCGCTGCATTTTGTGCTATTTGAATTGCAGATTTATTATTACAAAACTACTTCATAGGTCCAAAACTTTCAACTCCAAGATCACACAGAACTATTTGGATCCATAATATTTCACATAAACCATGTGTCATACCTCGAAATTTTTCTTATGCACTTGATCGAGAAACAACTTTTTTTTTCTTACTTCACTAGGTAACAAGATTACCTTCAACAAATGTGAAGCAACCTGAAGTTTATCTCCTCATTAAGAAATCTCCATCCCAGTCGGCATTGGTATAGCCTTCAACAGTTGGTGCTTCCTTCTTTGAGTACATCAAACCTTTTCCAGTAGCATTTTTCAAATACCTTAGGATCCTATGGACTGCATTTATGTGTTATGAACTTGGAGGTTGCATAGTCTGGATCACCACAATTACTGCATATGCAATATCCGATCTAGTATGAGTTAAATAGATCAACTTCCCCACTAATCGCTGATAACAAACTATGTCTCCATCGGCGTTTCAGCTAGTTTGCAATCAAGCATTCAAGTTTCTGTCAATAAATCCAATACATACTTTCACGCTGAAAGAGAGATTCCCTTCTCGACCTTGATCCTTCAATACCTTTGAAATATCTCAGTTGTCCTATGTCTTTCATTTCAAACTTGGTCACTAAGTATTATTGCAGTTTCTCTATTTCTTCAGGGTCATCACCTGTTAATACCATATCATCTACATATACAATCAATGGTATTATCTTTCCGTCCTTTTGTTTAATAAACAAAGTATACTCATAGTTACTTTGCAAGTAACCAATAGATTTCATCTCTGACTCTAACCTCCCAAACCAAGCTCTAGGCGACTGTTTTTGCCCGTAAAGTGTTTTTTTCAATGTGCACAATTTGCCTTTATACATTGTTCTTGCTTAATGCCTGGCAAAAACTCCATATGTACTTCTTTCTCCAAGTCACCATTTAGAAAGACATTTCTTACATCAAACTGTCTTTAAGGTCAATTTCTATTCATTGCAACAGATATAAGAATATGAATAGTATTGAGCTTAGCTACTGGTGAAAACATTTCCTGGAAATCAACTCCATACTTCTAAGCGTAACACTTCGCAACTAGCCTCGCCTTGTATCTATCAATGTTTCCATTTACATTAAGTTCCAAAGTACACACTCATCTATAACCAATTGTCTTTTTTTTTCTCTTGGCAGCGACACTAATTCCCAAGTTGAGTTTCTTTGCAAGGCTTCCATCTATTCATACATTGCCTTGGTCCATTTTGGATCTATTAATGCACCCTGCTGTAACATTCTAGAAAATTTTATATCTAGTGAAGATCCCAATAGGTCTTTAAGAATGCGTATTGGGGATAGATAGACATTCAAATGCCCAATATTGAGAAATATTGAGCATAGTATAGAAAATTGGCTAAGGGGTAATAGCCAATTTCTATATAATACCCAATAAGCAAAATATTGGGTATATTAAAAAAATTTGGCTTAAAGGGTGTTAGCCATATATCTAAGTATTAATGAGCTTGCTTAGGAAATGTACCTGCAATGAAGACCCTAAGCTAAAATTCAGAAATTCATCAGTTACAAACACATTAGGTACTAGGCATCCAAGTGTCGAGCCTAGTACCCTAAGTACATAACCATTTAAAATGATCATGTAGAGTGAGCAGTGCCCAAGGACATAGTAAGGGTCCTTGGGAAAAATAAATAAACATTCCCGAACCATAAGTAATATTTAATTAGGAAAGTACAACCAACCCATCTGCAAGCACATGTGCAAGACATGTGTATAAGCTGCCACAGGAGGGGACCACCCTAACCGAATTCAGTTACGGTAGTTATGGGGAAAAACATGCACAAGGGACCACTCCATGTGGGGCCTAACTTCCTAACAAACTCTAGGTCCTAACTAGCTAAATAACGTAGGAATAACCGAAATGGACCCATTAGTGCACCCGACAACCTAGGACCAAAACTGGATTGACACTAGCCTAGTACTAGATAAAGAGACAACCTAGTAGCTAACCTAGGATGGTCCAGAAGGTTAATTACGGTCCTAACAACTTAGGGGTACTTAATTAATTCCCCTAGGTTACCTAATTAATTAATTTGTCAACTTAATTAATTAATTTAAAAGGGCTAAAACCGAAACTATAAAGGAACTTTCCATTTTTCGGTTAAGACAAGAAAGGGGCAACCTAGTAGCTAACGTAGGATGGTCCAAAGAGTTAGTTAATGTACTAAAAACCTAGGGATACTTTATTAATTACCATAGGCTACTTAATTAATTAATTTAAAGGAGCAAAACCGTAATCACAAAACAATTTCCAGATTTCGGTTAAAACAAGAAAAAGACAACCTAGTACCTAACCTAGGATGGTTCAAAGGATTGGTTATGGTCCTCATGACATAAGGATACTTTTGTAATTACCTTAGGTGACCTAACTAATTAAATTATAAATTTAATTAATTAGTTTAAATGATCAAAATGAAATTCTTACACTAACCTAGTATAATTCAAGAAACATCGTAGTACTTAACCTAGGATGGTCCTAAAGGGTTGATTATAGTTCCAATTACTTAGGGGTACTTTAGTAATTACCATATATCCCTAAATTAATTAAATTAAGTATTTAATTAATTAATATAACGTCAAAACGTTGACCGAAACCATAGTCAACACCAATTTCCAGATTTGACTAAGTGTTATATTCTCCTATCTTTAGTCAACTTAGGAGAGGCGTTTTGGTAATTGGTTATTTAGTTTATTAAATTAACTTATTAAACCTAAGTGCTAGAATTAAATATAAGTTCTTAGACCTTAAAATCACGTTCAAACTCAAAGAAAACGCGACGCAAAAGCAGTAAGCAAAGAGCGCAAGAAAAAGGTAGAAAATTTATCGATTTCTCTAGGGAGATTTCAAGGTTCCTTCAAAGTTTCGTTCAAGGTGGTATTAGTAGATTAAGTTCTACATAAGGTTTGAGTTTCTCTCCTTGATTTCTTTCTCCAAGAGAACTTCCTTTCGAATGATTGAAAGATTTTGAAAACTAGGGTTGTTTCCCGTAGTTCTTGTCGAACTCCTTTCCTTAGTATCCTTGTTACGATTTCAATGTTGAATAGGTTAGAAATCATGTTGTTGGTATGTGGTGTTGGCTGGTCTTAATGTGTATGGTTTTTGATTAAATAACAATTTAATGAACCTATTAATTGGAATCGTTTGATGCTAAGTGTTATTATGTGAATTAAAAGAATGATACTATGTTAAAGATATGTCCGAAAATATTATGTATGAAGATGTTACGGTCTGTTGTGCATACTTGCTGTTAATATGACGTTATAAAGATGATATATTCATTAAATATTAATATGATTCTGTCCAATACGTCTTAAAACGTTACTCTAAAGTCATGAACTAAGATTGGCTTAACAAGGCCACTATGAAATCATATCTTGAATGAATTGGCTATCTGGTTCCAGTAAAATTGGCTAACTCTATTTGTCAAAATGAATATATGCTAATGGCTAGAAACTTATGTAAATGATTAAAAGATTGGCTAAGGGTTCATACATATGGCAAATTAAATATGAACATACGTAAAATTGGCTTATGCCAATAAGAATGAATTTGCTAGTCTAACATCCCAAATCTTGAGTCAATACTAATCATATGCTAAATCTTGTGTAATTAGAGTATCAAATGATAATATAAGCACTTCTAAAGTAATATCAATGAATCCATAAGGAAGGGCATGACATTCATTGGGACAACTCCCAACATGCTCTACATGAATGAACTATGAACACATGAAACTCATTGAATGAAGTGCTCATCGTCCATAAACGATGATATGAAGCTACTACACTAAAGTAAGTAAGTAATGTGAGTTATAACATAATTAAAGGGGGTCTAAATTAAGTAATTGACCAGAATGGGCTGTTAAAGACTTACTTACACCAAAGCTAATTTGTAAAAAGAATACTCACGAATGAAGGTGTTAGAATATTTGAAACTAGTCTCATTAACACCAAAGGATGATATGTAAGGACAATTCACATTTCATCAATGTAAAGTAAGGATGACAAGTCATCAATAGAGTGAGTAATCTCAATCTAGAAGCAAGCTTCCATAATGATTGAGTCAACTCTAAAAGCTAAAGAAGATAATGAAAGTGAGACAAGTTGTATCCACGCCTAGAATCAATGTCCCTCAATGTAAATTCCAAGAGAGCATATATATGTTATGCGATGAAAAAATAATGAAAGGTGAGTAAAGATGAAATGAAAAGATGTTAAGAAAGAACAGGGTGGTACCACAATATGAGGATAGTGCAAGTGAGACAAGTTGTACCTACGCCAATATAAGGTCACCAAAAAATACTCACCTAAGAGAGTGTTGAATATTAAGAGACAAGTCTTAATCAAACTCTATATGTAATTGTAAGGAAAATTCACACTTAATACGTAAAGAAGAGATGAGAAATCATCTAATGAGCAATGATGCCCTCATGCTAGAATCCAGCTTCTATGATGTGTGAGATGAATGTAATGAAACTTTATACTGAGCACCGATAGGCTAGCTATGAGTCGTGCTTCGTTCTTTCGGGAAGGCAGAGGTTCGTGTAAATCTCATGAGATGAGACTTTCCATTTAGGCGGGTATGGGTTTCCTGATATCTCATAGTCTTTGAACCTATGCTGCCAACATAGGGTTCTAGCAGGGTTCAATTCCCTACATACGCTAGCATGTTTTAGTTTCACTTTAGCCGGTGATTCCACCTCTTTTTGGTGTGGGATAGACACTGGATTTCATGATGTTCACATGATCTATGTTAGTTAAGATTGGAGTTCCTTAAAGTATGAAAGATAATGAAATGAACGATACCGAAGGTGTTTGTGCAAGACAATCAGGAGGTGAAATCAGATTCAAGTAATGACATTAGGTCATTCTTGGTCATTCCACTTCATAATCCCGATGAGTGTCTTAAACTTTATCCTAGGTATAGATGGTGATTACATCAGCCTACGAATGAATGAAATGAATAAAGTGAAGTACGAATGACCGAATGAAGCAGACTCTCTGTTTGCTAAAGAAGGCCCTCGGGTTGAGGTCCTATATGTTGGGCCCTCACTTGAGATGTCTTTATGCTACATCAATGATTCCAAAGTCTCGTTTATGTGAAATATATAATATATAAAACATGAAAGTAATGAAATCAATGGCATGATCAATAGAGAATTGCTTATTAAAGGTAATGAATATATAGTGTAAAGAATGACTCACTATAAGGTAGGGTAACCCTTCCTTAGTCCATGATTACTTACATCGATTCATTGTGGGTATGGGAATACAATGAATCATTTCACTTGTGAGTAAAACATAGGACCAAAAGAATTATTTAACTACATAACAAGAAGATGAAAAAGACTGAAAAATAATCTAAGTATACAAAGAGGAGCTCTCGGCCTAAGAGGATCAAAAATCTCAAATCTTCGCTCGAGTTGTTCTAAAATTATGTTGATGATACTAATGTCTTATAATCATATAGAAAATGAGTTGTGTTCTTTAATTCATTAAAATACATCATATTCATACCACAATTCACAACTAACGATGTTAGAAAATCTAGTAACTAGGCTTTCCAGAAATAGCATGTTGTTTAGGAAGAACTTTCTTTAATCATGCATAGCATTATGTGTATGTGTGCATACACCCATACTTAGTACAAGTGGTGTACTAACCCCTACTATTTACTATATTATAGATGCAGGTTAAGGGACATATTGACAACTCTTGCAACGGTTTGGACATCAGCGTTTCTCCAGACCATTTGGTAGATCCTTTTGATTTCGAGGATGCTACAATTTTAGTCTAGCCTTAGTTTTAGACAAAGCTAGTGGATGTTGTTCCTAGCATTTCTTTCGTAGTTTCATTTAGAAGCTTTTGCAATAAGGTCGTGTTTGGCAAAGATATTTATGATGTATTCTTAATCTATTTTGAATTGATTCTTATGATAGATGGTTGTTACATATATGTTAAGATTAGTATATGATGAATTCATGAAATAATAATATGAAGTCTACGCATACTTCATACGTTTAAATGTTTTAAATTTTCCAGTAAAATTAACCATATGAATGTGATGAATGCAAGATGAGGCTTGTCTGCGACCTCTGAGAGGTCAACGATGCCGGTTGTGATTCGCATTCCAGAATCCGGGTCGTGACACCTGCACATTACTAGGAATAGATACTTTGGATAATTTATTAACAGTTAGAGCATATGAATATGATAATCTATGACTTGAGATATAGTTACTAATTAGATATTTGGTCTTGGTTCTAAGATCAGGTTCATATTGTTTTCTAGGGACACCCCTATTTAATCTTGATGGTAATTGAGGAGTATTGAGAATTATTTGAGGTGCAAGATCTTCTTGAACATCTTCATTATGCATCGATACCTCATCCCTCTCGAATAGATTTGGAAGTTGGAGACTCGATAAGATAATCAGAGGAAATCTCTTCAATTACGTGTGTATTCGTACACAATCTCCCTTGAAGTTCTTCCAAGTCTAAGAACTCACCTTCGTCTAGTTGAATTCCAGTATCTTACTTGTTCGGCTCAAGTGCTTTACTTACGTTCTCCTCATAAAGAGTTAAAGTAGAAACTCCCTCTCCATTATAAGGTTTATTCTTATAAAAGTAGACATTTGATGTAACATACAACTTCTTATTCTGAGGATAATAACAGTAATACCCTTTTTGGAAGTTTGAATACCCAACAAACACACATCTTTTTGCACAGGGATCCAATTTACCTCTTAAGACTTTTGGAATATGGACATAAATTGTACATCCAAAAACTCGAGGTTCAAGGTTCGGCATATGAGCTATTGTGTAAAATGACTTCAACTTTTGTTAAGGGGTTTGAAAGTCAATAACCCGGGAAGGGGCTCAATTGATAAGATAAATAGTCGACTTTACTACTTCTCCCCAATATAAGTGAGGCATGTTCATACCAAAAAGAGAGACACGAACTACTTCCAAAATTTGTCTATTCGTTTTTTATGCTAAACCATTTTGTTGTGGTTTATATGTGCATGAAGTATGATGTGTATCTCCAACTGACTAGATATTCTCTGAATGAACCATCAATAAACTCTCTAGCATTGTTAGACTACCAAATTCGAATTTTCCTTTGGTATTGAGTATGCACCATATTATAAAATTCCTTAAATGCTTTAAATGCATCACTCTTCTTGTAAAGTAAAGACACCCATGTCATTCTAGTGCGTTCATCAATAAAAGTGATAAATTATCGAGCTTTTGAAATAGAGGGGATGCTTGTTGGACCCCAAATATCAGAATGTATAACAATGAAAGGTTCTGAACATTTATTCTAACTTGGAAAATAAGGAATTTAATGGCTTTTTTCTAGTTCACAAATATTACATTGGAAAAGTGAAACATCTAAATCAGCAAAAAACATTGGTCTAAGAGCCTATTTGGATGGGCTTAAGAGCTGGTCAAACTGACTTGAAAGTCAATTTTTGACTTATTAGAGTGTTTGATAATTATCAAATTGACTTACTTTAAGCTAAAAGGTAGGTGAGGGATGCTTTTCTGTTTTCAAACTAAAAGTCATTTTATGTTGACCAAGTATATTACTTTTTTGCCCTTAATTCTTTTATTATTATTATTATTATTATTTATTATTATTATTATTATTATTATTCATATTATTATTTTTGTTATTATTATTATTATTATCATTATTTTTTTTAATTATTATTATTATTATTATTATTATAAGTATAAAAAATTTGTGATGATAAAGAAATATGTGAATGATAGGAAACATTGTTACTTATGGATGTAAAACATAAATTAGTTTTGCTTTAACTTTTTTAAGTATAAAATCTTAAATTAATCAACTTTTTATCATGTTAAAAGTTTTAAGGGTATTTCAGACATTTTGATAGAAAAGTGTTTGCCAACACTTATTTGCCAATCACATCAACACTTTTTTTTCAACTGTAGCAGTTTTTTCCAAACACATAACTACTTATTTTAAAAATAAGTTTCAGCACTTTCAAAAGTACATTTTAAAAGTTTATTTTTTAAGCCTATCCAAACGGGCTCTACGTGTCTTAAGATAACCAAAAGAGATGTGTACTAGTCTCCTATGCGATAGCCATATTTTTTCTAGCATTTTCAACTACACTTGTATGACATGTCTTCCGAAAATTATTCTCTATATTCTCAGCCAACTCCAGATAGTATATCTTGCACTGTTTAACACCATAACCAAGAGTCTTTCGGGTCAGAATATCATGAAAGATACAAAAAAAGGGCCAAACTAATAGTATAGTTAAGAGATGAAGTAATTTGGCTTACAGATAACAAATTGTTTTGGAGTGAAGGCACCACAAAAACAGTTTCAAGAGTCAAAGTACTAGACAATTTAACAGACCCTCCCCCGTTATATTACAAGTATATCCATTATCCATATAAATAACTTGTTGATAGGATGGGTGAACTGTTTGTAACTTATTAGAGTCTCTAGTCATATGATTGGATGCTCCTGTGTCAATAATCCATGTATTTTTCTTGGAAGTGACAAAAAAAACATCAACCTTACCAAAGTTACCTTGTTGAGCCACATTGTTCGTAGGTTGTAATTGTTCTCCTTGTATGGCTATTGTTTCTCTATCAGTCAAGTTCTTTCGTGGTTATTTCTGAAAAATCCCGCCATTTTGGATATCCAGTATTGTTAAAGCAACATTGTTTAATGTGCCCTTTTTCACCACAATAATTGCAAAAAAAGTTATTCATTTTTCCAGATGATGAAATACTTCGACTCTTTTGTATATCACGTTAAACCACAATGGCTGAACTTTCAGGGACTGGTCTAGAACTACCCAAATGGTCTTTGTTGTGCTTCTCTCCTTACATACACATAATAGCTTTCCAAATCAAATTTTGGATCTTTTGGAAAAATCTCACCACGAACTTGATCAAATTGTAGATCAAGCCATCTTAGAAATATGTGAAGTTAAAGCCTAGCCACCACAGAATGAAACTGTACAATCCCTTCAACTGATCTCTCTTGTGAAGTCTGATGATCAATTTACCTAAAAAAATTGCAATAAGTTTGTCATAATAGGTAGACAAAGGCCGTCTATTCTTCTTGGCGATAAAAGATTATTGGTTCAGTTCAAATAAGCAAGTCTCATCCAATCCATCATAGAATATTTTGAAGCATCTTTCTGTATCCCTTTAGCGGTTGCCAGACGAATAAATATTTGCATCAGATGCGGGTTCATTGAATCAATAAACCAACTTCGAACTTTGTGATTTTCGTGACCCATGTGTCATACGTTGGATCAGTTGGTAATAGTTTGGTCAATTAGGCATAAGATGTCCAACTTTGTCTCTTGCTCCAATACGCATCTGCATTAGTTGTGACCATAAAGGATAATTCGTTTCGTCAAGAACTATTGTTGTACTATGATTTGCGGAGAAAGGTTATTCCATTGGGTTACGAAAGTGGATGGAACCACATGATTTAAGTCTGATACCATGTTGAACAAGGTTGCATGCTTACATAAAGAAATTTGTCGTTCATATTTCTATTCATTGTACTAATACATGTATTTATACAACCAACAATAAAACTAGAAATCTATATTAGGTAGAATTCTATTTTAGGTAGAATACATATATAAAAAAGCTGCAGATAAATATTACTAAAATAGAACTTCCTAGAATTGCAGTCTCTTGTCGTTAATAAAAATAGACTTTTGATAAGTAAATTGATAGGTTCATTTTCATGTGTCATGTCACATTAAATTTTAAATGAATACTTTAGTTCAAGTTTCGATATATCGAATCTAAAAGTCCTTTGAAGCTGGGAAAATAAGAAGATAATTGAAGTTTGACTTTGAACTTCTGAGATATTGGGGTTCATGAGCTTCTGATCACGCTGAAGATTACTTGTCCTTAACTTTGAACTTCGAATAGTACTGGATAGAATTTTTGGGATCTTCTCAAAAATTCTACTCCGGTGAAACTTCTTGTCATTTCTCAAATCTTTGGTAGGAACATTTGTTAAATTTTTGAGATCTTCTAAAAAATTTTGCTTCAGTTGTCTTTTCCTAATGCATGCTCAATCGTGTTTTGCTGGTGAATGATCTTCAGAATTTTTGAGCTCCTCTAAAAATTATGTCCCAGTTTTCATTATGAATGGAAATGGAAATTCTATGGAGTGTATGACCAAGCCGTTGTGATGCATACGTATCCCGTTGAGTCAGAAATTAGGTCAGACATAGTTCCACTTTTGTAATAAAAACAATAGAAAATGTTAATAAGAAAATGACCAAGGAAGACATAGGCCGCCTTTGAGAATTCAGGTAAGATGTAGTTCAATAGAGGGATATAAAAACTTGACATAATCAATTACAAGCAAATGATACGATTACAAAGAAAGTGATGAGAGAAAAACTAATCTTCAAATGTAGTATCTCTTGACAACATCTGAGTTGATTGGTTTTGGCCACTCATGACCATCCATCTCTGACATGATCAATGCACCTCCAAATAACACTTTACAAACCATGTATGGTCCTTGCCAATTTGGTACAAATTTCCCATTATACTCTTCTTGATGGGGAATATGTATTTGAGGACCAATTGTCCTTCTTCTAATGTTTGAGATCTCACTAATTTATTGAAATCATGAATCATTCTTTGTTGATATAATTGGTCATGAAAAACAGTGTTCATCCTCTTTTCATCAATGTTCAATCCTATTACGAATTCAGTCATCATTGTTTAGTCTAGCTTTTTGAATAATCTTCGATGAATGCATTTCAACTTCAACAGGTATCAAGCTAAGGCAATTAGATAATAATTTTCAGATTTATATATCAAGCTAAGCAGGTATATTATGCCAAAAAATGGAAATGTAAGCCAACATACAAACAACAATTCAATTAAGATGCTAAAATATGAACCAAAACACACCTCTTTTACTCAAAGAGTGCAGATCAACAATAAGTCATACCCCTCATTTTTATGATAGCACTACGAACATCATAATGAAGTTCATGATAAATTGACAACATGAACATAATTGCATCGATGGACAACCTAGAAAGCACTAAAGACAGTTGAACTTGAGTAAAAAAAATGTAATCAAACAAACAACTCATAATTAGCAGAACAAAGCAAAGCATGGAGAGATTTTTTACCTTTTCGAGGGCAGTGAACTGAGACAAACAAGCTGAGGAGCTTTCTACTACTACTGATCAATAGACAGGAAAAAGAACTTGAAAGAAAAATAAAAATCTTGGGCTCAAGCCTTTGTGGGTTCGATTTCAAAGAATACTATTCTCCAACCTTTAAATTTCAATTTGCTCTTGTGTACACCAATACCATGTATTTATAGTTGAAAATAAAGGTTTGCATTCTAATTTAGGCGTTTGAGCGGGAGATGAGAGATTTATTTGAAATAATGAATGAGAAAACGAGTAAGAGGAAAACATAACCCTAATAATTCAGATTCAATATGATATCTTTCGATTTGAATTAGATTTGGGTGAGATCTTATCTAAGACAAAGTCAACAAATCTAGCCCGAAGTCTCCAATCTTTGAAATTGAGAGAGGGATTGATAGAAGTGATACCACATGGATAAAGAAATTAGGGTTCAAACTGATTAAAACTAAAATAAGTTGAATAATTATCATTAATTATTTGAGCTTTTTAATTTAAACCAGACAAAATAATTATCAAGAATTAATCGTTAATAAAATTCACTAATTCAAAGGAAATAAATATATATTTATGCTAAACACTATTTTTACGCTATTTATTGAATACTTATATAAAAGATAAAATTATATAAACCAATATGTATAATTATATAATTATTTCTGAAGAACTAACCAAAAATAATTAAATATATATATATATATATAGATATATATATATATATATATATATAGGGTGTCAACAATTAATAGTATATATTTAATGAATCAAAGAAATTATTTTGTAAATTATTTTGAATATAAACAATCATATCTACTCAGACCGTTCATACACAAGGATAGTGTATTGTCACTACAATTAAGATCATGTTTATCATGTTTCATCTTTGATTTCGGACATTAATGTGTAACTTATAAGGATTAATAAATTTAATTTTTCGTGTATAAGCTAAGAAACTCCATACATTTAATTATCTACTATATGAGTGAAGAACACATGTTAAAACAGTAATCTATTCAAATAAAACTTTATTAAATTAAGTACGCAAAATAGTAATCTTCGCATAGAATGAAAAACAATACTATAACTTAAGACACATTACTAATAATACATTCAAACACAAATAATTTTGCACACCGGGGCTTTGGCAGATGAATACAAAAAAAATTGTAGCTTAAACATACATGGCCTTAGCTAATCTTGGTTTTGCATGAGCAACAAACGGTAAGGTACAATAATTATTAGTCTGAGATGACTTAATTAAGTCATTGCATGGTGAATTTGGTGGTAAAGTCCAAGTAAATCCTTGAAGAAGCCTAGCAAGTAACATTGTAGTAATTGTTGAACCAAGTTTCACACCTGGACAACCTCGTCTTCCCAAACTAAATGACAACAAACGTAACTTTGAATCAGTGAGAACTACTTCACCACCATCTTTCATTTGGAGGTGACGCTCTGGATTGAACTTCAATGGATCCTTCCAAACTCTGGGATTCCGACCAAGTCCAAGACGACTTAATATCACTACACTCCCTTTTGCGATGAAGTACTTTTCAGAGATAATTGTATCAGAGACTGACACATGAGGAACATTAAAAGCCACAATGGGGTGGAGTCGAAAGGTCTCTTTAATGCAAGCTTTGACATAATTTAGCCTTGGCAAGTCTGATTCTTGAACTAATCTATTGATCCCAACAACAATGTTAAGCTCTTCTATTGCTTTTTGCATTAACTTTGGTTGATTCAACAATTCTGCAAGTGTCCATTCAACTGCATTTGATGGATTATCCACTATTGCCAGAAAAAGTTCCTGAACATTATTCGTTTGTAAGCAGTCATGTCAATACTTTCTGAACATATAAGGATTAATTTACGTTTTTTTTTGAGTTAATACATAGAATACGTAGAAGGAATAAGATTGTAGTAGGAGCCTAAATCGTAACTCATCGCTTGTTTGACCAAGCTTTTAAAAATAAAAAATATTTATTTCAAAAAATTTAAGTGTCTGGTTAAACATTTAAGAAAATAAATATTTTTAAATAGCAGTAGAAGTTTTGAGATTTTTTTTTCCCCAAAACACTTTTTGGAACCTGTCAAGTACAAATTATTGTGCTAACTAATATTAACAAAATGTTTTTCAAATTGTTTAACCAAACTGAAACGGCTATACTCCCAAAGTATTTTGATAGAAAAACATTTTTCAAAAGGAGATTTTAGAAGCTTGGCGAAATATGTTAAAAAGTGTTTGATCATCTCATCTAAAAGTTTAAACTGTTAGAAAGAGTACACTTTCATTATTTCATTATATTTTCAACACGTTCCCCCATGTGTGGACCTGATTTTTTTCATGGCCAAGCTCGTGGAAATTCTTTTTGATTTGGGTGCGGTGAAATTTGATCTCAAGACCTTTGCATGCTCTCATACCATGTTGAAGTGTGTGATCATTTCATCTAAAATCTTAAGTTGTTAGACAAAGCACACTTTTATTATTTAATTATATATATTTTCAACAAAATAGTCTACCAATCATATAAGCGAAAGGTGATCAGACAACACTAGGCAACTTAATTCACATGGTTTAAGTATAATTGAATGAATACTTACAAGCACTTGTGCCTTAATCTCTTTCACATTCATCAATGGATTTCCATTGGTATCTTTGAGCATGATAAGAACATCAAGGATGTCTTCTTTCAAAGTTTTGTTGCCATCTTTCCATATTTGAATCCTGTGATCAACTTCAATATCAATTTGTTTAGTTGCTATGTCGTAGGCTTTCATGATAATTGCCTTGTCACCACCCAAATCAAACACACTTAAGCATGGTAAGTAATCTGATACACCAAAAGAATAAACATATTCAATAAGTGTAAAAACTGCATCAATTTGCTCCTCTTCTTTTTCTAAAATTCCAAATAATGATCTCTTGCTGAAAATCATATTCTTAACTACATTTCCACAATAATATCTTGTGAGTTTCCTCATGTTAAGAACAGGTTGGGTGTAAATGAATCGATTAAGGTGATCAGCTTCTTCGTCCCTCTTATGACGAAGCCATTGAAGTGATGTTGGTGATAACACATGAGAAGCAAGAATTCTTCTCATTTTCATCCATTGATCACCACTAGGGAGAAAAATAGAGGTTAAGAAGCCATTGTTAACGAGGCTTGCGGACATGCAAAGAGGCCTTGATGAGAAAACAGAGTCCTGAGTTTTTAAGAACTCGCAAGCAAGTTCAGGAGAAGTTACAGGAATGACATTAAAATTACCAAAACGAATGCAAGCAATTTCGGCGTCCATTTCCTTCATTATTTTATGTATCCAATGAATTAATTTTGGCTTACTTTTTAGGAGAAGTTGAGGAAGGTTTCCAATTATAGGCCATGATTTTGGGCTTGGAGGGGATGGAATTTTATTATTTCTTACACTACTATTCCATTTGTTGAGAATAAGACAAATCAAGATTATACAAATGAAGATTGTCCATAGTGTATTACTGTTATTAGATTTTGGGAAAATGGATAGAATGTTAATGGAAATTATCTTCATTTTTGCTTGTGATTGCTAAATACCATGTTTTCCACTATATATAGGCGCTGCATTAACATGCAAATTGCTAGGTATTACTCCTTCCTTCTGTTTTAATTTTATATGATATAGTTTGACTTGACATAGAATTTATAAAAATATAATAAAATCTTATAATATTCTAAAATTATCTTTAGAAAAGAGTACTACTTTTTGCAAACCACGTGAAACTCTTTTTTTTTTTGTTTCCTCTTGGTGTCCTGTACACCCACACGTTGGAGCCCAATTAAATTAAGAATCGCGTCGAAAAGTCCCACATTGACGGATAAATTATTCTCCAACAAAGGCGAGTGTACCCATGGGCGCTCGAACCCGACCTCTCTTAATTAAGGATGAAGGAGTACTTACTACTCTATCACATTCCTTGTTGATAACTAAGTGAAACTCAACATAAGTAAGATAGTATCATCAAATTTTGTCAATTGAGAAAGTATGTCATTTTTTTAAAGTCGGCTAAAAAAATATGTCATATAAATTAAGACAAAAAAATACTCTCTATTATTTAATTTTAATGTAAGAACTGATACTAAGGTTCTATTACCCCATGAACTTATTTTATAAATGATTTTATATCCTTTTTCGTCCTACGTGGAACTATCTTCTGGATTCAATGCGTGTTGAATTTTTTTTCAAACTAGTGCCACGTCAATCGAAAAAGAATAGAAAATTATTTATAAAATAACTTCAGGAGATAATAAAATCTTATTATAATATAAATGTGTCTCTAAAATTTCGAAGATAGATCGAGGGGTCCGTATGTATTTTCCATTATTTGTTACTGCATTGAAGACCCATAATTAATACGATCAAAGATAATTTAGTCAATTAGTAAAATATCCAACTTAAAAGCTATTGTACATCTTATTACTTGTATATGGATCTGTACTGAATTTCCCAAAAACTCAATCAAAAATCAGAAAATTCTTATGGCCACGTGGTTATCCATGGAAGAATAAAATAAGTAAAACTTACATGAATTTCAAAAGTGTTAAGAGAGCTAATTATACTATATCTTTGTTTTTTTTCAAATTACAAAAGTCACTTAAAATTAAGAATTTTGGATATATCACTTAATATTTTGATACATTATCTTTATTGATATAAGATAAACCTGTTCTAGTATATCACATGAAAGTGATGTATCCAAAAATAGAAAAGAGAGTAATGAAAATAGAAACTTTTTGTAATTTTTAGAAAATAGAGGAACTTTTGCGAATAACCACTATAATAAACATAATTATGCTCCATAACTATAGTTTGCATATGTACGGGGTGTAGCTACAATTTAGGTTGTCTCGTTTGTATTATTTGAGGATTTGTACAATTTACAAATCTGTATAATTCACGAAGATATTTATATAAACTCAAAATAACTAATTTATATAATTACAAGCATCGGAAGTGTAAGTAGTTAAACAAATTATATTATACGAATTCTAAATTATACAAATTATATTATACAAAATTCGAGTTATACAAACGTGTGAATCATACCATTCAACAAATTTATGCAGTAAAATATAAATTGCAGACCGATTCTTTTTCAATTTTAACCAATTCAAATCTTTTCTAAATAATTCCTAAATTTAGATATGAGTTTCCTCTCAATACTTTTGAATCTTTTGATATCTTATCCACTTTGAAATGATTCACATTTACAGCATGTCAAATTTTAAAAATCTAGCTTTGAAGAAGCGTTAGTGGGCTAATGCCTAATAGAATCTTTCAATCCCGTCCAATTCAATGTACAGATATAGGCTTAAGTCTATGGAGCCCCTTAAAATTGTTTGCATATTTTACTTGAACATTTCAATTAAGATTTGTATCTATCAAACACTTTTATTATTCAAAATAAGTATTGATTAGACACTTTTTAGTGACATAGCAAAAAAGATGTAATACACATATAGTAATCACGTGGAGGGATCTTATAGCTCCTTTTTTAATCCTTTTTTTTTTTCATTATCGTACTCTACCAACACCACCACCATCCCGCCATTGCCGTTGCCTCCCCTCACCATCATCCACCCTTCTCTTCTCTCTTTTCTTCAGCCATTTCTCCCTCTCCCTTACCAATATCGATTTCATCTGGAGAACACCATTACATTGCCTCCTCCATTTTCTTAAAATTTGGCAGTCATTATCATCATCATCTTGTTCACAGGACAAAATGGATACCCACACTATCACTCCTTCCCTCCTTTTGTTCTTCCCAGTGGCGAAGCCACCTGTCAATTTGGGGGTTCATTCGAATCCTTTTCGGCGGAAAATTAAATAATTTATATATGGTTAAAATAATCTTTTAAGTATATATTAGATGTCGAAACCCCTTCGGCTACATCGCGTGTCTATTTTTTAAATTTTAAATCCCCTCATTGAAAATCCTGGCTCCGCCACTGAATTTCTTCCTAAAAATTAATATCTATACCCAAGTGTATCATATTTTCCAAAAAATCAGATCTAGAAAAATTAATTAATAGTTGAATGAAGAGGAACGGCCACGATGCCGGTGAATGAATTATGGTCGACGATGGTTTAAATAAAGGAGTTGCACATTTTTTCACTCGACCTTTATGAAGCTTTAAACCTTCTTAATTATTAGTTGATTATAAATCTCTCTATACTCCATTAATACATGATTGAAGTTGTGAACCAGTAAAACCCTTTAATTTAGCACAGTTAAAAGACGAAACACAATGAACGAATTAAAAGCCGTTCATGATATCAAAATACTCACCATCATCAAGAGAGAATGATCATATATACCTAACTAAATATTCTATATATATACATTTTAAATATTTTAAGTTGTTAATTATGGTAATTTAAAATATTTTTTTTAAGTCATTTTAAATATGATATATGTTTTTTTTGTCTTAGTTTATGTGCACCGATAAAATAAACTATTCTGCTAAATATTTTTTAAAGAAGTGTAAGATACAATATAAAAAATAAAATGAACTGCATGAAATACTTGCAATTTTAATTAATTTTCACTAAATTGTGATGTAGTAATTCTTCATCGAAATAAAGTATCAAGATTGTACTTTGTTTCATTTTAAATGTTTGGTCTAATCACAAAAATAACTTTGATGAGTCCGGAGTTTAAAAGGTAAAAAAATTGAATAAAATATTCAAAATAGCAATAAAAAATAAATTTAAAATTGAATAAATAACATTTAAACGAAAAAGTGATGTCATAAAATTATATTTTATGCATATTGTCTAAGTAAAGAAAAATCACATCTTACATTATTGCTAAAATAAAAAACATTAATATAATAAATTTCGTGATTAAACTATAGCATATATCTCAAACTTG
>NC_028640.1:20700289-20733355 GCF_001406875.1 Solanum pennellii
TATATATATATATTCCAAACATATAAAGTGATTTACTAAAATAATGAAACCGTTTAAAAATCATTTTAAAAGTGTCGTTCTGAGACAACGTTTTAAACATTCGTGCATATATATATATATATGGTTCAAGTGATCCACTGAACCAAAGAAAAAATTCATTTTAAATGTGGTTGTGACAACGTTTTAAAACATCCTTAAATATTGCGTGTCGGCAGCTTTTGCGATTACAAAATTTTCCTAGGATTTGTGGCATCAAAAAGAAAAACATTATCTCAAAAATGGATCAGAAGATTTTCCACATGATCTAATGATTTACTTTATATTAGTTTACAAATAAAATGAGTCACCTAACGTATTTGTTAAACAAAACAAAAAATATAAAACGTTTTTAAATTAATATAGGCGGAACTATGATATATCATTTTTATAAAGGTATTATTTAACCGATAAATTAATATTTATTAATTTAAAGAGTGTTTTGATACAGAAAAATTGTACAGGGATGAAACCTCAAAGAATTTGAAAAATTCCACTAGTGAAAACGTCATTCATGAACTTGAAGTCATGATAAATGATCTCGATTATCACAACAAAATGGACGTCAGTGACCTATTAAATGAGCTAAAGTGATAAATGTTCAGAGGTCCATGCTTAGAACAAATTGTTGATATCATTGAAAAAATATTGTTCGTGATAAAGTTGAAGATGATACGATACATTTAGAATCAATTATGTGTAAGGAAACACATACATCTAGAACTCTTCAGAATTTTATGATGCAATTAGAAAACACAACACCGGAACTTTTGGATGCAATAAGAAAAGTAAGAGATTAGCTTCAACAAGATTTAAATTTTAGGAAAACAAAAAACATAACATAATAGAAATTGTTATGAAACTAAATAAAAGAATAAGAAGAATAAGCTATGGAGAAGAGAGAAGACTTATTATGATCTCTCGATGGATATTTAGGGATCCATAGATATAATATACAATGAAGGAAAACCCTTTATTTATAAAGGAAACCTAACTTGGTCCCCAAGTAGGATTCCTAACTACTCCCTAAATGGACTCCACATAATAGACATTCACAATAATACAAATATGTTTATAACACTTCCCCCTTGAATGTCGATAGATTACGTGCCTCGTTAAAATCTTACTAGATATAATCTAGTGAGAAAAAAATCTCGTGAACAAAAAAGAATACATATATCTAATAATATGAATTATGTATATATGTCTCATTAAAAACCATACAAAGAATACCCAATGAGACAAAATTTTTGTGAGCAAAAAAAAGTACATCACATATGAAACTCCCCCTAATGAGAACATCAATCCAGAGACTTGAATCTTCGTTTTCCAAACTTCTGCACTATCTTCTTGAAAGTTGTAGTTCATATAGAATTGGTGAATAAATCAACTATAATGACCCGAAACATAGTTATTTGGAAAGGGAAAAAAGGCGCGAAAAATCTGGACTCCATCCCGCTACAGTGGGAAAGATGCCGCTGCTGCGATGGCGCTGCGACAACAACTTACCCCGCTAAAGCGAGATCGGCGAGGCAGAATCCGAATTACGAGAAATCCTTATTTTTTCATATTCCCAAAATAACCTATAGGTTTTTAATTACCCTAGAAACCCCTGAAAAGTTATTTCAAGTTTGGGAAAGAAGGAGAATGAGCTTTCTATCGTGGGAATGGTAGAATCTTGCGAGATCTTGGCAAATTCACCGTAGAGAATCCTGAAAAGCTGGAAAAGAAATTAAAACTCCATGCAAATTTCTTGGCGCCCAAGTAGGTAAGATTTTTAGGCGTTAAGTAGTTGTAAATTCCTACTTATCGTATAATATATGAACTTAATAGTAGTAGATATGTATGGACCTTCATGCACCGAGTAAAATTTGTGAAAAATTTATATATTGCAACGAAATTAGAGTTAGTGCTTGATGATAGCAAACTGATGATTGATCAAGTGTTCTTAGTTATTTCTTTTGTAAAATTCCTTCATTAAACAAGGGTATAAGGTAGAAGAACATAAACGTCGGTCTATGCAACGTTTGACCCATTGAAGTTGTACGTTGATGAATTTTAGCAATTTAGGTTTAAAAACCCTGATGATGAACCCTATAGAAGATGTAGGGTGGAGATTGATCTTTTGAGTAATTAAGGATAGGATGGGTGGGTGATTGTTGTGATTTCATGATTGTGTGATGTATGCATGTTCTTGCTTCATTATGATACTTGTATGTATATGAATGTCGCAATATTTATCATATCGTTGCAACAGATATAGATGAATAATATATCCATGAAATCATTATATAAATCTATGATCTTGATAATGTACGTGTGATTGTGATTTTGGTATGTGATTGGCAATCGAATTGCCACGTTTTGGATAACTAACTTGGATCAAATTGTCACGTTCCGGCATATATATTGGATCAGGTTGACACATTACGGTACATCTATAGGATCGTATTGCCACGTTCTGTCAAGATAACTTGAATCGGGTACCATGCCGGTGCACTAACAGTTTGAGTTTAGATTCCGTGAGAGGACCAACTAGTTGTGATAAGTTGCAGTTAGAAGTATGTTATATTCAAGTATATCATGTGTTTAGACTTGTGGTGATTGCGTTTGACGAATGATGATAGGGTATAGGTGAAACTATGTGTCGGTATGTGAGTGTGGTGTGACGGGTAGATGTCTTATGAGGTGTACTTGTTGGAAAGGAGTGAGTTGTCGAGGTGTTGGTTTGGGTAAGTAACCAAGGAGGATGAGGATAGGACTAGAGAATGAGGAAAGGAGAGACTTTATGGTTTGGGGTAGATAAGTGGAGATACTTTGAGAATGTGACAAACTTTATTGGTAGAAACGGATGTTAGCTGTGGTTGGGATTATCTAATGTGGTTAGAAATGTTTAGGCTATGACTTAACAACACTAGAAGTGTTAGTAGTGGGGAAAGATTAGTAATTATAGTATTGTTACAAGTTGGGGTGTTGTAAGAAAGGGGCAAGGGTGGAGAAATGAATGATACATGCATGATCCTATTATTATTTTCTTATATTATGAGGTGGACATCGGGTTGACCAATGATGGCTACTAGTACGGGTGCTTGAATTGATACTACCTTGTTATGTATTTTTGATAGAGTATGGATGCATGATTGGTGATGTTTCATTAGGTGAAGATGAAGAATTCACCCAACAACTTCGACTCCTCTTTCTGCATGCTGGGAGATGTGTTCTTTATTTAGTTATTGTCTATAGCTATTTGTAGTAGTTCTTGTACCTGTTAGACTAGATCCCTGTGGTTGTTAGATTAATTTACAAGTTTAACAAACTGTATTTAAAAGCGTTATTTATTTAATTTCCTTAACCTTGTTGTCCGTTCTCTTTAATTTAAGCATTTTTTTCTCTATTAGGATATAAGGGTTTTCCTACTTAGGTGTTAGAGTGGATGCTTGCACGGCTCAGTGGGTTGGATCGTGACAAATTTTGTATCAGAGCTTAGGTTATCGATCTCCCCGTACAAGATCAAAATGTGAACTAAACTTTTGTGGATTGGTGTGTTAACATCCACGTGTAATCTACAAGAGGCTAGCAAGCATTCTAGAAGGGGTTCTACTCTTTTACTCCTTTAGTGCAAAGCATCGCTTGTGGTATGAGTTGAGTACAATTGGTATCTCTCGATTCCAATTGGTATCTTGATGTTACCAAAGAACACCAACAGGTCAATTGGAACTAGAAGGTTCCAGTTGGTATCTATCCCTAGGGGCTATAAAGAGCATGAATGACCAGTAATGAACATTTATGGGACGAACTAACTAATGAAGTTGAACTTCGTATGCCTTGTATTTGGAGAACTGTGAATGTGTGTTCCTTGATGCCTGAAAAGTTTTTTTTGGAAACATATGCCTTGTTTGAATTTAACTATATTGTGCATTGTTGTTTGAATTTATCTACAATGTACCTCACTCGTCAAATGAATTAATTATGTATGTCAGATGGCCTAAATTAATGACATAATTGTTAGAATCGTGCTAGTTACAATGTCTAAGTGTATCCTAGGGATGTGAAGATTATGGTGTCGAGTTACCTTCCAGCTTTAGAACCCGAACCTCGCGTATCCTTGTTTGGTAAAACATAGAAGCCTATGGGATGGTGAAATAGGAGGTCGGAAAAATATTGGAAAGTGAAAAAGTGCCCATAAAATCATACGGAAGGTTTTGGTCCCTTTCGAACTGCTGCAACGGGATTCATCCCGCTAGTGCGATGCCGCTACAATAGGATTATTCCGCTAAAGCAGAACAATGAGAGTCAGAACCTTAACATAAATTTTCCTGTTCTTCCTTGTTTAAAAAATATCAACCCAGAATGGGTCCAACCAACCCCTGTAATTCCTAAACATGTGTTCAATGACAGTAGTAGCTAGAATTGATTACGAATTAAGGTGGGCTGCCTAAGACAGCCAAAAACAAGAATCCATGTGCTACAAAACATATTAATGTCGGAAAAAAACCCATAAAAACTGTTTGTCTTAAATTACAAGCCCAAGAGGTGCGAAAGGAAATCAAATTAGGGACTCTCAGGCTGGGTGAAGTCCACGTCAGAGTCCATGTCCTCGGGGCGCCCCAAGCCAGCCCGTGCCTCGTTTAACATCGGAAACTGTGAGAAGTCCCTCGGGTTGAGCTGGGGAATCTCCTTTCTCAAGGCAACCCAAGTAAAAATGGTCTTCCACATCCAGTCCATTAGGCGATCTCTCTCCACGTCCTTCCTCCTCTCTTGGCTAAGATGGCGGTGGAGCAAATATACCTCGAGGGCAGTGCTGGGAGGAACAAGAGTGAACTCATCCATATGCACTCCCATCTTCTTCCTTATCGTCTCCGGCTATATCTTAACCCGTTCACCTAAGAGAGGGTCCTCATCGTCTGAACCCGCGACCGCCCTGTTGCTCCTAGCCCTGCTCGTCCTCCTCATCTTAAACCAACAGATGGTGAATAGTTGGATCCATAGTGTAACAACCCTAAAAATGACTATGATAAATTATGGCTAACGTATCTAGAATGCCTAGATTAGACCGGGTTCACACGGATTGATGCGCGTAGAACCAGACCTCTAAACCTCTGCAACAGCCAAGCCCACTAACTTGGTCAGATAGTTGATCTAGGAAAGGTTGGGTCCAGCCATTTAAGGCACCCGAATATGAAGATTTACCCGAATGAGTCTTAATCGGACTTAAAAAAGGGGTAGTCTTGAGTTTGGAGGGTCTAGGGTTAAAATGGTGTTTTTCCAGGCTAAGGGTAATATATTAATTACCCTAAATATGTAATTAATTATTTAATTAATATGGTGGAGGGGCAATTTGGGTAGAAAGGGCCAAAATTAACCTTTGAGCAAAATCTTGCTCTACCCGGGTTCGAACCTAGGTGGGAGCAATGATTTAACTTGATTATTTAAATTGGTGAATTAATTTAATTAAATAATATTTGAATGCTGATTTGATAAAAAGTAAAATCATATAATTATTATTAATTAATTAATTAATGGGGCGGTTTCGGTCGGGCCGACCCGGAGTGACCTGTTTTCGCGATAGGGATGTCACGGGTTCGAACCTCGACGGAAGCAACATTTAAGTGGATTAAATTGAGGTTTATAATATGATTTTTGTAAGGGAATTATGGTCATTTAACATATAATTCAAAAAAATCAAAATTTTAACATATGAACAAACCTTATTTTGATTAAGTCTCAAATAAATCCTAATCCTAAGGAGCCTCTCTCTGTTTCCACGTTTCATCCACTCTTACGATCTGTCTCTCTATCTTTCTTTCACGTTGTCTCTACCTAACAAAAACACAAGAACATAAAATCTACAAAAGTTCTTCACACTTTAAGAACTTACACGAAAAATATAAACAAACAAGCTAACCAAAAATATAAGTCAAAGTTTCGTCGGGTTTGTGTTGTAGTTTCGGGATTTGGACGTGATTTTGGAGAAGGTTTTTGGGAATCAAGTCGTGGGTTGAGCAACATTGAAATCAGGTATGGGTTTCTCTCCTGGACTCCTTTCTCCAAGAGAATATGCTTTCCACAAATTCAACGAATTTTGAAACCAGGGTTGTTCCCGTTCTTGTTGAACTCCTTGTCCCTAGTATCATCTTGATTTCAATCTGAAATAGGTTAGAGATCATGTTGTTGGTATGTTTGCTGGTAGTTTAAGTAAGAAGTGTGATTTTCGTGATAATGTGTTCATGATTTTGTGTTTGGAATTGTAAGCATGTTAATTTATGCCAACCGAAAGTATTTGAAAAGTGATGTTTGTGCAAATGTTAATGTAAATCATGATGTGCAAAAAGTGGTGTAGTGTTGCTGGATTTAATGGTAATTCTTGGCTGAATATAACCATGAAAAAAATATACTTAAAGATGCACCAAATGATTCATGAAACGTCCTAAGATCTAATGAACAAATGATGATAACAAGGAGCTGAAAATAGTGAACAAATTTGCAGCATTTAGTAGGTTGGGTTCGGCCAATAAAAGTAGTATAAAATGCAATGAAAAATGAATGTAAATAAGTGAAATCACTAAGATTTGAACCCAAGACATCATTACATGAAAGCTGCAAAAAAATCAACAATAGATTAAGACAAAAATGGATTGGAGGAGACTAAATTTCAAGCTTGATGGAAATTGTAGTCTCGGCCAACTTTTAAATAAATGAACTTCGATTAAATTTTTTATTAAATGTGAGGTCATTGGGGATTGAACACATGACCTCACCAAATAAAAGAAAAATGCAAGGGAAAATAGATGTGGTGAGTGGGGATTGAACCCACGACCTCTTTAATGGATGAAAGAGTTAGGACAAAAATAAGTGAGAAAATAAATGTGAAGAGTGGGGATTGAACCCACACTCTCTTGGATAGGTGAGAAAGTTAATAGATAAGTTAAAAGAAAAATAATGAGCTTGTGGGGGATTGAATCCACAACCTCCTTGACTTAAACAAAAAATGAGAGGGGAAAAAGAAGGGAAATACTATGGGGTTGATATGGATCGAACTAGGGTCCCCCAAATCTGAAAAATGCAATTATCAAGTTTAAAATAAGATTAAGTGTTGACCAAAGGATTTAAAATCGAGTTCCCTTGCCCAATTCCGTATTGACACATAAGTCATACATAAAAAAATATGCAATGAATGCTGCCTCTAAAGATCGAAATCAATATCTTGACATATCTACAAGATGCATAAGTCTTGTACCACATAATCTTGGGTAAACATGAATCACTTAGACAAACTATGAATGAAGCCTCATGGCTTGTATTTGTGGACTCATATGTCTAGCATACGTTTAAAATTAAGTGAGCCTAGGATGTATGTGATAAAATGATGTAACCGTAGAAGAGTTAAGTAAGAGTGTGAAGTAATTATGAAAAGCAAATGTGTTAGAGTTAATGAATGAGGTGACAATATGATAAGAGGCTAAGGTGAAATATGAGAGCAATCTCAAATGAGCCTAAGTAAATGTTACCAAAACGTACTCACCTATGAGAGTGTAAAGATAATGAAGAGACCAGTCTCTATGAAGACTCTAATGAAAGTATTGAAGTTAATGCATGCTTAATACTAATCATTTGATGAGAAATCATCTAATGAGCTATGATGTCCTCATGCTAGAAGGCAGCTTCCATGATGTATGAGTTAAATGTAATGGAACTTTATACTGAGCATCGATAGGCTAGTTATGAGCGGTGATGCCTTCCTTCGGGAAGGGCGGAGGTTCACGTAACTCTCATAAGATGAGACTGTCCGACATTGCCGGGTATGGGTCTCGTTATATCTCCTAGTCTTTGAACCTATACTGCCAATATAGGGATCTAGCAGGATTCAATTCCCTATATACTCTAGCATGTTTTGGTTCACTTTGGCCGGTGATTCCACCTTTTTTCGATGTGGGGATTACACACTGGAATTCATTATGATTACATGATCTATGTTGGTTAAGGTTAAAGTTCCCAAAGAAAGAATGAGGCTAGCCTCAACGAATGCACATAATTAAATGAACAACACCAAAGGTGTTAGGATAGGATAATCAAGAGGTGAGCTAGAATTAAGTAATAACACTAGGTTATTCTTGGTCATTGAATAGAGAACCCGATGAGAGTCTAAAACTACATCCTAGGTATGACTGGTGGCTGCACTAGTATATGAAAGAATGAAAATGAAGTACGTATGAACGAATGAAGCAGACTCTGTGTTTGTTAAATAAGTCTCCCTAGTAGAGGTCCCATATGTTGAGCCCTCATTTTGGGAAGTCATAATGTCAAGTTCATGATTCCAATGTCTCATGGCATATGAAAGAATGATATGAACTAGGTGATATGAAATGTGCAATATTTTATGTGCTGCTTGTAAAATGATAAGTATGATGATGCATGTTACTCTCATGGCATAACTTTCCTAATCAAAATTTGGCAAGTCCACTGACTTTCCTAATCCAAATTTGTCTAGTCCATCGACTTTCCTAATCCAAATTTGTCTAGTCCATTGACTTTCCTAATCCAAATTTGGCAAGTCTACTGACTTGACTTTCCATAATTCAAATCGATATGAAAGAGCTCTTCTTAATTATGCATGTCCTTGGTGTGTGCTTTCATATATCCATACTTAGTACAAGTGTGTACTAATCCCATACAACTCTACATTTGTAGGTGCAGACACAGGTTGACGTTAGAGCTTACAGGTCGACGTTGAAGTTATCCGGACGTGGAGCATTCATCTGGATTTAGTACGCCCTCATGATCTCGAGGACGATTGCCCATTATATTCTAGCTTAGATATAGGTTGAGTTAGTGGAGTATGTTCCACTAGCATTTATTTCTCATCTTATTTAAGACATTGTATTGGGTCAATTTTTGCAAGTATACACTTAATGCAGTATGGAACTATTTCTTTCATTTGATGATCTTAATATTAGATTGTTGATTGTGAACGTTTATAAGTTTAAGTAGAATGTCTTATATGAACGTTAAGTAACAAAAAGTTCAAATTTTCCGCTAATATTAACCTAGATGAAGTAACGATGACGCTTGTCTCGTTTGGGGTCTAGACTCCGGTCGTGACAAAGTTTGTATCAGAGCATTAGGTTAAATTCTGAGGATAATAAGTTCACATCAACCACATTGAGCAGTTTTTAAGTCATGGTAGTGAACTGCACCACTATCCTGATTTAGAAACTGCAAGATGCGTAGGATAAATTGCCTTCTTCTAATCTTATCGTGCCTTTTCCTAATGTCTGAATTCTTGGTCTTATGAGCATGTCTAACATCAATCCTTATTGTTTTCAGAAAATGAATACAGGGAGGAACGCCGGTCAGAGGAGAGGAGGAGTTTAGGGTAGCGATGCTGCATGCAAGCATGGGAGTTTCCTGGCTTATGGTCCATGTCGAACGAGTGGAGGAAAACAGGAAGAGGAAGCATACTAGGGCAGGGAACCGGTCAAGGCAAGATGAGAAGAATTTTTCAAGGAAGAGTAGTACTGAAATCAGGGATAAGCCCACGTTTAAGAAGGGACTCTCCCACCAAGGGGAGTCAAGTTCATACAAGGGTCGCTATGATAGGGATTCCGAGCCCAGAGTTAAGAGAAACAGTGAAGTAGATACACCTCAGGAGAGGCTACCTTGTAAGAAGTGTGGAAAACTTTATGGAGGAGAGTGTAGGAGGGGCTCTAACGCTTGTTACAGTTGTAGCAAATTGGGTCACATGATGAAGGATTGTCCGTATATGAGAGGTCGAGAAAAAGGGAAGGAGAAAGTTCAATCGAATGGTTAAAGTCAAGAGTCTCCAAGGAGGCAACGATTCTTCGGACTCAAGTCTAGGGGGGTACAGGAAGACACCTTTGGTGATGTCTTGGGTGTGTAGCCTAAATTAGCTTTTCATGTGTATTGTTTTGATGCACTAGTATGAAGTTAATATGTTGGATTCATCATGTTGGTTGCTGACTTATGTGACTTATGTGTTTATTTATGTTGTATGCTTTGATGAGACTAGTTTAGGAAGAAGTTCCTTAGTCTATTAATGCGAAGCTGCTAGTAGGTTTTAAGGATGTGCACCAACCAACTAATATGTAAATCAGATATTCACCAATAAAAAAAGCATTGAATAGCATAGGTATGGATTTTCTCCATAAGTGTTCTGCTACCATGGACTATCAAACCAGGGCAGTGAGGTTTCAGTTGCCAAATGAGATAGGGTATAAATGGGCAGGGCGTGGATCAATCCAACAAAGCCTTCTAATTTCAAATCTTAAGGCCAACAAGATGTTATCTAAGGGGTTAGATATACTCCTCCTAATTATGGTTTTGATTAAGAAACTCTATGTTTTAGTGCAATAGTCGACTTGGTGTTGTAAGCCCGAAAATTGTATGTGTAATAATTGCACTATGTGAGTTAAAATGAATTCATGTTTGCATATCATGTTGCTGTTTTTGTATAGCGTGGACATGATTTTTTTTGTGTTGGATGAGTTGTGAGGTGCATCAAGTTAAGTGTGATTGAGAAGGAAGTTCCTCAATCTAAAATATGAGGCTAGAAATAAGCTTGAGTAATATGCATTATTCAGAGTAAGTGTGAAACAGATATTCACAAAGAGTAAAGTCTCAAGTATGTTAAGATATTTTCAAAAATCACCCTCTTTATTTTAAAATGATGTGTAGTGTCATTCCAGGAAGAATGTTCCTAAGGGGGGGGGGGGATAATGTAACAACCCTAAAAATGACTATGCTTAGTAATGTCTAACGTATCTAGAATACCTAGATTAGACCGGGTTCACACGGATTGATGCGCATAGAACAAAAACACTGAACCTCTGCGACAACCAAGCCAACTAACTTGGTCAGTTAGTTGATCTAGGAAAGGTTGGGTCCTGCCATGTAGGGCACCCGAATATGAAGATTTACCCGAATGAGTCTTAATCGGAATTAAAAAGGGGTAATCTTAAGTTTGGAGGGTCTAGGGGTAAAATGGTCTTTTTCCAGGGTAAGGATAGTATTTAAATTACCCTAAATATTTAATTTATTATTTAATTAATAAGGTGGAGGGACATTTTGGGTAGAAAGGGCCGACATTTACCTTTGAGCAAAATCTTGCTCCACCCGGGTTCGAACCTAGGTGGGAGCAATGATTTAACTTGATTATTTAAATTGGTTAATTAATTTAATTAAATATTATTTAAATGCTGATTATAAAAAAAGGAAAATCATATTATGATTAATTAATTAATTAATTAAGGGGGCGGTTTGTGTCGGGCCGACCCGGAGGGACCTGTTTTCGCGATAGGGACGTCACGGGTTCGAACCTCGACGGAAGCAACATTTAAGTGGATTAAATTGAGGTTTATAATCTGATTTTTGTAACGGAATTATGGTCATTTAACATATAATTCAAAAAAATCAGATTTTTAACATATGAACAAACCTTATTTTGACTAAGTCTCAAATAAATCCTAATCCTAAGGAGCCTCTCTCTTTTTTCACGTTTCATCCACTCTCACGATCTGTCTCTCTATCTTTCTTTCACGTTGTCTCTACCTAACAAAAACACATGAACATAAAATCTACAAAAGTTCTTCACACTTTAAGAACTTACACGAAAAATATAAACAAACAAGCTAACCAAAAATATAACTCAAAGTTTAGTCGGGTTTGTGTTGTAGTTTCGGGATTTGGACGTGATTTTGGAGAAGGTTTTGGGCATCAAGTCGTGGGTTGAAGAACATTGAAATCAGGTATGGGTTTCTCTCCTGGACTCCTTTCCCCAAGAGAATATCCTTTCCACAAATTCAACGTATTTTGAAACAAGGGTTGTTCCCGTTCTTGTTGAACTCCTTGTCCCTAGTACCATCTTGATTTCAATATGAAATAGGTTAGAGATCATGTTGTTGGTATGTTTGCTGGTAGTTTAAGTATTAAGTGTGATTTTCATGATAATGTGTTCATGATTTTGTGTTTGGAATTGTAAGCATGTTAATTTATGCCAACCGAAAGTATTTGAAAAGTGATGTTTGTGCAAATGTTAATGTAAATCATGATGTGCAAAAAGTGGTGTAATGTTGCTGGATTTAATGGTAATTCTTGGATGAATATAACCATGAAAAAAATATACTTAAAGATGCACCAAATGATTCATGAAACGTCCTAAGATCTAATGAACAAATGATGATAACAAATAGTTGAAAATAGTGAACAAATTTCCAGCATTTAGTAGGTTGGGTTCGGCCAATAAAAGTAGTATAAAATGCAATGAAAAATGAATGTAAATAAGTGAAATCACTAAGGATTGAACCCAAGACATCATTACATGAAAGCTGCAAAAAAAAAAAATCAACAATATATTAAGACAAAAATGGATTGGAGGAGACTAAATTTCAAGCTTGATGGAAATTGTAGTCTCGGCCAACTTTTTAAAAAAAATGAACTTCGTTTAAAACAATTTTTAAATGTAAGGTCATTGGGGATTGAGCACATGACCTCACCAAATGAAAATTTCATAAAAAATTCATAATAAAAATGAAAAGAAAAATAGATGTGGTGAGTGGGGATTGAACCGACAACCTCTTTTATGGATGAGAGAGTTAGGAGAAAAATAAAGGAGAAAATAAATGTGGAGAGTGGGGATTTAGCCCACACTCTCTTGGATAGGTGAGAAAGTTAAGACATAAATTAAGAAAAAAATAATGAGCTTGTGGGGGATTGAACCCACAACCTCCTTGACTTAAACGAAAAAGGAGAGGAGAAATAGAAAGGAAATACTATGGGGTTGATGGGGATCGAACTAGGGTCCCCCAAATATAACAAATGCAATTATCAAGTTTAAAATAAGATTAAGTGTTGTCCAAGGGATTCGAATTCGGGTTCCCTTGCCCAATTCCGTATTGACACATAAGTCATACATAAACAAATATGTAATGAATGCTGCCTCTAAAGATCGAAATCAATATCTTGACATATCTACAAGATGCATAAGTCTTGTACCACATAATGTTGGGTAAACATGAATCACTTAGAAAAACTATGAATGAAGCCTCATGGCTTGTATGTGTGGACTCATAAGTATAGCATACGTTTAAAAGTAAGTGAGCCTAAGATGTATGTAATAAAATGATGTAACCCTAGAAGAGTTAAGTAAGAGTGTGAAACATACTAAATGGACAAGTGCATTGGCATATGATGAAATGAACATTCATGTGAAGGGGTGAGTAATTATAAAAAGCAAATGTGTTAAAGTTAATGAATGAGGTGACAATATGATAAGAGGCTAAGGTGAAATATGAGAGCAATCTCAAATGAGCCTAAGTAAATGTTACCAAAACGTACTCACCTATGAGAGCGTAGAGCTAATGAAGAGACCAGTCTCTATGAACACTCTAATGAAAGTATTGAAGTTAATGCATGATTAATACTAATCATGAGATGAGAATCATCTAATGACCTATGATGTCGTCATGCTATAAGGCAACTTCCATGACGTATGAGTTGAATGTAATGGAACTTTATACTGAGCACTGATAGAATAGCTATGAGTGGTGATGACTTCCTTCGAGAAGGGCGGAGGTTCACGTAACTCTCATGAGATGAGACTGTCTGGCATTGCCGTGTATGGGTCTCCTTATATCTCCTAGTCTTTGAACCTATACTGCCAATATAGGGATCTAGCAGGGTTCAATTCCCTATGTACGCTAGCATGTTTTGGTTCACTTTGGTCGGTGATTCCACCTCTTTTAGGTATGGGGATTACACACTGGATTTCGTTATTCTCACATGATCTATGTCGGTTAAGGTTAAAGTTCCCAAAGAAAGAATGAGGCCAGCCTTAACGAATGCACATAATGAAATGAACAACACCAAAGGTGTTAGGATAGGATAGTCAAGAGGTGAGCTTGACTTAAGTAATAACACTAGGTTATTCTTAGTCATTGCACAACAAACCCAATGAGAGTCTTAAACTACATCCTAGGTATGATTGGTGGCTGCACTAGTATATGAAAGAATGAAAATGAAGTATGTATGAATGAATGAAGCAGACTCTGTGTTTGTTAAAGAAGGCTCCCTAGTTGAGGTCCCATATGTTTAGCCCTCATTTTGGGAAGTCCTAATGTCTAGTCCATGATTCTAATGTCTCATGGCATATGAAAGAATGATATGAACTACGTGATATTATATATGCAATATGTTATGTGCTTCTTGTAAAATGATAAGTATGATGATGCATGTTACTCTCATGGCATAACTTTCCTAATCCAAATTTGGAAAGTCCACTGACTTTCCTAATCCAAATTTGGCAAGTGCACCAACTCTCCTAATCCAAATTTGGCAAGTCTACTGAATTGACTTTCCATAATTCATATCGATAGGAAAGAGCTCTTCTAATCACGCATGTCCTTGGTGTGTGCTTGAATATACCCATACTTAGTACAAGTGTTTACTAATCCCATACAGCTTTACATTGTTAGGTGCAGACACAGGTGTACGTTAGAGCTTACAGATCGACGCTGAAGCTATCCGGACGTGGAGCATTCATTCGGATTTTGTATGCCCTCATGCTTTCGAGGACGCTTTCCAATTATATTCTAGCTTATATATAGGTTGAGTTAGTGGAGTATGTTCCACTAGCGTTTCTTTCTCATCTTATTTAAGACATTGTATTGGTGCCACTTTGGCAAGTATACACTTAACGCAGTATGGAACTATTTCTTTCATTTGATGATCTTAATATTAGATGGTTGATTGTGAACGTTTATGAGTTTAAGTAGAATGTCTTATATGAATGTTAAGTGACAAAAAGTTCAAATTTTCCGCTAAAATTAACCTAGATGAAGTAGCAATGTCGTATGTAGGCTTGTGTGCGACCACTGAGAGGTCAACGACACCGGTCTCCTCTGGGGTCTAGACTCCGATCGTGACACATAGGCAATACCTCCTCAACATCAAACAAGGGCACTCCTTCCTGCTTGCATAGGGTAGTGATAAGACCGGGAAGGAAGAATATCTTAGGTTCTTTTTGCCCCGGAAAAACATCTTCCACTCAGAAATAATTTGCGCTCCCACATATAGCTAAATGCCCTGTATAGAACACACCACCACCAGAGCCCAAGAAAAAATGACGTCGATGCGGTTGCTCAATAGGAGAATCCTCCTAGATACCATGTGTAGCCACCTCTTAGAATCTGGTGACCAGTCAACACTAGTGAGATCCTCTGTTGTAGCCCAGCACACTTGCTACCATTTCGCAGGATACACTATAGTGTCTCGCATCCACTTTAGATACATCTCCCTGAGTTTGGCCTTGAACTCCAAGCTCGGAACTTATGGCACCTCCAACACCTCATTAATAGTAGTGGAGTTCAGGGGAACGTCAACACCACGAACACAAATGACCGGGTAAGGTTCATCCCAGCGTACGATAAAGAGGATGGAATAAAACTCCCTCACCCGATTACAGCGGGTGTCTAGGGGAGCCTCAGTCAGCGAGATCCACCCAAACTTGACCAAAATAGCATAGAAAGCAGGATCTTTCTCCTCAACCTTATGTAATACAAACGCCCTCTCGCAGCAAAATGTGGTAGTGCGATAATCATGATGCCTCTCCCGATTAGTGGCATCTAAAAATTGGATGAAAGGGGCATTAGCGTCGTTGTGACCCGCCATTTGAGTGAGCCTGTGAGAGAATAAGATAAGTTATGACAATATAGACCTGCCAAAGGAGCCCAAACTGAAAAAAAAAATTCTTGAAAAAGGAGCCAAGCCACTGCTCTGGGTCATCCCGCTGAGCGGCCATCATCCAGCTACAGTAGGATGATGCAGGGCGCTACAGCGGGATGTATACTGCTGCAGCGGCCTTCATATGGGACGAACTCCAGACGCGAAATGGCATCTTTCATCCAAAATCCCCTTTTTATGAGTTTTTAAGTGGATAAGAGTATATTAACAACCATAGAACACGAATTAGTAAGTATGTCAAACAAATAACCCCTAAAGTGTGTTAAAAGTTTGAGTTCATGGCAAGATAGCTTTTCAACTTTCCACACCCATTTCCTATTGATTTACCCATGTTTTCACGGAATCCTTACGTCCTGGACGTTGTATAAACGTTGGGGGTATAAGGGAAGTAACTATGCTACAATTTTCTAATACATCTAGAAACCTAGTCCAATTTTCAAAATAACTACCCAAAACATTTCTAATTTGATTAGTTTATCATGCATGAAAGCATTGTAATCAAAGCAATGAAGTAATTAGAGTGAGAAATGAGAAAATTACCTTATATTTGAGGATTCGAAGGAGAGTGATCAGGGATAATTTGATAAGGTTGGGGTTTTGGAAGAGAGTAAGGGGAAATGGGAGGTGCCGCGCCCCATTCTTTCAACATAATGGGTTTTGATGCACACCTAACAACTCTTTTGGAATTTTGAAATTGAAGAGTCGCCACATAATGAATTAAGGCGCGTTAGGGCACCTATCTAACCTAACTAATTATAACTAAGGTGAACGTACCAAAGATCGGGTAAGGGTTCAAATTACCTCGAGAGAAAAGTGTTATGCGTCCCTCGAGGTCTACAAATGTGGGTACTAGCCTTATCTCATGCAATTTATGTGTGGTTTACAAGTAGCAAATAAGGTCGTTTCATTATTTATTTAATTTTAACATGCTAGCTAGGTGATAACATACTATTAAACAATAACGATCACTTTATTATTTTATTAATTTTAGTATCCAAGGCTAGGTGATAATAATTGTAAACCAAGACTAAGAGATTAGCTCACATTATTATTTTAATTAATATTTAAACATGCGAGATTAGGTGATAAAATAAATAGAATATATACTAAAAAATTAATAAAGAGATCAGCGAGAGGCTAGAAATTGTACAATCATATAGGTTAACAAATTTATTTTATTTAAGCTACCCCAATTTTATTATTCAACAATTAAGGTTACTTCAATTATTTATTATTTAATCATGCGAAATATTTGAAAAATAAATATTAAAGAAATATTAAACAATTAATGAAGAGATACATAAGAAGACAGAATATGCACAAATAGATAGAGAAGATAGTTCGATTTTATTTAATATGCTGCCCCAAACAAGCATAAGATATGCGGGAAATAAAGTGTTAAAAATTGAGCAGTTATAAATAATTTATTTTAAAAAAAATTTGTTTCTTTATAGGGATGATACCGCGATATTGTTAATCGCGCTCCTCCATCATAGAAACAATTTTTATTTGAGGCCGGACTTAGAAAAAAATTAATAATAGTTTATTTATGAAGATGATTTAAAAGATTCAGTTTACACATGATAATCACAGAAATATCTACATATAAGTACACATAATCCCTTTGAAAAATACTGGGAGGGTGATACTCCTGGGGATGCGTCGTCGGCTTAATTTTAAAATTAAAATTCGACCTCGTAATTCTTTTGACTTTTTTTCCATTAACGATAGGTTAAGAGATAGTACTTTTATATAATTTTTTTAAAAATATCATGTCCAATTAACATTAGGAAAATACATTGGGACAATGACTTTGACATTCAATGATTTTTTTTTAAAAAAACGAGCAGAAAGTTAATTTTTCGAGCAAAATTATATCAAGGCATATTTTAGATTAAGCATGCAAGACTGATTTATTTATTTAAAAGTGGCAGAAAATATGCACAACAAATTTTATTTCAATTATTGATATGCTGAAAATTGTTTAGAAGCCTATAATTAGAATTTCTAGGTGTTCGAAAAGTTAAACATTAGAAAAATACCTATAGGCATGATTTTCTAACCCAAATAAATTGCGATAAAGTAACAAGTAGCACGTAAAACCCCTCCCCCCTTAGATGATCCCCCAATATTTCATATATAGAGAGTTAGAGGTTTATACAAATTACAAACCAAATAAAATGAAGTATAAATATTAAGTACAATTTCAAAATGGAAATTAAGGTCATCCATCCCATCCGGAATCCCATCCCAAGGCAACTCTTCAACTCTAATATTTAATTTCAAAACCTGTCTAAATAAAGAGTAAAAGTGAGCCACCAATATATAATATGAAGAAAGCATGACAACAATTATTTAACACATAGGCAGAATAGATGTACATGTTGATCAATTCACATATAAAATATAATAAACAACAATTATGACATCAGACCTATCAAGAAGGGTGGAGGGAACTGACCCGTGTGCTTCCCCTTTTTAATTTGCAACACATATACAAAACGAAATTTAACTAATAGAAAGCAAATAATAGAGTAGAAAGAATATTTTATCAGCAATGAAGTGTTTAGCGAGATCTCCGAACCACAACAACACAACAAAAATGTAATATCCAAAGAGCACACCCTAGAATATAGGGCACTCTCAGAGTGCGACTCGGCGTATTGACCTCGCAGATATATTGTACAAGCCCTTGGTCATCATTCATTGCATACATGTATGAAAAGTAGTGAGGAATTAAAACAAATCACACGAATAATATCTCATAACATCTTTCATATAAAATAATAGAAAATGCTAAGTCTCAACATATGTCAATCTTAGACTCAAAAATACTTAGGACACGGCACATACAATCGAAATATAGAAACTTAGTCTGTTACAATACTTTTATTCAAATGAAAACTAAAGATAGTTATGTCCTCGAGTCAAGTGAGGACATACTTCAACTTTTCTTGAAAGAGTCCTAATTCCAAGCCTTACTTCAAGATACCAATCACCTGCTATCCACACTTTTATAAATAGACAAAATGTATGGAATTAGTACAATGCATGAACAAATTATGACATAATGCATAAAATCATGATAAATGGACATTTGTATCAAAATATGCTCTTTTAGATTAAAAGTTTATGCATAAGCATAAGAACCATATTTAAGCACCAAACATTACATTTAAGAAACATTTCCAAGTCATAATTTATAGCAATTACAGTAACATTACACGAACTTCACATTAACTCATATATCAGACAATAGCATCAATAACACATCACAACACACAACAATGAGACCCTCCTACCAAAGGTGATTCTAAGGCTCACTTAAGTGAGTTATGAAGTGACAGCCCATACAATCCCTTCACACACACCAAAAAGATCCTTAGACTACCTAGGATAGATTATTTACATTTCATTAGTCAAACTTCCTACCTAAAAATAATCTAAGACTCCCCCAAGGAAGAAAAGAAAAGACCGCCTATGCACCCTCTCCAAGCCTACCTAAACAATCCTCAAAGCTACTCTAGATACTTGAGTTTTCACTATCATACCTTTACTTTAGTCATTATGTTCATTAAGTAGGTTAAGAGACATTCAGCACATAAGGATATTCACATAATGGTCTAGGAGAAGACCTAGGGCACTCACACACTAACATCTTCAAAGCCTAGTCGTGCAATGTCTAGATAGTGTCTCATTCCACTACGTAAACTTCATAGTACTTATCTAGCCTACCATGTATCCCACATGATAAGAATAGGCAATAACCGACACAGACCATTGTAGCTAAGCATGGAACCTTGAGTCAACCCTACTCCGATAAAAGGTATTCTACTTGCCAATGGTAGAACTAGGACACAACCTATGTAGGCACATGGTTACGGAATATGAAGGGTTTCTTTGTACTCTAGCCTCCTCATTCAACTAGAGCTACTCCCGAAACATACACGCTCGGTGCTAGGCTTTGTCTTCATAGAGTAATTCAGTAAAGGAGCATATGAAGAGGTACTATATCTTGTTCATAACCAAATCATAACACACCTACAAAAGTGGTCCCCCAGGGTTGCCTTACAATGGTTAAGAAGACAGATCAATGACTTTACAAAAGATGATTTCATGTCGTTCCATCCAATCAACCTTAAGTCCACCATTCACACGAGAAGGATACCATTACGACTTCAACTTTAGGGATATCATAACCTCTATTCTAAAAAGTTTCACATAGATGACCTTCTTTGCTATAGTTAAGATCATATTCCATTGATACATATATATTCATGACAAAGAGTGTTGTAACCTAATAAGTTAAGGACTCATATTCATTCATGTATCAAGCAAGGGACATAGGTCTACCTAGCAAAGAGATACTTCACTTTACATCGTCACATATTGCATTTCATTCAAGAAGCACATAGGAACAATTAAATATATTTGCAAGTCATCCTACATACTTCTATATAATCATCAATATAAACCACCACAACTCCCATAATCATACCTAAATATCAAGTCACTTACATCAGAACTCCACCATGGCCTACTAGAGACACATATCATCAATAAGGAGAACTCATGCTTTGACTCCACATAACACATAAATCATCAAGACCTTAACATTACTCTCATAATCAAGTTATAACATGATAATACCATAATACATAAAGTAATGACGATGAGGCCACATTGTTTCACAATTCATAAAGTAATGCCGACGTGGCCACATAATTCACAAGTATAGCACATAAGCACCGCAACCATAAGTGGACCATACCAATCATCATCATAGTTTAAGAACTATACACTAAAATATAGAGAGAGTTAGGGCATCATACCACCAATCAAATCTCGCAACTTCAATCCATAACCAAATCACCCAACACAAATCTCAAAGGCCCCTACCCATGACTATGATCACCAATTCAATTCAAAAGTCATAATATGCAATGAATTTAAAGTAATTCAATCTAAATTCATCAATTTAGGACATCCTACACATGATTTTAACATAATTCTTTCATAATTCAATAGCCCAAATCAAACTACATAAGAATTTAATAGTATAGAGACATAATCACATTACCCATAAAATGATCAAAATACGGAGTTCATGTTTTGCATGGTTTCATCAATATTTTAGGTTAAAATCATCAAACTAACATCAATTCCATCATAATAAATTGATTCAAAACATTTTATGCAAGAACCCATGGCTAGATCACAAGTTAGAAGTTCATCTTTTGAGAAAGTCTTGGAAAACCATCTTTGAGATTGACTCCTTGAAGAAGAGAGATTCAAGGATTAGAACCATACCTTAATTGATGCTAGACCACGGAATTCAAGCTTCAATCTCCCTTCAAGCTTCAATGGTGTTCTAGACAGTTCTTTAGAGATCTTAGGGTTTTGATTTTTAAAAGTGAATTCATCTAAGTATTTTAGACTTATAAACCCACTTAAAACACCCAAAATAACCATAAGGAACCGTCCAAATAATTTTAGGAAGGCTAGGTGAAAATCCCCAAACTAACCTTGGATTGGCCGAGCCATCAGCAGATTGCCAATCGACGGACTAGTGTACTAGTCGTCAACCCATCAAAAGCCCGTGCTAGTAATCGTCGATTAGGTCAGACCCTTGAAAATGGGATATTAAGCTCCTTATACTACGTCCCCATCGACGACGCCAACTACGGGGCGTCGACCAGCCTACTGAGCGGCGATTGCCCTCCGTAGGTGGGACTATTTTGGACAGTCTTGGCTCTTGAATTGGGTCCTCCTCAAGGACCCTTTGGTTGGTCCTTGGGGAGTTTTGCCCGGACGTTTTCAACCCGAGTATAGTCGTACATATATAAAGAATCTGTCACATCAATTTCATCCAAAACTAACACGTAAAACTTGACGAAACACACTAAGGCACACAAGCACGTTTCAAGGCAAACCTTCCGAACGTCACGGACGTTCTTGGACATTTGACCTCCAAACTTTTACTGCCTCCTAAAATAATTTTAAACAATTTTAAGACTTCAAAACATCATGACACAAGAGTTAGGCTCTAGTTTCACCTAAGTCGTTTTAGAGGTGTTACATTCTCCCCCACTTGGACAACATTGGTCCTTGAATGACACTTGCTTCATTGTAAACACTATCAAGAGACAAGAGCCTCAAGACTAGAATCACATAACCATACCACACCATACACAACACACAATTTTAGGAGGAACACCAATTTCACATACTTAAGAGACTCAGAACACAACAAGAGGTTTGAAACTAATCTACGACTGATCATGCAATAAGACTCACATTCTTCAATTAAAATAGGATGAACTCCTTCTAAACACATTATCATGTTCAAATATATTAATTCTATACACATTACAACAATATTCAACAAAAGAACAATTTAGTCAATTTTCCAAAAACTTCACAGAGCTGCTAACATTACAATAAATGTTCAATTTTCCAAAAATGCAACTCTTAAGCAATTGATGATGGAGGCATAAAAATATGGGATATAAAACCATATAAACTCAATTCACAACATATCTATAACTTCATAAAATGCACACTGCAAGGAATAAATGAAATTCAATTTGAACAAGACTCCTAAACACAATGCTACATGCTACTATAACATTCTATCTCTCAAGCTTGAATTGAATTAAAGAGAAGAGACAACAAACATCACAAATCCACTACTCACCATACTACCCCACTTAGAATAAACTCATAAAACTAAAGAGAAAACAAGGACTTACCAATATCATCTTCATCATCCGGCTTTGATCCTTTTGACCGAAGAGAATTGAAGCGATTCCTCCTTGGAACATCAAATTTAGAAGCACTAGGAGGATCTTTCTTTCCGTCTTTTCCTATAGTAGAAACACTAGGGTAATCCCTCACCTTATGTCCATCCTTACCACAACCAAAGCAACTCCCTGTACCGACTAGACACTTCCCATAGTGCTTCTTCCCACAAGTAACACAAGTAGGCTTACCATTTTTAGAACCACTACCCTTCTCAAGTTTGACCTTAGGAGCACTAGGTCCATCATGGTTTGGAGCCCTCTTCTTAAACCTAGATTGGTTTTGATCATTGGATCCATTCCTATTAAAATTCCTTGAGATACTACTAAGTTTGGACTCTTCAATGGATTGAGAATACACCAAGAGCCTAGACAAGTTCATGTCATTGTGGAGCATGGCTGTACGACAATCTTCTTTCATAAGGTCGGCAACACCGATCACAAACCTAATCATCTCATCCCTAGGGTTAGACACCAAGGATGGAGCATATCTAGACAATATGATGAACTTCAAGGAATACTTCTCAACACTCATACTACCTTTCTTAATGTTAATGAACTCTTCAACCTTTACCTCCCTCTTCTCATGGGGAAAGTACTTTTCTAAGAAAGCCTCCTTAAACTCTTCCCACTCTATGTAACCCGACTCAACCGACCTATTATCTTTCCATTAAGTGTAACACACTTGAGAAACATACCTCAATTGGTACTAAACTAATCCCGCCTTCTCCCTAGAAGTCACCCCCATGACATTCAACACTTTGTCACAACATCAAGAAATTATTGAGGATCTTCTCCAACCTTAGAGACAAGAAAGATAGGAGGATTCATCCTCACAAAGTCTATCAATCTAGAATTCATGGTACTCTCCAAAGCATTCATCCTAGGCCTAATGTCTCTAGTCACGTGAGTGTTCATGGCTCGAGCTAAAGCAAGTAGAGCTTCTCTAATCTTCTCATTTGATGTCATGTCCAAGGGAACCATCGGAACATCATTACCTTCACCTCCAATAGGGACTTGATCACCTTGGGAAGACACTTGAGCATCTTTAAGAACTTGAACTCCTTGTGGAGCTAGTCCAACTTGGGAGCTTCTTCTTGCACTCCTTCCTCCAACCTTCTAACGGCCATTCTTCTTGTAGTCATACTCCTATAATCACAAGATAATATATTAGGAATAGGCACTTATCACCTCAACTCTATAAGCACGACACATGATTGATGAAAAAAATAAAATTGTATCGTCCTATAGCCTCTCGCCGATAGATATGTCGCAAATCACACCGATGAACAAGACTCTACTAGACGTGGATTTTTTTGAGACTTTTAGATTCCTAAGACCACTTTTATAACCTATGCTCTGATACGAACTTTGTCATACCCCGAGAACACACCCTAGAAGATAGGTCACTCTTGGAGTGCGACATGGCGTACTTGACCTCAAAGAGGTATTGTACAAGCCCTTCGACATCATTTATTGCATAGATGTATGAGAAGTAGTGCGGAATTAAAAATTTTCACACGAATAATATCTCATAACATCTTTCATATGAATCAAGGGAAATACTAAGTCTCAACATACACCAGTCTTAGACTCAAGAATACTTGGGACACGACCCATAGAATGAAATATAGAACTTAGTCTATTACAGTACTTTTATTGAAATGAAATCTAAAGATAGTTATGTCCTCGAGTCAAGTGAGGACATACTTCAACTTTGCTTTAAAGTATCCTAATTAGAGGCCTTGCTTCAAGACACCTCTCACCTGCTAGCCACACCTTTAGAAATAGAGAAAATGTATGGAATTAGTACAATGCAATTAAGTATGGCATAATGCATAAAATCATGATAAACGGACATTTGTATCAAAATATGCTCTTTTATATTAAAACTTCATACATAAACATAAGAACCACATTTAAGCACCAAACATTACATTTAAGACACATTTCCAAGTCATACTCAATTTATAGCTATTACAGAATCATTACAGTGACTTCACAGTAACTCACATATCACACAATAGAATCAAGAACACATCAAAACACACAACCATGAGACCCTCCTACCAAAGGTAATTCTAAGGATCACTTGAGTGAGTTATGAAACGACCACCCATATAATCCCTTCACACACTCTAAAAAGATCCTTAAATTACCTAAGATAAAATTATTCCCATTTCATTAGTCAAACTTCCTACCCATAATTACTCTAAGACTCTCCTAAGTAAAACGAAAAGAGACCGCCCATACACCTTCTCCAAACTTATCTAAGCAATCCCCAAAGCTACTATAGATACTTGCATTTTCACTATCATACCTTTACTTTAATCATTAAGACATTCAACATATAAGGACATTCACATAATGGTCTTGGAGAAGACCTAGGGCACTCACACACTAACATCTTCAAAGACTAGTCATCCAATGTCTAGATAGCGTCATATTCCACTACCTAAACTACATAGTAGTTATCTAACACTACCATGAAACCCATATAATGAGAATAGTCAATAACCCACATAGACAATGGTAACTGCGCATGGAATTCGGAGTCAATCCTAGTCCGATTAAGGGTGTTCTTCTTGCCAATGGTAGAACTAGGACACAACCCATGTAGGCACATGGTTAAAGAATATGAAGGGTTTCTTTGTACTCTAGCCTCCTCATACAACTAGAGCTACTCCCTAAGCATACTCGCTCGGTGCTATACCTTTTTCTCATAGAGTACTTCAATAAAGTAACATATGAAGAAGTACTGTATCTTGTTCATAACCAAATCATAACACACCTTACCAAAGAAGTCCTCTAGGGTTGCCTATTTAATAGGATAGCTCAATGACATTCCTAAGGATGATTTCATGTCGTTCAAACCAATCAACCTTAAGTCCACCATTAACACGAGAAGGATAGCATTACGACACTCAACTTCAAGGATATTATACCCTTCATTCTAAAAGGTTCCACATAAATGACCTTCTTTGCTATAGTCAAGATCATATTCTATTCATACAGACACATTCATGACAAAGGGTTTTCTAACCTACTAATTCAAGGACTCATTCATTCATTTATCAAGCAAGGGACATAGGTCTATTTAGCTAAGACACACTTCACTTTACATTTTCACATATAGCATATCATTCAAGAAGCACATAGGAACAATTATATTTACTTGAAAGTCATTCTACACACTTCTATATAATCATCAATATAAACCATCACAAGTCTCATATAAGTCATCAAGAATCATCATACTTCAATATCAAGTAATTCGCATAAGAACTCCACGCGACACATAACATTAATTAGAAGAACTCATGCCTTGACTCCACATAACACATAAGTCATCAATACCTTCACATTACTCACATAATCAAGCTATACCATGATAATATTAAAATGCATAAAGTAACGCCGACGAGACCACATTGTTTAACAATTCATAAAGTAATGCCGACGAGCCCACATAATTCACAAGTATAGCACATAAGCACCGCCAAAAGTGGACCATACCAATCATCATCATAGTTTAAGAATTATATAATACAATATAAAGAGATTTATGGTATCATACCACCAATCTAATCTCAGAACTTCAATCTATAGCCAAATCACCCAACACAATACTCAAAGGCCTTACTCGTGGTCATGATCACTAATTCAATCCAATAATCATAATATTTACAGAATCCAAAGTAATTAAATATAAATTCATCAATTTTGGACAACCTACATATGATTTTACCATGATTCTTCCTAATTCAGTATCCCAAATCAAACTACATAAGAATTCAATAGTATAAAGACATGATCACATTACCCATAAAATGATCAGAATATGAAGTTCACGGTTTGCATGGGTTAATGAAGATATTAGATTAAAATCATCAAACTAACATCAATTCATTCATAACACAATGATTGAAAATGTTTTATGCAAGAACACATGGCTAGATCACAAGTTAGAAGTTCATATTTTGAGAAAGTCTTGAAAAATCATTTTTGAGATTGACTCCTTGAAGAAAAAAGATTCAAGGATGAAAATCATACCTTAGTTGATGCTAGACCACGAAATTTGAGACAAATTGATGGATAATTCAACCATTAATCTTCAATCTCCCTTCAATCTTTAATGGTGTTCTAGAACACTTCAGAGGTCTCGGGGTTTATATTTGGAAAAATGAATTTATCTAAGTGTTTTAGACTTAGAAACCCACTTTAAAAACACAAAATAGCCTTAAGGAAACGTCCAACTAATTTAGAAAGGATAGGTGAAAACCCCAAACTAACCTTGGAGTGGCCGAGACACCTGCAAAAAATTTATCGGTGCCAATCGACGGACCAGTCTACTGGGCTTTGACCCATCGACGACCCATGTTGGAAATCGTCGATTGGGTCAGAGCCTTGGAAATGGGAGCTTAATCTCCCTATACTAAGTATCCATCGACGCCACCACCTATGAGGCGTCGATTGCCCTCCATAGGTGGGACTATTTTGGACAGTCTTGGCTCTTGAATTGGATCCTCCTCAAGGACCCTTAAGTTGGTCCTTGGGGAGTTTTTCCCGGACGTTTCAAACTCGAGTATAGTCTTACACATGTTAAGAACCCCTCACATCAATTTCATAAAAAAAAAACACGTAAAACTTGATGAAACACACTAAGGCGCACAAGCACGTTTCAAGGCACACCTTCCAAACGTCATGAACGTTTGACCTCGAAACTTCATTGTTATATTGAACCCTAGGATATACTTTTAGGTCCTATTGTTATTTTGCCTTGGGTTGGACCCTAGTCCTCTCTTTATCAATAGAACACTATGAGGTACTCTTTCTCAAGCACATCTTAATTCATTGTTATATTGAACCCTAGGATATACTTCTTTAAGTATGTCTAAGTTCCTTCTTCACATGGACCTTATAAGATACAATCTTAAGTATTTCTAAGTCCATTGATACTTTTGAACACTATGAGATACCACTTTTGGTATGTCTAAGTTCATTTATACTTATGAACCCTATGAGTTACTTTATTAAGTAAGTCTTAGTTCATTACGATTTGAACACTATGAGATGCTTCTCAAGAATGTCTTAGTTCATAGGATAAGGATATCTCTACTAGGTACCTTAACTCAACTATGTGAAGGATCCCATCTCATGAGACTAACTTTGGGAGAACCCGCACTCTACTACGTACGAGTTCCCCCTTTTAACTTGGATAGTCCTCACATCAACTAGGTTTGACTTTCTTTCTTCTTAGAGTCCATACCCTATCTTGTAGACACTCCATCTCATTGACAATATCCACTTGGAGCCAAGCATACGCTCAAGGTTTACTTGTTAAGCCTTGCTTACCACTCATCTCTCATGGAAGGATGTCATTTACAATCAATCCACGTTCAAATGATTCTATCACTTCAATCTAGCAACCATTCCTAAGTTAGATTAGGTTAGTATAGGTCTCTCACCACAATCAAACCTATTATACTACTATTTTCTTTTAGACTTTACTCTCAAAGCCTTAACATCACTAGGTAATCATATCAAACTCACCCTAAATCCCTAGCCATCATGATAACAAACCCTACTCTCAAGGTTTCTTTCTTAATATCTTCTTCATACCTAAATTTCATGGTAATTTTATCACATCTCTCATTACTAGGTTATTCAAGTCTTAATTGATCATAAAGGCTCAATTCTAACATTATAAGCCAAGATACTTCCTATTCAATCAAATCTAGGTCAATTCATATTACATGATCCTAACTAAGATCAATTAGTATTCAAGACAACTGAAATAAGAAGATCACGTTAGAACCTTCAACATTGCCTCTATTGGCATAAACCCACAATGATCACCTTCATTTACTAAGATTATGGTTCATCAAGGAACTCAGATGAAAACATCAGATAATCATAAAGAAATAATTCAATCATAAATGAATGTTATCCACTATATTGGAGTCACAATAAAGCCCTACCCGCAAATGCAATGACAACCCTAGATAGATTGGGTATTTGGATTCACAATTGGGGGAAACTATGGGGGCTACATGGGTGGAAAAACCCATGGATGAATAAGCTTCACATACATTTGATAAATTCCCTAAAAAAATCTTGAATCCAAGGAGAGTTAGACCTAGTTTCTGCCTCTCTACTTCTCTTCTTCTTCTTCAATTCTAATGAGAGAATATTTGGAGAGAGTTTTGAGGTCTTTAGAATTGTTAGATAGAATGGTTAGTTTAGGGTTTATTTAAGATTATATAGGTTGTTGAATAACCTATTAACCAACCCACATTATCCCCAAATAAATAACTTACCCAACCCCTAAATCCTAACTTAAACCAAGTTACTTAAAATTTGGCAGCACTTACGCCCCTCCACCTACAGACCGTAGGTGGAGTTACAGCCCGTAGTTGTCCCTCTGTAGTTTGGTCTACATCTCTAAAAGTTGCAGGCTCCTAAAAAAACTAAGTGTTTACTTATTACCTTGGCCTATGATGCTTCACTCCACTTACTGGCCTTAGGTGGCCTCCGTAAGTCACCTAAGAAACTGAAGACCCTGCTGCCAAGGCAGCTTTGGGGGAATGCTTTTGGCGTCCCCTTCAAGGAACCTTTGGGGGGTCGTCGCAGGGTCTTATCAGGACTCTTAACACCTAATTATTTTCATCTAATTATAGGAGAAATTTATCTTGATTTTAACCCTCATACAACACTCCAAAAGTCTACCACAAGACCCTTCAACACACTAGTTCATCTCTCTAGTTTAACTTACTAGTTTCCTGACGTCATGATCGTTTCGTGACGTTTGACTTCTAAAATCACTAAAACTTACTTCAATAGCAATTTTTCATAATTTAAAAAAGTTTCCAACTATAATTTAACATATGAGTCTCTAAAGTCACCTATTAGCTTCCATTAGACTTTATCTAGGTCTAACTAGGTTCTATGGGTTGTTTCACCTAACGAAAATAAACGATTTAGTTAGCAATTAGGTAAATCATGATAATATTTAATATCAATCACATATTAAGAAATCAAAAGTCAATCTCATGGAAGAGTCTCGTGTTGATAACGTGTTATAAAATTATGTAAAACAATGAGAAAATAAAGTAGAAAGAAGATAGAAGACTTATTATCTCTCTTGAGGGATATTTGGGGATCCATAGATTTAATATACAATTAAGAAATATAGGGGAAACCTAATTTGGTCCTCAAGTAGGATTCCTAATTACTACCTTAAAGAGCTTCACATAATAGACATTCACTACAATACAATTATAAGAGAACCATAACTAAATTTTCTTAGATATATTTGTACTTTTAAAGAATTGTTTATTTATAATATTAACGGGACCATATATTTATATAGATGTCTTTTGAAAATATATTAGCCTATTATTTATCGAAATGAGTTATTTTTTCCATTGCCTCAAGTTGGGACCGAATTATTATTTTTGAGAGATTATTAATCAACAGAGTATTAATTTAATAAGGTTTTATTATGTAAAGTAAATAAACAACACTTTAAATACAAAAGTGTTTATAGTATGAGGTGTTGGTCTCCTATTTGTTGGTTTGAGATTGCTGAGGTATGTTATCTCATATACCAGGAACTAAGCTTCTATTTCTTTCCAAATATCATTACTCCCTCCATTGGTAAAATTTTCAAGTAGACCCAAACATTAACATCAAATTCTAGTTCTCTTCTTCCAACATCAGAATAAGACTTTGTCGACTTTGAGCCATTTTTAAGCTCTCACAAATAAGTTAAGCCTTTTTCATATCCTCATAAACCAACTCGGGCCCTATAAAAGCAACCTCGGCAATCTCAAACCAACAAATCCTACCATAAAGAGCTTAGTGACAAATGAGTAACATATAATAATTGTTTGTCAAACTTTACTTGCAAACGTATCAGTTCTAGGTAATACACTCACATAACATAAGTAACTAAGTGTCTTGAAATGGTTTAAGTGAGACTTCTTTCTAAGTAACATTTCATAAGAGGATTTACCCCGTAGAACAGTTGATGGCAAACCTATTAATTATATATGCAGAATTGAGAATACAATGACCTCAAAAGTAATAGGAATGTGACCTTGAAACTTAAAGGCTTTTGCCAATTCTAGCAAGTGTCTGTGCTTCTCTCAGTTACACCATTTTGTTAAGGGAAATGTAAGCACAAGTTCTCTTATGGAAAATCCCTAGGTCCTTAAACCATTCACCTAGATCTCCGTGCACAAAGTCTCCACTATTAGGGGACCTCACAGTTTCAACCTTAGCCTTGAACTGTGTTTGAAACATTTTGAAGAAGGATTTTAATACTAGTAATACAACATTTTTGAACTTCATAAGAAATTGTCACTACATGCGGCAGCCATATATGGCAAATCTTGAACTTTTCATCTTCACTTTATTGTTGATTTTCCATCCATTCTTAAGGAATCACTAAAAACATATATTCCCTCCGTTTAAAAAAAGAATGAAATTCTTTCTTTTTTTAGTTTGTTTAAAAAGAATGATCTTTTTCTTTTTATTATAACAACTTTCCACATGGCATGTTTAATGCCACAAGATTAAAGGACAATTTTGTGCATTTGAGATAATTTAAATTTAGGACTACATGATTAAAGGTCTTCTTTATTTTCTTAAAGTCTGTGTCAAAACAAAGTAAACCATTCTTTGTTTAACGAAGGGAGTACAAAGACTAGGCGGGGAGTGCAATATAATATAAGTAGCTAGAGGCAAATCTATCCACAGTTGAAATTTCACTTCTAATGAGGATAAAGTTTGAATTAGTTTTCTTGAAAAGGATAGAGAAGTAACCCCAAGAAAAGGGTAAAGCCACATTAACTAACATGTCTGGGAAGGAGGTGAACCAAAATGCAGGATTTTTTAAGCTTAACAAACTGCTTAATTTATTCTACACTATTAAAGTGGTTGAGTTTTGGGTTACTGAAGATGATTAATTAACAAACTTGTACACGAAATACAAGTAGGATCTATTAAATTATCACATGCTTTAAGCTTTCAAACTTAAGAGTATCTTTATATTGCGCACGAAAACATTCTGGAATTGAATCTATAGTTTTGCTTCAAGTACGTTTGTGAGCACAACTAACCATTGAATCAAGCTGAAATTTATAAAGTTTCGGTGATATTTCTAAGAAAAATTCCCCTGATCATAAAACATGATACATATTTTAAAATAAAATTAATCAAAATATATTTAACATCCTACTAACCATATATAACATACCATTTTTTTTACGAAGTATGCATATAAGATACCATTTTTATTATTTTCTGGAAAAAAAAATACATCCAAATGGACAAAAATCCAAATGTTAATTTTATGAAATGACAAGTAATATCAAGGTAGAATTGAACAAATATATAGTATATGGGCATGTGCGTTGCTCATATACTCCGTAACGATGAATATGAACTATTAAAAAATTATATAATTTCTTTTAAAATAGAATTTGAGTTGCAATAAAAATATGAAAAATAAAATGATAAATGTTTGTAGTGTATAGTTAACTCATAGAAGATTATTTTTTTTCATTTAGTCCTCCCCTTATTATAATATTGATGTAGAAATTTTATATTTGTTTTAAAAGACAAAATAAAATAGCAAAATCAAACATAGAGGCACACTACCTTATGATTAACTTCCTTAAAATGTCTTTCTTGTCTCATAGAATAAAGTAAAAATATTGAAATTCTTTCTTAAAATGTCTCTCTTGTCTCATAGAATAGAGAAAAAATATTAACTTAAATTAATAATTACAGGATACACATTTTAAGAAGATAAAATATTTTGCGAATAATAAGTAAAAAATGAAATTGTCCTTCTCAATAAGTATAATGTAATTAAGTAATTCAAATTTATAATTAGAAGGAAATATTTTAAGACTTAAATTGCAACGGTTTGTATTTAAATCTGCCACTATATAATTAAAATATTAATATTTAATTAAAAATCATATTTTAATTTAGTGAAGAGCCAAAATGAAAATATTAATATTTTTACATTTAAATGTTTGTTAAAATATGTTTTACATTTTTTGTTAAAAATATAATAGGAGCAATGTTTTGTCAGAGGATAAAAAATCTTCTAACTTTTTAATTATTTTGGTGTATCATATTTTTGACTTTGAGATTTGGATCTCATGAATATTTTAATAAAATTGTCCAAACTATAGATTTTATCCACAAGCACATGCAACAATAATTTTGACAAATATTTAAAATTTAAGGTGAAAAATGTAATTATTAATAATTTGAAATTAGAATATCTTGTAGGAATTAATTGTGTGTTTTTACATGCATTATACACTATTTTTATGATTCTATTTGTTTTATTTTCTATAGAAAAAAATATACCCTTCAATCAAATACATTCTTAAAACGAAATTACAAATACAAAGAAAAAAAATATATATATATATATGTATATATATATATATAT